>NW_006208977.1:2235200-2237562 GCF_000334495.1 Tupaia belangeri chinensis | reverse complement strand
CAATGCCCATACCCTGACCCCTTTAAAAAAAAAAAAAAAAAAAAGAAAGAAAAGAGAACAATATAAAAGGCATTCAAATAGGCAAAAAAGAGTTGAAAGTATCTTTATTTGCAGATGACATGACAGTGTACTTACAAGGCTGAAAAGTTTCCATGAAAAAATTCTCGAAGCAATAAATGAATACAGTAAAGCTGCAGGATACAAAATCAACATCCAGAAATCTATACCATTTCTATATATGAACAACAAATTGAATGAAGTAGAGCTGAAGAAAGGAATCCCTTTTACCATAGCCACAAAATGTATAAGATACAGAGGGATGAACCTAACCAAGGAAGTCAAAGACCTTTATAAAGAAAACTATGAAAATCTGAAAAAGATATTGAAAAGGATATAAAAAAGTGGAAAGACATCCAATGTTCCTGGATTGGAAGAATTAACATAACCAAAATGGCAATTCTACTCAAATTAATCTACATATTTAATGCAATTCCAATAAAAATACCAGAGATACTCTTCACAGATCTAGAAAAGACAATCATAGAATTTTTCTGGAATCATAAAAGACCTCATATTGCCAAAGCAATCCTGCCCAAGAAGAGTAGAGTGGGTGGCATATCAATCCCTGACCCCAAGATCTACTATAAAGCTGTGATAATCAAACTAGCATGGTATTGGCATAAAAACAGACAGGTGGACCAATGGAATAGACTAGAGACTCCAGGAATAAATCCCAAAGCTTATAGCCAACTGATTTTTGACAAAGGATACCAGTCAATCCATTGGGAAAAGGAAAACCTCTTTAGTAAATGGTGCTGGAAAAACTGAGTATCCATCTGCAGAAAGATGAAACTGAACCCCCATATTTCGCCATTAACAAAAATCAACTCAAAATGGGTCAAAGATCTGAACTTAAGACCTCAAACTATAAAACTACTGGTGGAAAATACTGGGGAAACTGTGGGAGACATTGGGGTAGACAAAGACTTCTTAAATAAGATTCCCAAAGCACAGGAAATAATCCCTAAAATAGACAAGTGGGACTGTATCAGACTAAGAAGTTTCTGCACAGCAAAGGACACAGTAACAAGTGTGAACCAACAACCCTCAGAATGGGAGAATAGTTTTGTTAATATGCCTCAGACAAGGGACTGATAATCAGAATACACGGGGAACTCAAGTGACTTACTCGAAAAAAATTTATTAACCCAGTCAAAAGATGGGAAAATGAGCTGAACAAAAATCTCTCTAAAGAAGACATATGAACAGTCAAAAGTCATATGAATAAATGCTCAGCATCCCTCATCATAAGGGAGATGCCGATTAAAACCACAATGAGATATCACCTAACCCCTGTCAGGATATCAAAGATTAGAACTATAAAAAAATTATAAGTGTTGGCGGGGATGTGGTGAAAGGGGAACTCTCCTACACTGTTGGTGGGAATGTAAACTGGCTCAGTCACTGTGGAGAACAATATGGAGGTTCCTCAAAGATCTACAAATAGAACTACCATTTGATCCAGCAATCCCACTTCTGGGTATCTATCCAAAGGACAGGAGAATGCTCAGTCAGAAAAGTGCTTGCACATCAATGTTTATTGCAGCATTATTCATGATCACTAAGACATGGAACCAACTCAAATGTCCACAAACAGATGAATGGATTGAAAAAATGTGGCACATATACTCTATGGAACACTACTCAGCTATAAAATCAACAAGACCCTGGCATTTTGTAGATAGTGGTTGGATATAAAGGATCTATTGCTGAGTGAAGCAAGCCAGGATATGAAAGAAAGATATTGTATGTACCCACTTAATATTTACCCACTATCTGCACTTTATAATAGAGATTGAAATATTGGAGGGCATAAAAGCAGTGAAAATAGTTAGGGATGCTGAAAACAGTGTAACAGGTGGGAGAAGGGGAGAATACAGAGAAGGATAGCAGGAGAACAAATAGAGAGGCATGACATTACTGGGACAAAGAAATGGTTTATTACCCATTGATGATAACATGTATAGTATTTTTAACTGGACTGGTCTGAAAAGTATTTCATGTTGGGTAAATTCCTTTTACAAGCAGAATGGTATATAGTGATTGAATGTTTAAAAGAATAATGAGAATAATGATAAGAATCTGGGAAAAGATGATGATGATGATGGTGTGGATAATAATGGCTTTGTCTTGCCTGATATGCAAGGTATTCCTTCTGGAAAAAGAAATGTAATACACTGTAAAGATATATGTGATTCAATGTAATATAAACAAGATTATGGCAATAATAAATTTTTTTAATTAAAAAAAAAAATCATGTGAGGGCCAGCAGTTAGCGTAATGGCTATGTTGCTAGACTCCC
>NW_006208977.1:2208637-2233174 GCF_000334495.1 Tupaia belangeri chinensis | reverse complement strand
AAAAAAAAAATCATGTGAGGGCCAGCAGTTAGCGTAATGGCTATGTTGCTAGACTCCCACGTGGTTGACCATGGTTTGTGTCCCAGACCCAGTGGCTTAAAACTCATGCCGGGCACGTGTACGTGCGTGCCCAAGATCCCGAGAGGAGAATGGAGAAGGGATTTTGGTGTGACCATCCCCCCTGGGGGGTGATTTCTCGCTTTCTGTCTCTCTGTCTCTGTCTGTCTGTCTGGCGAGGGCATGCACCATATAGCAAAAAAAAGAAAAAAAGGAAAAAAGAAACTGCCCAATTGTTTTAAGGTTTGTTCTGTTAAACTCCATTAAATTAAATCGTTTTAAGTTTTTTTAAACATGCATTTTCCATGAACTTTTTGAAGAGCTCACTTATAATCTTTATCCCAAGTGCCTGTTCCAGGTAAAATTATCAAGAACAAAGTGAATAAGTGATATGAGTCATCAGCAATATTTGCCACATACATTATAAAAGCTCCTCTAGATGTCATAAGAACAAATGGTATATTTTTTTGAAAACTGAAATTTTTTCTTTTTTTTTTTTTGAGAGGTTTTTGCTATAGGGTGCATGTGCTCGCCAGAAAGACAGAGACAGAGAAACAGAAGCGAGAAATCCACCCCAGGGGGGATGGCCATGCCGCAATCCCTTCTCCATTCTCCTTTGGGATCTGGGCACATACGTGCATGTGCTCAGCATGAGTTTAAGCTACCTGGTCCAGGACTTGAACCACAGTCAACTACATGGGAGTCCAACAACATAGCCATTACACTACCTGCTGGTCCCCAAAACTGAAATTCTTTCTGCCAAGAAAAGATAGTGTACCCTCTGGGACCATATAGGAACCTCTACCTTCAATTCGAAATCCTATTCTGGAATAAGTTGCTTTGGATAGGTGATGTCTATTAAGTTACTAGTCTAAAGTCTTGCATTTTTTCCCCATAAAATGAAGCTTTCATATTAAAGTCTTGCATTTTTTCCCCATAAAATGAGGATTTCATTTTCACTAAGCACTAACCCTATCCACTAATCTTAATTTCTCCCATTCCCAAGGGCGTACATTCGCAAAACTAATTCTACTTTAAAAGCAAGATCGTAGTTACCTGGATGACGTTTAAAATCAGGCAAATCAAGGATCCTTCAAGAATCCAGGAACTTAAGTACTCTTCTCGTACAGTGGCCCAACCCTTCCTCCCCTGTCATTTCTCCCCCCTGATGCTATTCTTTCTTCATGACCCTCATCCAATACACTAAGGATTCCTTTTGCATGGATTTTCAAAACAGATTCTAAATATAAATTCTCCCTGTCTCTCTTCTATTTTCTTCCAAGCTATCCTAAATCTTGACATTTTTTTTTCTCTCATGTCTAAGCCAAGACCTAACACTCTCATAGGTCTATACCAGAAGTTGACAAACGCTTTCTATAAATGGCCAATAATAAAATGTCCATATTTGGCAAACCATATGCTCTGTTTCGACTACTCAACTCTGCCATTGTAGTATGAAAGCATAGACAGTACCTAGACAAATGATTCTAGTATGTTCTAATAAGGCTTTATTTATAAAAATCAATAGAAGGTAGGCTTTGTCTTAGTGACTGTAGTTTTCAAACATCTGATCTAGACAGTTATTGTGGGAAGCCCCTACTGCATATTTTACATTCCTTATAATATAGTTTTCTATCTTTATTTTTACTGATTATTTTAAAAAGAAAATTCTTTTTGATAATATTCCATATTGTATTAAAAACCCTTTTTTGGGGGCTTTTTTGGGGGGGCGGGGTTGGGGAAGAGGAGGTAGAGCACACGCCCGTTGCCCAGAATGATTTTCAAACCACCCAGCCTAGGACTTGAACCACAGTTGCTTATTTTTCCAGACATAGATTTAGAAACACACATTGCAGTGACTTTTTCACACAGAGCTGCAGGGTAATCATCCTAAACACCTCTAATCAATATTCGTTATGTGTGACCTTTCTAGAAAATGGTATATGTGACAGAATTGCTCCACAGATACCCGTTTCATCCCTATAGGAAAACGAAACACTCTAATTAATGAGTCCTCTAATTAAACCTTTTCCTTCACCCTGAACTTTAGCTAAGAATATAAAGACAGCCAAACTGAAAATGAATCAGGCTTGCATTTTCCTTTCTATTGGAGAGTATAGGAGGATTCAAAGTATAATTTGTTTCCAGAAGTTTCCAGAATAGAAAAAAGACATCTGTAGTATCATGAAGGAGGTATGAAATGACCACAAGGTCAGAGAGAAATTCCAGACTGATGGTCCATTGACTAAATCCAGCCCAGAGACATGCTGCCTGTCCTACAAAGTCATTTTAAACAATTTGAGACACCACCAAAAAACGAAAAATATTTTCATAGAAAAATCACAGGTGCACCTTCCCTAAACAATCTAGAGATTAGGTATTTAGGTATATAAATATATAGAGAAAATATATAGAAATACTAGGTAGTTCTTGCAACATTGGGACCAAACTATATTAGGGCATTGGCAAACTAGAGCTGAACAGTACCCGTTACTTTTAAATGAAGCCTATTCTCCGGTTTTCCACAATCTCCACTACTCCATATTATGTGCCTAATACTGAAGCAAAGTCCTAGTTGCCAATTATTGTTATCTTTGCCCTTTTCTTATAGTAAAGAAATATCTTGGGACCAGCAGATGGTGTAATGGTTATGTTGCTGACACAGTCAACCGCAGTTCAAGTCTTGGACCTGGTGGCTTAAAACCCATGCTAGGGGGAACCAGCAGTTAACGTAATGGCTATGTCGCTGGACTCCCACGTAGTCGACCGCGGTTCGCGTCCCGGACCTGGTGGCTTAAAACTCATGCTGGGCACGTGTGCGTGCGTGCCCAAGATCCCGAAAGGAGAATGGAGGAGAAGGGATTGCAACATGACCATCCCCCTTGGGGGGTGATTTCTCGCTTTCTGTATCTCTGTCTCTCTGTCTGTCTGGCGAGCGCATGCACCCTATATAAAAACCTCTCAAAAAAAAAAAAAAACATGCTAGGCACATGTGCATGCGTGCCCAGGATTCCAAGATGAGAATGGATGAAAAGAGATTGCAGCATGGTCATCCCGCTGGGGGGATTTCTTGCTTTCTGTCTCTCTGTCTCTCCTGCAAGCACACTCACCCTATAGCAAAAATCTCTCTCTGTCAAAAGTAGAAAAACAATGGATTCATAAAGCCATTTAATTTTAAAAAATGAAGTAAGTAGCTCGTATTTTTGCCTGTTTGATCACCATAAGTAGTTCTTCCCTGGCGCACAGGAAGAAAACCTAGACTGGATAATACTAATTGGAAGGATCTTAAATCTCATGGAATTGATTTGAAAGCTGAAGAACCAGAGGGTTTTTTTTTTTTAATTTTAAAGAATTATTTATTAAATTTAATGTATTATTGTTATTATTGTTTTTAATTTGCTACAGGGCATGCATGCTCACCAGAGAGAGTAGAAAGAGACAGAGAGAAAGCAAGCTGGCAGGTCCAGGACTCATACTGTGGTCAGCCATGTGGGAGTCCAACACTTTATCCATTATTCCACCTGTCAGCCCCAGAAGAGCTAGGTTTAAGAAATAATAAGGGAACAAGATGCCACAAAGAGCTTGGTGGAAGCACCTACAGAAATGCCCACTACTGAGCAAAATAGGGCAATGATGCTGGAAGAGATGATTTGGTTCCCAACCACATCTTTTGTCTTTGCATTCCTTGTTCACTGTTCAAAGTTCCTACATACGATAGCCAAGGATTCGGCAGGTGGTTTTTTACTGCTTATACCAAGTCAGAAAGCAGGCAGATCTGGAAGACGGAATCCCAGTGACTCCTTTTATCTTTCCATTGCAAATAGACATCTGGGTTTATAGTCCCACCAAGACGACACATAGCAGAGAAGAGGTCGTTCCTCAAAAGGAAATTGGGCTGTTGTTAGAAAAGGATAATATATTCTTCTCAGGTCCAAAACCAAAATAAAAGTCCCCTATTGGATTAAACAAAATCATTTTTTAAAAGTCCATTTATATACTTACTTGTTCCAATCCCCAAGCACAGGGAGACATTGGGATGAGAACCCAGGATCTTCCTATATGGCCTGAGCATCACAGAGCATTGACTCATTGCTGCACTGCCATGGCTGGCCCAGATTAAGCAAAATCTTATATGAAGCCTAAATATAAAATGCGTGGGAGAACGCAGCAGCTCTGTAGGAAGCACTAGTGTGAAGCTCATCTACTCTTATGACCCCTCACTCTGCATTAGCCCCGTAAACACTGTTGACTCAAGATATCCCTGAAGCCCAGGGTGAAAACCACAGGAGGAGATCATCCATAAGCTCCCTTGAAGCTGCAATTTTGTGATGTGAATGACAGAAAAATTAGTTGAGTTTCCAGCGTTTGACTCGGCTCAGGGACTCTAACTAGACGGTGACTGCAAGATAAATCTTGACAGCCAACTGAGCCATGAGAATTGCTCCCTTGAGAATGGCAATAGCCCCAGTAAATCATTCTCATTGACTACTGATGAGAGGGACTGGCTTCCAGGTTATCCCATCAGAGACAGAATTGGAAACACTGACCTCAGTGTTAACAGCTGAAGGGCTGATCGTCGACCAGGAGCCTCTGGATCCTCAAACACGTGGAATGCCTCTGCTCTTGGGTTACAGGGAACATTTCTGTGGCCACCTCTACCATGTACATTATTACATCTTCATCCTTTCTTTAGCATGGGAAAGGGAGAGGGGATGAAAATAGGCCCTTGTGGCCTCTTAGCATGAGCAATCAGCAGGAAGAAATGAGGAATGTGAGAAACAGCATCATATTTACCAAAGATTTGTTTTGACTAGCTAGCCACTTGGGGTAGTAAGCAGCTGGAAGCACATTATGAAACTATTATAATATTTAAACAGAGCTATGCTGATAGTATACACAATCATGCAGAAAACCCCAGTTGCAGAAATCATTAACTCTTTGGAGACTTGAGAATTTTTTTTTTTTTCCCATTCAGGAAATATCCTGGCCACAGACCAATCTGTTTGCTAAGCCTCTCATGGGACTGGTGTTTACACAGGACACAGGAAGCTCAGTCAGCAGATCAAAGTTTTCTCCTTGGAAAAAAGGCTCCTGTTTATTGTATTATTTTAATGTGTTCTTCACATGTGAATATGCCTTACTCTTCTTGAGAATTATTGCCATGGTCTGAATGTTCGTGTGCTTCCAATATTCAAATGTTGAAATCCTACCCCCTAAGGTGGATGGTATTACTAAATGAGATCCGGAGTGATTAAGTCATAGGGAATGAGCCCTCATAATGGACTTAGTGCCTGGATGAAACAGGCCCTTCCACCATGTGAGGACCTAGAAAGGAGGTACATCTAGGAACCAGAAAGCAGGTTCTCTCCAGACTCCATGTTTTCCAGGGCCTTGATCATGGACTTCTCAGTCTCTAGAACTACGAGAAATCAATCTCAGTTGTTCATACGCCACCCAGTTTAGAGTATTTTGGTATAGCAGCTCAAACAGACCAATACAGTTATCTGGAAGAAACGCTATCACCTCAAAGAGAAAGAGCCATGGGAGGAGCTCCAAAAGGATGTCACAAGAAGTGGTGTCTCTTACCCAGAAGAGGTCAGCTCTCTAGGAGACACAGGAAAGGTTGGAAGGTTGAGAGGGAAGGCATCCTCTGGCTTCATCTCTTCAGAAGTCAGGAACTCCTGACTTTACTATCAGTAAGGAATGTTTCGTCACTATCTTCAGAGTATAGTTCTCTATGACAAGCTTTGGGAGTTGCGAAAAGACAGCAAACCTTTCTTCACTTGGTTTATAGGCTGCCCTGCTTTGAAGGATACATAAATAGGAGAATTTGAGAAATAAAGTTGAACAGCTATCCTGGAATAAAGCCTCTGGATATCTGACCTGTTGCCCTCAGGCCCCATGGGCTACCCCCATGGCCACAGGGACAATGGTGTGCCCTGTGTAGCAACACAAGTATTGAAGCTATGCCAAGGTCTGGATGCGAGTCCAGCTCTACCTGTACTAGCCAGGTAATCGTGACAATAGCCCATTTTCAGTTTTTCCTTTTGTGGAATGAGAATAAGATCTCATTGAGTTGGGGCCAGATGCTAGTGCAGCAGGAAAATATGACACTCTTTGAGGCTGACACACATGGGAAACTTCCAGCTCCATGTCCAAAGACCTCCTTTTAACTCAGGCACCTCTTGGACATACCCAGCAGTGGTGTGGAGGTTAAGGCGCTGGATCTCACATGGCCAACTGTGTCGCGAGTCCTAGATCCAACGGCTTGAAAATAAAAATTTTTTTTTTAAATTCATATTGTAGGCCAGAAAGATGTACAACAATTAAATGTAAATTAAAAAATACTTCTTTTAATTTAAAAAAATACATAAAATAAATTTAAAAAATCACATCAGGTGCATGTGTGAGCATGCCCCAAAATCCTAAGAGGAAACTGGAGGAGAAAGGATTGCAGCATGGTCATCTCCTGGGGGGAGGTGATTTCTCACTTTCCCTCTGACAAGAAGAAAAAAAAAAAAAGAACCTTCACTGGGGCACTGGAGAAGTAGTGGAGGTGATGTGTGATGTGTCATAAAGGGCTTCTCGCAGTGCTTCACACATCCTACATTCTCAATAAACGGTAAATTTCATCTGTGTTCACCTTACCCAACACAAATGGCTGAACATTAATTAATCCAGTAGTTCTCAAAGTTAAATCTATAGGAGAGTTGCCTGGGAAGTTATTTTTAATAACTTACATGGGCTCTATCCCAGACCAATTGCATCAAATTACTTGTATTTCTGAGGAAGAGGTGTGTGTGTGTGTGTGTGTTTGTATTAAGCTTTCCAGATGATTCTGATACAGTTCTTGCCTAGACTAGAATTTGGGATCCACTGTGTATAATTGGAGAAAACTATTAGCGTAAGTGTAGCTAAAGCCAAAACTGCAGCTACAGTCGTATACTAACGTGATCTAAGAGACTACAGAGAACAGAGGAGCACACAGGAGGAGACACAGTCAACACGTCTCAAATCCGGTATCTCCTCGTATCAGCTGAAAGATCATTTACTAAGGCCCTCTGGGCACCGTCTATGGATAACTTGAAAATCTCCCATGATTAAAAGGCTTAGTAGAAAGTGTTGAAACTACATAGCTAACACATGCAGAAAATAAATGATTCCTTTAGTAAATTTAAACTAGATAACAATCTGACTCTTCCCCACATTCTGTGTCCTTTTGGAAATGACTCTCTATTGTCGCTCATTTGTAAAATTTACACTTTGGCTATGTTTGACAGCTCATATTGGAAGACTCATTCCAAGGGTTGCTTTTTATCAAATTTATCAGCATGTTCTGTGAACCTGAAACCTTCTTGTAGAAGGCAGAGTGGATGACTGGCTTCTAGTGTGAACTTAGAAAAACCGGGAAAGGTTTTCCAGACACACATACTCTGTGCTCTCATGCAGAAACTGCCTCAATGAATTAACACTTCGTGCCATGCTTTTAAATCCAGGTCATATACTGAAATCCCTTAGGGAAGCTTGAAAAATTCTCTGCTCAGCCTCAGATATTCTGATTCAATGTAGTTACAGTGAGACACTGTCACTGATATATTTAAAGCAGCCTAGGAGATGCCAGTACAAGTAAAGTTGAGAACAACTGCTTCAATTAAAGTTTCAAACCCTGCTTAAAAAGCAAATCTCACATTGAGGGAATATGTTAGACTCTTAACATGTTAAACTTACCTCATACACTTTAGTCTCCTAATGTTTTCTTCTGGAGATACTACGAATTGCCAGATAAAACATAAGATGTAAAATTAAATTAAAATGTTAGATAACCCATAAACATGTGATATACCAAAAAATCTACTTTTTTGCAGAAATTCAAATTTACCTGAGTGCTCTGTATTTGTGTTTCCATATCTGTCAATTCTATCCTAAGGATCTCAAGAAAAATGGAGGGGAAAACTTCTAGTAGAATTGAGACAGGAAAAGAACCATGAATGTCTCATTATTTTGCCTGCCACCCATCCTTCCTGTTGTAATTACAATTTAATTTTCTGAAGGAACACCCCTTCCCTTTCTCAGTCTACATGGTTTAAGTGGACCCAGAACTTAGAAAAGCAACCAGAGTTATCCATCTACCTGGTCACAGTGATTATCATGAACATGGTGGGCATTGAAACCAGGTCAATCCAAAGAGACGCCACTCCAGAGTTTTTTTGTGAATGAGAGTGAAGAGGTACTCTTTCCACTGAGGTAACAAAGAAAATAGACTATAAACCTGGACATACTGGTGGTCTCCTTCCCACCGTATGTGAAGGGCCTCCTGAGTAAAGCCAAGAAGGAGAACACTGAGAAATGAAGAAAGACCAAGTTCTAGTGAGCCATGAATTCAGTCATGCTTGAAATCTTCATCTTATGCTTTTTCTGATACCAGTCAACCAATAATTTTTTTTTTAGTTTACATCAGTTTGACTCCGTTTTCTGCCATTAACTCCAAAATGAGAGATGAAAAATGCCTTTAGTAGTATGGGTTAAAAAACTGGAATCCAAAGATAAGCTTTCACTCGCCTCACATTTTTCGTTAATGCTAAGAAATGGTTTTTCCACATGCATCAGTGTTTAATTCCTCTAAATAGCTTCCAGCAACCCCCACTGTTCCTAATTCAACATTTCCTCCTTCATACCCTTCCTAGCTTGTCGTTTCTATCATGGCGTGTCTCACACACTATAGCTATTTATATGCATAACTCCCCCGGATGTTTTCCTTATCTTTGTATTCCTAGCCAGAGTCTGGCACTTAATAATTGCTGAATCAACGTTTGTTATATTAAACTGACTGTGAGGACAATGTCTTCAAAAGTTATGTTGAGCCACAGGTTGGGGCTATTCCAGAAGTGAGGGGAGACTGTGGAGGAGAGAAGGGACCCCAATTGCATAGAACTACGGCATCTACCCAGCACGCCTGCATGTGTAGAGTGAGGATTGTGCCTTGACCTTTGTATTTAATCGAACCTCCAATGCTGTCGGTTCATATGAGCCACAGACATAATTCAATTTACATTACCACTGTAGAGTTTAAGTCAATCCTCACTTCCAGTCATTTATTTGTTAATTATTTTTGGTGTGATTCCTTAAAAAAAAAAATAGAGAATAACAATAGGTAATTGACTTCTTCCGCCATAGGCATGGTCCTTCGTTGTTGAGGTTCTTTAGGAAAGAAACCAAAGAGATTTACTACAGGGAGGATATATGATAGGGCACAGTCTGGTGATGAATGAGTTGAAGTTCACCGCCATTTTTAAGAGACAAAAACGTTGCTCAGAGTACTGAGTTCTCTTGCGTGTGTGAAGATTCAAATAATCCTGGATTTCCCACCACCTAATTGAAGAAGACTGAGTTCATTTCTATGGCTGTGCCTGCAGTGGCGAAGATAAAAGGCAAAAATCATTTATGTTGTCGAATGATGGGATTCCTTGCTTCTCATTTAGATTCGATGCCATGAGGGCACAGCCTCCTGAAAGTGTGACATCTGACTTCATTTCTCACTGTGCATCTTTGTAGACTGACAGAAATTTCTTTTGAATTCCCCTGTGCTTCATTTAAGTATGATAAAAACCACCCCCTCCCCCAAATTAAACCCACTACAAGCACCACAGTCTCTACAGGGGGCCTTGCCTGCTAAGAATCCCACACTCATAGGTCCTATGAAACCACCTCCAGTACCCAACCTGGCTGCTCATCTAGTGAAACTGACTGTTCATCTTAAAGTCATCAATTAGCAGTCGCTGAAGGCTTATGCCAGCAGGGACCTCTCTCCATCAGGGAAATCAGCACTTTGAAGTGACACGAGGGTCCCACAGAGCTCACGTTCAGAAGATTTCCTTTAAGTGGGTAGGCTCTCATCTGGGGGAGACATTACAGGCAGTGTCAACTGCCGTCTGAGGATCTGGACTAGAAGCTGCCACCGTCACAGCTCCAAGACGAAACGTCTCCATGTTCCCCTTTAGAACTGCCCATCATCCATTTTCTCTGGGAGATTTACTTGCCAGTTAGTAAAACCATCCCCAGCTTCAGCGACAGGGGTAATTACAGAGAAAGAGAGCTCCTGACACAATGTCTTTAAATACAGAAAGGGAGATAAGCACAGTGAATGAAAAAAGCTTTAAGGGTTCAACTTCAAATAACGTTAAAGGAAGATCATTTTCATTCCTCGCATGAGTTTATTTAGTGCCCATATCCTGTTCTAAAGCAGTTATCTAGATGAGCTGAATTCCTGGTTGGCAGCCATCTGACTGTGCCAGTCCACAGACTCTGGGCAGAACCTGGGAAAACTGAAGACCTGGTGCAGGAGAGCAATGTGTGTGTGAGCAGCCCTTTTCTGCTCAGAAGAAAAGCATCTGAAGTGCTGGGAACACATGGAAGACCACACAGAGCAACCTTCTACTGATGCTATGTCTCTTGTCACTTGTTCTTGCTGTCTCTTAAATATTTCCAGTAATAACTCTGCTCTTTAAGAGAGCATGATATTTTTGTTCACCTATTTATTTTAGGTTTTTGCTACAGGGCACATGCACTTGCTGGTGAGAGACAGAGAGGGAAAGTGAGAAATCACCCCACACCACCACCACCTAGGGGTGATGGCCACACTGAAATCCCTTCTCCTCTGTTCTCCTGTTGGGAGTTTGGGCTCACACACATCTATGCTCAACATGATTTTCAAGCTGCCAAGTCCAAGTCCAAGACTTCAGCCACAGAGTTGGCCATGTGGGATCCAGAGCCTTAGCACCCATCCACCTGCAGGCCCAGGAGCACGATACTGTTTTCAACAGTTTGATTGCAGCAAAGTTCTTTACAAGAGTTGAGAGAAAATACCTTTCCGGATAACTTTCACATACTGGTCCTAGTTTTACTGCCTGGAGTAACACAGAACCATTTTAACCCTGCTCCAGAGAGACGTCAGAGAACTAGAAAGTGCTGTCACATCATTAGTATCTGCAATGGTCTTCTGCATCAGGCTAACCCTCCCCTAAGAAGTCCTTAAGATGTTACTATTACTTTTCGGAACTGTACTAAACACTGTAAAAAGCAAGGGTAGTTTTTGGTTTTATTTTGTTTTGTTTTTCCCTATATCTACTTAAACTCATTTTTTTAAATTCCTGAGAGGAAGGCTACTTGAAGTCATGCACCCCTACAGGCTATGTGAACATTGTTCAAGTATTAGTAATTGTGTCCTCTCTTGTAATTATAAAAAGTTCTTTGATTCCTTATGGAATAAAGCTTTTAAAGATGGGAGGTGGGTTGGACAAGTTAAAAGAAAAAATAAAAAATGTCCCATGAAACATCTGGTTATTACTCTTTGAGTAACAAAAAAATATGACCCATTCTGGCTGGTCATGGGAGTGTGGTAGTAAAGCTTCTGGCTGACCATGGGAGTGTGTCGGTGTCCGCCCCAGGGCTTGGCGCTATTATGGAAGAAGCAGAAAAGATGAGACAAAAGGATAGAGTGGAAATGGACACAGGCAGCCTGAGCCTAGGTAGCCCAAGCAATCTGTGCGGCCTAGATGAACTGGACGTCTTTATTTATAGTACAAGGAGACATTACACATATATGTTTCATGACACTTCATGGATTAGTTGCCAGGTTACAGACAATGAGAAGCAGTTAACAAATCTATAAGGGATTAGTCATACCCTGGGCAAGGTGTATCCCTTGGTGGTAATTCCATCTAGAGTAAATCTCATCTTCCTTTCTAATGCAGAGAACTAGCTGTTAGGTGTGGGGAAGGAGCTAAAGAACTTCTCCATAAGGAGTGCACTGCCACACCCAGAGTAGGCTAAAGAACCTTTCAGATGCAGAGCAGGGATTGGACTTTACTAATTGAGGTCAAGATGTTTCTTGAAGTCCATCAGATGTGCCCCTAGTAATTTCCACCCTTGCTCTGTCTGCCACCAAGGTTAAGAAAAGACAAGTTACAAAGATCTGCTAAACCCCAAAAGAGCATGGGGTGTTTGCTCAGCGCATGTCCCCACACCTCAGACTCTCTCTCTTAAACGTGTCCCCACAGGAGTGCAGTAGTAAAGCAATACTCTGTGATGCTGAAGACAGGTAAAGGTCCTGTGTCTGCAGTCCGAGCTTTCCCTGTACACACACCAGGTAGGCATGTGTCTGTGATCCTGGTGGGCTGAGGCTGGAATGCAGCTTGAAGAACCTGTGGGCTCTCTCTCTCTCTCTCTCTCTCTCTCTCCCTCTCTCTCTCTTGGAAGAAACAAGTAAACTTTTTAAATGTACTTATTTGGTGAACACATTAGGACTTACTGGAAAACGACTACTGGGAATATGAAAATTTTCTGACAGTATGCTGGACATTATTTTAGGAGTCTGCTGTCCCTCTACGACAGCGCAAAAGTGATTGAGGGACTGTTCTTGTGATTGTCAGGGTCTCCTAATATTTATCTCAATTATCTTATAAGTCTATGGAAATTACTTAATTATTTTAACATTTACATTTTTCTTATAAGTATGTCACATCTGAATTGTCAAAAAATTACTTTGAATGTCTTTTTTTAAAATAATTAATGATAATTTAATTTCTCCATTGCAATATTTTATCTGTTCCTCATGTTTCATGTCTCATTGCTTAGCAAAAAGTCATCGTATTGTGTGCTCTTGGTTAAAATTGAAAAAAATTCTTTTCCATGGTAACATCAGTTATAAATACATTTAATAAATTCTATATTATTATTATTTTACAATTACAGTAAAAACATGGCATCTGGGACCAGCAGTTAGCATAATGGCTATGTCGCTGAACTCCCATGTAGGCCGACAGCGTTTCGAGTCCTGGACCAGGTGGCTTAAACTCACGCACATGTGTGTGCGTGCCCAAGATCCCAAGAAGAGAATAGAGGAGAAAGGATTGCGGCATGGCCATCCCCCCTGGGGGGTGATTTCTCGCTTTCTATCTGTCTGTTTCTCTCTGTCTTTCTGGCGAGTGCACATGCCCTATAGCAAAAACTTCTCAAAAAAAAAACCTTCCAAAAGTATGGCATTTATGTTCCACTTGGATCTGTATAATGTCGTCTGCGATGTGTGCCCATTAAATCAACAATTAGATTTGTATCAAATATTGCCCCATCACAATTTTGTTTAAAAAAGTACCACTATTCTTTAAAAACTGACCATATATATAGTATGAATCGAATACCTTAATATTTGCTGCATTTTTTTTCTGTACATATCATGTGTCTTCTTTCACAACGGGAAAATGCGTGTGCCTGCCAATGTCTACCGTTACCTCTGTTATCCTTATACATCAAACGGATTGAATATTATAGTCACTTAAGAATAAACTGCTCAGAATTAAAAAAATAAATAAAAAGATAAAAGTAAGTGAGGGTTGTCCAGACGCAAGGCCTTCCAGCAGGAGGGCTGGGTGTGGCTTTCTCAGCTCTTGACAGATAGCAAGAGCTGCAGCTCTCACAAGAGCAATGGAGGACCCTCGGAGGTTCATGTGTGTCCCACTGGTAACATGACTCAGGAAGTAGCCTGTGACCGGAACTCCCTGTCTAATGGGTTCAGCTCTTTTCCATTGAATTGACTCATCCATGAGGTTGAAAAAAATCAGTCAAACCAGTGTTGACATGGTCTTTTATTCTCTCCCCTCCAAAGACTAATTTGACCAGCTAGCCATCCATTGATTGCCCCTCCCTTTGCCAATATTGACACTGGAGGATAAACAGTACCTCTGGAATACATCTGTCCATTTGCCTAGGGCCCAGAGCCCCAGGTCAGGGATGGTAAAGCCCAACACACCAGCAGAGGTTAAAAGATAAACCCCCCGTGTATTGAGCTATGTTTATTGTTTTGACAAAGTGGAGAGTTTAAGGACAAGGAGGGCAGTTCATTTCCCCTGTCAGTGTCACTGTGGAAGACAGATGTTTTCAGGAACACAAGCCGGAGAACCAAATCCTTGGCACGAGGCCAAACCATCTTGTCTACATCAGCGATTAAGAGAAGCCACTCCTCATTTTCTTGTTGCTGAGACTCAGACTGAAGTGCGGAGCAACGTTGCTAGACTGTGATCTGGCCTCCACGAAGCAGCAAAGTCAGCTATTCATGATTCATCCAAACTGGGACTGACAGGTAGTGTGGTGGTTAAGGGCTCTGGACTCCCACATGGCCAACCATGGTTCAGTCCCGGACCTGGCAGCTTGCTTTCTTGCTTGCCCCTGCTCTCTCTCTCTGGAAAAATTGAAATACATAATTAAGTATAAATAAAGTTGAATAAAAATAATTCTTTAAAAAAAAAAAAAAGAGAGAGAGACTTATCCAAACAGAAGGCCAGGGGATCCATGAGGTTGTGACCCTGCAGAACCAGTGTTAACCCAACCCTGTTTCATAGCATCCTTATGAAAAATGGGCCTGGACATGGCGCTGCCCTGGAGACTCACACAGGGTGGGTCATACCATCTACTTCTGGTGTTAGTCATTTATTTCTTTGTGTTGTGTTTCTTTCTTTGTGGGACTGTAACTTTAAATAATTTTATAGTTTCTAGATTAGGAGGAGAACAAGTATAAGGCTCTTAGATGAATATTTAAGATTACTTAAAAATGTAGATAGATAAAGCCAGCAGGTGGCAAGGTGGTTAAGGCGCTAGACTCCCCATGGCTGACCGTGGTTTGAATCTTGAAAACTCATACCAGTTGGGTGTGGGGGGTGGGGAGCGAGGGGGGTGGGGAGCAAAATCCTCCCTGGGGGTGATTTCTCACTATTCCTCTCTCTGTCTCTCTCCAGTGAGCACACGCACCTATGGCAAAAAACCTTCTCTATTATTTATTCCTAGCATCTCAGAGGCAGTATCATGGCTGTGCATCTTCAAATCCCCCTGGAGTATTCCAGGATGGTGTCTCATACATTGTGGGTGTTCCATTCAGTGTCCATTGAACTGTCATTTTCATTTGGTGGGTCAATACCCACCACTGCTCTCTTTTACACCTTATTTTTTAAAGAATTATTTGTTTACTTTTATTTATTATTATTTTTTCATTTTCTATTGGACACATACACTCACCAGAGAGAGAAAGAGGGAAAATGAGACCAGAGAGAGAAAAAGCAATCTGACAAGTCAAGGACTCGAACTGCCATCAGCCATGTGGGTATCCAGCACCTTAACCACCACGCCCCCTGCTGGACCCCTGCTGTCTCCTTTAAACACTATGTACTACACTAATTTCGTGTGTGTTGACTGGGTTGGCCTAGTTATCTTCCTTATTCAATTTCTCCTAGGAGATTATGTCCATTTTATTCTTTCTCATATTTTCCTCTTCCCACAAAGAGAATTTGTGGCTACCTCTTAATTCTGCATTTCATCTATAACTCTCTAAGAAATTCCTTAAAACGTGATTTGCCAAACACTCCCCTTTGAGGGCTGAAAGTAGCCATTCTGTTTTATGAACAAAAGATACAATTTGCTTACTTCCCTCCTTAAAACTTTAACAGTAGAGACTAATTGACAGCAAATTGTAGTTTTCCCATGGACTTGGCAGACTTGAAGTTTTGCGTCCAAATGCATAACTCCTTCACGTAAATATTCATCACTTTATTACTTTTGCCAGTTTGGTTTATTTCTCTCATTTGATGTGGCTAATGCAGAAGAAATGCCCTTTCTACTCTCTCTACCTATATCTCTAGTTACTAGGGATGCCCTGCTGGTGGAATGCAATTACATGTGTCCAGCAAATATTTGCTGTGAGAGTAAATCACCAAAATGCTTTCCTCTCTGAAATTCATCTCTTAAAAATACTGGCAATTTGAGACCAGCAGGTAGCATAGTGGTTAAAGTGCTAGACTCCCATGTGGTCAACTACAGTTCAAGTCCCCAACTTGGTGACTTGAAATTCACACCGGGTATGCATGTGAGCACGCCCAGCATCTCAAAAGGAGAGTGGAGGAGCAGGGATTGCAGAATGGCCTTTCCCCCGGGGGCTGATTTTTTTGTTTTCTGTCTCTGTCTTTCTCTGTCCTTCCAGCAAGCGCACATGCTCCATAGCAAAAATCTCTCTCAAAAAGAAAAAGAAAAAAGGATGGACTATTTATACTATGAGACTCTACATCATTTTGTCTATTAACATTTTAAATGCTTCACTGACAAGCATGGTATCCTGAACTAGTAGATACTACATAATTATCAGTTAAGTTAATAAACTCAAAACTTATTTTAAGGCCCATTATGCAACTCAGCCCCAGTTCTTGTGTCCTTTTAAAATGCTATAATTAAGCATGTACTTGTTCACAATTTGACAACTATTTCATTCTCCTTTTGTGTGATACTTAGCAAACATTCAATAAACAGATAATTTGCTGAAGGAATGAATGAATGATGAGAGATCTCAATACCATGTCCTACAAGAGATCTCTGAAGGCATAACAAGGTTGAAACTCAGAGAAAGAGGTTTTCAGAAAACAATAACATCTGTCTAAAATAAATTGAAAGGTCAGCTCTGTAGCCCAATGGTTAAGCTCAGTGTATTAGGAGCTCAAGCCCATATGGCAAATCACGGTTCAAATCCCAGCCCTATTGACTTGAAAAATATTCCAGTTGCCTGTGCATGCATGCCCCCAAATCCTGATGAATGAAGAAATGGAGAAGGGATTGTGATATGACTATGCCCCATTGTAGGCTTCTCTCTCTTTCTCTCATCTCTATCTCTCTCTCTCTCTCCTCTCTAGCAAGCACACATGCCCTCTGGCAACTGAAAAAAAAGAAAAAAATTAAATTAATAGAAAAATTAACACAAATCTGTCTTAATGTCAAGATTTGATGTGTTGCTCACTGTAGTTTTTTTTTTCTTTTTACATTAATTTGTTTTTTTAAAATAGTTTACAAAAATATTATTTATCTCAATTAAGTTTTTGGCACCTCTTGAAATTTTGCATGTAAGGTGAGTACCTACTCACTTCACATTAGCCTCAGCCCTCACGTGACTTATATTTTACAGGCTCAGAAATTTCCCTCCGTCTCCACATCCTAACATTATAGGATCTTACAAAGGCCCCATTAGGGTTTGGGGTAGAGGACTATGAAAACTGTTAAGTTGGCACTAGCAGAGGAGACCCAGATATGCTCAAATCCCTTCTTCACCACAGAAGGTACAATATGGAGATGTACAAAGGAAACAATGACAGATGGAAACTCAGAACAACACTTAATTTTGAGCTTGTGGCAGGCCATCCTGGGATCTGGTACAGAGACAAACCCTAGACAGGACTTTATTATGGACTGAATAGTGCTCCCTCCTAAAAAAGGAAAAAAAAAAAAAAGTATATGCTGAAGTCCTCACCCCCAGAACCTCGGAGTGTGACTGTATGTAGACATAGGTTATTTAAAGAGGCAATTAAGTTAAGTTAGTTAAATAGGGTGGGCACTACTCTGGTAGGACAGATGTCCTAGAAAAAGGGAAAATTCGAACATGGACATGCACACAGGAAAGAAACCATGTGAAGAGATACAGGGAGACCACGGCCATCTGCAAGCCAAGGAGAGAGGCCGGGAATAGCCTTCTCCCTCACAGTCCTCAGACGACAACCCTACCAATGCCTTGAGCTACAGCTTTTAGCCACCAGGTCATGAGAAAATAGATTTCTAGTATGTAAACCATCCAGCCTATAGACTCTATTACAATAAGACAGCTGTTTCAAACTAATAGAAATGCTTACTCTGCTTTGAGACTGAAGTGGTACCTTACCTTCGATGGGTCTAAAGTGAGGCTATGGTAAGCATAAGAATCTTGAGATCAAGAGACTAGGAAGCAAGCTGGCAGCCTCCAGGGACATTATCCTTTCAACCTACACATCTACAGGTGGTAGATGACTAAGATGAAGGAGAGATCAATGCCCTGAGCAACAGACATTTAGGAATCCAGATATATGAAGTCAGAAAAGGAGATAGAACACTGCATTCATGCATTTGACCTATTTCAACATTCTTTGACCTTCCCCATGGGAAATGTGAACTAATCCATGAGCCATGGTCACAAGTTGTTCAAATTATTTTCTCAGAAGAAGCAAAAATCTGGTAGAAGAACATACACTATCTTCCTAAAGCCCCTAAAACTCAGCTTGAATGTTACTTTCTGAAAAAAAAAAAAAATCCACAAGATTTATATTCATCTTTACTCCCAACGCTGAAAATGAGTTCATTATTCTCTCAATTGTTACATAATTTATTAGTTCTTTGCCAATAGAACTTAGCACTTTTTTTAGAACTACCATTTATTGAGCTAAGCAACAGCAGTTTACAGATCGTGTGCCACTGAATCTCTTTTTTTTTTTTTTTCAAAAAAGTTTTAGCCATAGGGCATGTGTGCTTCATGGAGAGAGATGGAGAGAGAGAGAGGCAATGAGAGGGAAAGTAAGAAATCATCCCCCAGGAGGATGACCATGCTGCAATGCCTTCTCCTCCATCTCCTTCTGGGATTTTGGGCATGCATGCATATATACCCAGTGTGAATTTCAAGCTGTCAGGTCTGGAACTCAAACCATGGTCAACCATGTGGGAATCCAGTGCCTTAACCATTCCACCACCTGCTGGGCCCTGAATCTTAAAAAATAATCCTACAGATTGGGTATTCCCAACTCCATTTTAATAGTTCTTAAAGTAACTTCAACAAATAGGTATGGGGAATTGAAGATATTCTCTAGACACATCAAGAATACAGAGGTAAAGCAAAACTGTCCTCAAGAAGGTCTTAGTTTCATGGGAGAAGCAAAGAATTAGATTCTGAAGAATAAGTCAGTTTTCTTCATTCAGCAAGTATTAGGTTGTTGGAAAAGTCAGGATGCACGTTTTGCATAGTAAAATACAGCATGACTTTTCCAACAACCTATATTTATTGATGATCTATTCTGTGTGAGGTACTATTCTAGGCGGGGTAATGCAAAAGATCGATAAAATGTTTGTGGGGGCCAGCCCCGTAGCTCAGTGGTTAAGGGCTGTGTGGAGGAAGTTGGCTCCCATATGGCCAACCAGGGTTCAAGTCCCAGCCCTGTTGTTCTGAAAAGCATGCTGAGTGTGTGCCTGGGTGCCCAGGATTCTAACCAGATGGGGATTTGGAAAAAAGAAAGGGTCATAGTGTAACCAGGGCCTACTGGGGAGTAGCTCCTCTCTCGCACGCACACACACATGCTCTCTAAATACCAAAAAAAAGTTCACATAAAATGCATATTATGAAAAAATTATGCATGGATTTAAAAAATTCTTTTCACAAAATAAATTCATACTTTCTTTCCTTCCTTCCATGAACAGTTTGAAGTCTCTTTTTATAATATAATTAAATGTCAGAAAGTGATAAATAACAGTGGAGAAATTTTCAGTAGAAGGCATACCGAGGTGCTAGGGGATATGGGAGTTGAGTTGTAATTTTAAAGTGGGTGTTTAAGCCAGCCCCATTAAGAAGGTGATATTAAACTGAAGACTTCAAGTAAATTCTCCATACCGGTATCAAGGCCAGCAAAATTCCAGGAGAAGTAAATAGATGGTAACAAGGATTAAGCAAGAATAAGTCTAATATGTTTAAGGACTAGAAACAAAGGCTAGCCCTATAATTTAGTGCTTAAGAGAGCTAGATCCCACAGGGCCAACCACAGTTCAAATCCTGGCCCTGACAACTTGAAAAACATGCTGCCCAAGATTCTAACAGGATGAAGAAATGGTAGAAAAGAATTGAGATGTGCCCATGTCCCACTGGAGGGTGCTTGCTCCCTCTGCCTCTCTGTCTCTTTATCCCTCTCTAAAAAGCACATATGCCCTCTGGCAAAGGAAGAAAGAGAGAAAGAAAGAGAGAGAGAGAAGAAAGGAGAGAGAGAAAGAGAAAAGAAAGAAATAGAAAAAGATAGAAAGGAGAGAGAAAGAAAGAGAAAAGAAAAGAAAGAAAGAAAGAAAGAAAGAAAGAAAGAAAGAAAGAAAGAAAGAGAGAAAGAAGAGAGAAAAAGAAAGAAAGAAAGAAAGAAAGAAAGAAAGAAAGAAAGAAAGAAAGAAAGAAAGGAAGGAAGGAAGGAAGGAAGAAAGGAAGGAAGGAAGGAAGGAAGGAAGGAAGAAAGAAAGAAAGAAATATTCTCTCAATTGTTACATAATTTATTAGTTCTTTGCCAATAGAACTTAGCACTTTTTTTAGAACTACCATTTATTGAGCTAAGCAACAGCAGTTTACAGATCGTGTGCCACTGAATCTCTTTTTTTTTTTTTTTCAAAAAAGTTTTAGCCATAGGGCATGTGTGCTTCATGGAGAGAGATGGAGAGAGAGAGAGGCAATGAGAGGGAAAGTAAGAAATCATCCCCCAGGAGGATGACCATGCTGCAATGCCTTCTCCTCCATCTCCTTCTGGGATTTTGGGCATGCATGCATATATACCCAGTGTGAATTTCAAGCTGTCAGGTCTGGAACTCAAACCATGGTCAACCATGTGGGAATCCAGTGCCTTAACCATTCCACCACCTGCTGGGCCCTGAATCTTAAAAAATAATCCTACAGATTGGGTATTCCCAACTCCATTTTAATAGTTCTTAAAGTAACTTCAACAAATAGGTATGGGGAATTGAAGATATTCTCTAGACACATCAAGAATACAGAGGTAAAGCAAAACTGTCCTCAAGAAGGTCTTAGTTTCATGGGAGAAGCAAAGAATTAGATTCTGAAGAATAAGTCAGTTTTCTTCATTCAGCAAGTATTAGGTTGTTGGAAAAGTCAGGATGCACGTTTTGCATAGTAAAATACAGCATGACTTTTCCAACAACCTATATTTATTGATGATCTATTCTGTGTGAGGTACTATTCTAGGCGGGGTAATGCAAAAGATCGATAAAATGTTTGTGGGGGCCAGCCCCGTAGCTCAGTGGTTAAGGGCTGTGTGGAGGAAGTTGGCTCCCATATGGCCAACCAGGGTTCAAGTCCCAGCCCTGTTGTTCTGAAAAGCATGCTGAGTGTGTGCCTGGGTGCCCAGGATTCTAACCAGATGGGGATTTGGAAAAAAGAAAGGGTCATAGTGTAACCAGGGCCTACTGGGGAGTAGCTCCTCTCTCGCACGCACACACACATGCTCTCTAAATACCAAAAAAAAGTTCACATAAAATGCATATTATGAAAAAATTATGCATGGATTTAAAAAATTCTTTTCACAAAATAAATTCATACTTTCTTTCCTTCCTTCCATGAACAGTTTGAAGTCTCTTTTTATAATATAATTAAATGTCAGAAAGTGATAAATAACAGTGGAGAAATTTTCAGTAGAAGGCATACCGAGGTGCTAGGGGATATGGGAGTTGAGTTGTAATTTTAAAGTGGGTGTTTAAGCCAGCCCCATTAAGAAGGTGATATTAAACTGAAGACTTCAAGTAAATTCTCCATACCGGTATCAAGGCCAGCAAAATTCCAGGAGAAGTAAATAGATGGTAACAAGGATTAAGCAAGAATAAGTCTAATATGTTTAAGGACTAGAAACAAAGGCTAGCCCTATAATTTAGTGCTTAAGAGAGCTAGATCCCACAGGGCCAACCACAGTTCAAATCCTGGCCCTGACAACTTGAAAAACATGCTGCCCAAGATTCTAACAGGATGAAGAAATGGTAGAAAAGAATTGAGATGTGCCCATGTCCCACTGGAGGGTGCTTGCTCCCTCTGCCTCTCTGTCTCTTTATCCCTCTCTAAAAAGCACATATGCCCTCTGGCTAAGGAAGAAAGAGAGAAAGAAAGAGAGAGAGAGAAGAAAGGAGAGAGAGAAAGAGAAAAGAAAGAAATAGAAAAAGATAGAAAGGAGAGAGAAAGAAAGAGAAAAGAAAAGAAAGAAAGAAAGAAAGAAAGAAAGAAAGAAAGAAAGAAAGAAAGAGAGAAAGAAGAGAGAAAAAGAAAGAAAGAAAGAAAGAAAGAAAGAAAGAAAGAAAGAAAGAAAGAAAGAAAGGAAGGAAGGAAGGAAGGAAGGAAGGAAGGAAGGAAGGAAGGAAGGAAGAAAGAAAGAAAGAAAGAAAGGAAGGAAGGAAGAAAGAAAGAAAGGAAGAAAGAAAGAAAGGAAGAAAGAAAGAAAGGAAGAAAGAAAGAAAGGAAGAAAGAAAGAAAGGAAGAAAGAAAGGAAGAAAGAAAGAAAGGAAGAAAGAAAGAAAGAAAGGAAGAAAGAAAGAAAGGAAGAAAGAAAGAGAAAAGAAGAAGGAAAGAGTAAGGGAGGAGAAGAAATAGCAAGAAAACCAGTATGGTTAGAAAAAGGTGAACAAAGAAAAGGAGGAGCCAAGATTAGTTGGAATTTTGGATTTCATTCTATGTAGATAAGGAAGATGAGCTCTCAGAAATGGGACAAGTGAAGGTAATTGGGCTGAGCAAGGGAGGGCTCCCTGAGAAGGTAGCATTGACGAGGCTACCACAAGAGGAGAGAGTCTCTAAATTCACTATACAGCCTCTATTTGTCCAGCCCTTCCACATATGTTGTAAAAGAAGAACATTCACATGATTAGAGCTTGACATGCTAAGAATGCCTCAGGAAGAGGCAAGAAGGCCAGCCGTGGAGTAGCAGAGGTAGTGCAATGCTCAGCAACACTGAGGACACATGAGAAAGGCCCAGGGTCATATCCCAAGACCTCCCCATACCTGCTGGGCTAGGCACACACACGTTTCTGTCTGCCTGAGGCTGAGAGTGGATTATGATGTAAAGAACGTGGTAGCGTGCTGTCTCTCTGAGTCTCTCTCGCTCTCTCTGAAAGAAAGATGAAAGAAAGAGAAAGATAAAGAAAGAAAGAAGAAAGAAAAGAAAGAAGGAAAAAAGGAAGGAAGAGAAAGGAAGAAGAGAAAAGAAAGAAAGGAGAAACAAAGAAAAAGAAAGGATGGAAGGAAGACAAGAGAGAGAAAGAAAGCAAAAGAAAGTAAAAATCTTATTAAAAAGAGTCAAGAATAATCATTCTTGCAGAATGACTTAAAGGTCATTCTTACCATAAAAGTACTTAGATTTTGGACTTCAAAAAAACAATGGTAAGATACTAGTCTCTATCATAAGTGCCCAGGGCATGAAGTGCCTCCTTTACATTTGTCCCTCCATCAGGAGACAGACCAGAGTTGGTGGTCCTCTTGGAAGGTCCTCCTTGCTGAGCTAATGAAGGTTTATGGGCGGCAACATCTGGAGATCACTTATCTCTTCAGTGCAGAAAAATGTTCGACACTATTGGTGCATCCTGCTAGCTGACAAAGGGGAATCAACACAGGAGGGCCTCTCCAACTCCTCTCCATTCCCAGCCCCCAACCTGCATACATAAACCAGTCAGCCACCATATTTTCTTTTTACAATCTGCTTTATTTTTTCTTTTTATTTGTTAAAAGAGTCAGCCTCATAGCTTACGAGTTAAGGGAGCCTGCTCCCACATGACTGACTATGTTTTGTTAAAAGAGTCAGCCTCATAGCTTACGACTATGAGGTCTGAGTCCTGGACTCTGTGGCTTGAGAAATATACCAGGCCCAAAATCCCAAAGGAGGGAGGAACTGAGGAGAAAGGATTGCAGCATGACCACGCCCCACTGGGGATGCTTTCCCTCTCTCTCTCTCTCTCTCTCTATCTTTCTGGTGAGCACACATACCTTCTGGCAAATTAAAAAAGAAATTTGCTTGGAGACCAAGATTTCAATTTATGCTTCCACCTGGGAGAGTTCTTCTGTAAAAAGTAAAATTATATTTACAGTGCTAACTTTGTAGCATTGGCCAGCCAGAGCAGCAAAGCACATTCATGTAACTGGGAAACCTCACAAAACAGTAAAGGAAATGACCCTGAAAGACATTCGTCTCTTTGTTCTGGCCACTTGCAGAATAGACCAGGGACAGACTTAACTGGATTGAAGGCTAGTTATTTCACTCAGGAGTTAAGTTGGCTAAAATTAATATCCCTGATCAACAATAGCCAACATTTTTAAGGTTTTTTTTTAAGTTTCCTAGGCTTTAAAATGAAATATGTTTAAATATCTTTCATCAAGAAACTCAATTCTTAGATATGTCTCATTATGGAAGTAAAACTAAATGGATTTCCCATCTCCTCTCTGGGCCAGTTGCCAGAATTTGTCATCTGATTAAAGAACCCTTTTCACCATGCTTCTGGCTGACTATTTTTTCGGGGGTAGGAACATACAGAGGAGGTAAACCCCGGGTTCTGGATTCAGACTACCCAGTTCAGTCGTGGCTTGGCCTCTGACAAGATTTGTGGTTTTAAACAAGTTGCTTACATTCTCTGTGCCTCAGCATTAGAGCTTCTTCCCAAACATGGCAATGACCCACAGAAGTGTTGAAAGAATTATAGGAGATACTGCCGTGAGAAAAGATACCAATCTCGCTCTCTTCCTTCTCTCTTTCTGATTTTCAGTGCGTGCGCATGGGTGTGTGTCAGCTTATGCATACATAAGTTGCTTGATACTAACTCTAGAACCTAGGAAAAATGAAGAGCTACGGAAATATGGGGTCTGGTAATGGC
>NW_006208977.1:2196506-2208625 GCF_000334495.1 Tupaia belangeri chinensis | reverse complement strand
ACGCAGGGCCTTCTGCCAGTCTTTCTGCACCTAGTTTGCCAACGTGGAAATGGAGAGCAGTTGCTACAGTAGGAGAGATCTTCCGAATAGCTTCTTCTCCTTCAGAAATATCATAAGAGGGGCCGGCAGACGGTATAGCAGTTACATCACTGGACTCCCACACGGTCAACCACCTTTCGAGTCCCAGACCCGGTGGCTTAAAACTCATGCTCATGGGCATGTGTGCCCAAGATCTCTGGAGGAGAATAGAGAAGAAGGGATTGGGATGTAGCCATCTCTCCTGGGGGATGATTTCTCCCTTTCCCTGTCTCTGTCTCTCTCTAGTAAGTGAAAAACCTCTAAAAAATAGAAAAAAGAAATACAATAAATTCATAACTTCACATCGTTAGTACAGTTCAAATAAAAGTTTCAGTAACCTGGCCAAGGGACCAGCAGATGGCATAATGGTTATATCATTTGACTCCGACGTGATTGACCATGGTTCGAGTCCCAGACGTAGTGGCTTAAAACTCATGCCGGGCTCATATCCATGTGTGCCCAAGAGCCCGAGAGGAGAATGGAGGAGAAGGGATTGCAACATGGCCATCCCCACTGTGGAGTGATTTCTCACTTCCTGTATCTGTCACTATCTGTCTCTCTGGTAAGCACACATGCCCTATAGCAAAAATCTCTTTGAAAAAAATAATAATGATGTGGCTAAGCCTGAATATTAAATACAAACACAGGAATGATTATAAAGCCAAAAAAAGTCTACATTTGAAAACCTGAATATTTTTAAAACCTACATTTGTATTAATTTAGTAATAAATCAACTTTCCCAAAGTAGTGCATGTGGTGTGTGTGTGTGTGTGTGTGTGTGTGTGTGTGTGTGTGTGTGTGGACTTCAAAAAGTTTGTGGTGGGGCCAGCCCTGTAGCACAGTAGTTAAACACTAGGCAGAGGGAGGCAGATCTCATATGACCAACCACATTTCGAACCCTAGCCCCAGTAGCTTGAAAAATACCTCAGGGGGACCAGTAGTTAGCGTATTGGCTATGTCGCTGAACTCCCATGTAGTCTACTACAGTTCAAGTCTCAGACCCGGTGGCTTAAACTCACGCTGGGCACGTATGCATGCGTGCCCAAGATC
The DNA here is from genome assembly GCF_000334495.1 of Tupaia belangeri chinensis. NCBI lineage: Eukaryota > Metazoa > Chordata > Mammalia > Scandentia > Tupaiidae > Tupaia > Tupaia belangeri. Next base: position 2,207,497 of record NW_006208977.1, on the reverse strand, counting down.
CTGAGAGGAGAATGGAAGAGAAGAGATTGTGGGATGGCCATCCTTCCGGGGGGGTGGGGTGGGGTGATTTCTTGCTTTCTGTCTCTCTGTCTTTCTGGTGAGCACACATGCCCTATAGCAAAAAACTCTCAAAAAAAAAAAAAAAAGAGAGAGAGAGAAAAGAAAAGAAAAGAAAAGAAAAAAAGAAATACCTAAATACCTCAGGCATGTGCACATGTGCACAGGATCCTGACAGGATGGAGAAATGAAGGATAAAAGGATTGCGGCATGACCAGGACTGCCTGGGAGTGGAGGGGTGCTTTCTCTCTCCCTCACCTTTCTTTTACACACACACACAGATGCACACACACTCTGAAATAAAAAAACAAGTTTGTGGGAAAATGGAATCAAAGTGTAAGTTTATTTTGGTAGAGAAACATTTTAGAATCCAGGCATAATATTTTAATACTGGGCATTTCCATGAACTTTTTGCAGACCTCTTATGTGCATGTGAGTGTGTTTGTGTGTGTATATATGTAAAATCGATCTAATGGTCAATTAAATTGCTATGTAACTATTTTTTTTTTTTTGGAGAGATTTTTGCTATAGGGCGCGTGTGCTCGCCAGACAGGCAGAGAGAGACATAGAGACAGAAAGCGAGAAATCACCCCCCAGGGGGGATGGTCACGCCGCAATCCCTTCTCCTCCAAGCCACCGGGTCCAGGACGCGAACCACGATCAACTACGTGGGAGTCCAGCGACATAGCCATTACACCAACTGCTGGTTCCTAACTATTGAGCATTGTGTGGTACATTAAAAGCAAAAGCAAAAAGAAAAGTCACAAAATAAGACTTTGTCAGCCTGTACAACACTGCAAGGCTCAAGGTAAAATGTCCTGATACTCCTTATGTACACAAAGTAGTTCAGAGAACTGACGACCATTTTGGACCTCTTGAGGTTAGGGAACCCCAGGGTGAGACCCATTTGCCTACAAAACCCTGAGTCAGTGCTGAGAAAGCAATAATAGCCTGCCCCACAATTGCATAAGTAATAATGATATTACTAATCATTTACAAGAGCCCACTAGGGACTTTGGAAATAACCTCAAAGCAATTAACTAATGACCTACCTTTGATGATATCTCCAGCTTTGAAAGCAAAAGGTTAGAGTTCACGTGCCAAACTGATGTTGAGAGTGACATAGCACCGTGGCCAGCTCCTTTCTGGAATGGAGCACACGGCTCCTACCTCCTTCATCTCCCTTCCAAGAGGGCACTTCCAGAAGATGGCAATCTTTATAGCCTTTCAACATTTTTATAACGTCCTTTGTCATTCTCATTAAAACGATGCTATTACAGACAGACACATAGATAAAACATGTTATCCATAAGGCCGCCATGTTCCCCAAAAGGCCCGTTCACATTTTTGTGTTTGACTCTCCCACTTTCTATACACACGTGTCTATTTTTCGCAACAAAATGTTAATACTAGTATTTCATCTGCAGTTTCGAATCCCAACCGGGTGAGAGCATATTTGCAGAACAATAGATATTGCATAAGGTTGTACAGCCTTGTTTAATGAATGCTCTTCTGTTAGACACTTGGGCAGCTATAAATGTTTCACTACTGTGAATAATACTGGGATTCTCTTATTTCTTTCATCGACATCTATCGGTAGACGTTCTTTCCCATGCAAACAAGTGTCTTCCTACTTACATATTTACACTGATAGAATAACATTTCAGAAGGGGAATCGATGTCAATGACTTACACGTATTTTGAAGCATATTGCAGGTATTTTTCCCCAGAGCTATTGTTTTATTTTTATTTGCTTTAAAGTACGGGGAACCAGCAGTTAGCGTAATGGCTATGTTGCTGGACTCCCACGTAGTCGACCGCGGTTCGTGTCCCGGACCCGGTGGCTTAAAACTCACGCCGGGCGCGTGTGCGTGCATGCCCAAGATCTCGAGAGGAGAATGGAGGAGAAGGGATTGCGGCGTGACCATCCCCCCTGGGGGGTGATTTCTCGCTTTCTGTCTCTATGTCTCTCTCTCTCTGTCTGGCGAGCGCACGTGCCCTACAGTGAAAATCTCTCCAAAAAAAAAAAAAAAGAATTCTAAAGTACGTTCAAGAGTGCATTCTGTACTACAAGCCGAGAGTTACCCATTTTAATAATATTTCAAAACTGGATAGGTAACAAAAACATCTCCTAGTGTTTTCACTTGTAGCCCTTGGCTTGTTAATCAAGTTGAACGTTTTTCATTTGGCATTTGATGATTTGTATTTATCTCTTATTGAATTGCAATATATATCCCTTGTACATTTTCCTACCCAGATATTAACCTTTTCCTTATTGATCTCCGGATTGATTTTCCTATCGACTTATCTTATCGTCATTTTATTGTAGCCATCGCTACAAGTTGGTAGATTCGAAGCTAACTTATCTTTTGTAAAGATGGTGTTAGAAACGTTTTATGCACATGCATAAAATGGACACTTTCACAGGAATTGATTGTAGCTCGTGTGTTGGGATGCATAGCCCAGTCTCTGTTCTTGCCATCCTCTCCTCCTCCCACGTGCACCTACAGCTTCAGCCCATCCACAAGAACCCATTAGTCACCCAGTGTGTATCGCTTTTATTTTTCTCTATTTTTTATAATGATATTTCAATATAGACATAGATAGAAAAACATACATATGCAGGATTTTTTCATGTATGGTTCCATAGAAATGAGATTATAGTAAACATTTTCTGCATCTTATTTTACTCTCTCTCAAGGATACCTCGTAAAAATCCTGCCAAAGTAATTGGTGTAATTCAAATGCGTTTTTTTAATAGCTCCATAAGGTTCCCTGGGGTGAGAATAGACCACAATTTATTCAGTCACTCCCTAGTATTGGCACTCACTTCGTTTCTAGGTTTTTGCAACTAGGAATGAGGCTGCAGTAAATGTCTTCAAGCAGATATGTTTACTTGTGAGTGCATTTATTTATTTACTTTTAATTTGCCAGTGGGCACATGTGCTTGCCAGACTCAGAGAGACAGACACAGAGAGAAGAGGGAGAAATGTACACCCTCCGCCTCATGGGACATGGTCACACTGCCATCCCTTCCTTTTCATGTCTCCATCCTATTGGGATTTGGGACACACATGCATATGTGCCTGGCATGTGTTTCAAGCCAGCAGGGCAAGGATTCAACCCTCACTATTGTCATGTGGGATCCAGCTTCCCTGACCACCTGGCCCAGGTGCTTCTATTTTGGTGAGGAAGGTATATTCAGTTATTTTTTAAGGTTTATTCCATGAGTGAGAGAGAAAGAGAGAGAGAGAGACTACATACCCAACAGGATCTTGATACTGCCATCTACTCCCAGCTCCAGCCAGCTCTGGGTGGAGGGCATGGACATGCCTGGTGTACCTGGGAAGGCCTCCAGTTGTGAACCGGTAGCCTTCCCCTATGGGTCAGCCCCACAGAGTGTCCCGTTTCACTGCTGCATCCCTGTCCAGCCCCTTCAGTTAGTTTTTATTTTAACGAATGCTGCCTAAAACATGGCTGCCTGAAAAGTCTAGAACAATTCACAGACCCACTAGCAACATGTAGAACTTGTTCCCATCTCCGTGTTAACACTAGGCAGTGCAGCTCTTTTCACTCTTTATAAATCTGAAAATTAGAAACATAACCCTGATCATTCATGAGCTCGAATGACGTATGACTTATTGAACATCGAGATTTCGCATTTCTGAATGACAGCTTATTCCCTGTATTTATTTTTTGTCACCATCTCCATGGGGCAGGGGTGCATAAGTGTTTTCTTTCTCATTCTCTCTCCTCTTTCTAGAGAGTGCATGCACCCTCTGGCAAATTAGGAAAAAAAAAAATAAGAATTCAAGTGCCTAGGGGTTAGACAGGAAACAACCAAGCAATCTGATAAGTAAGAGAAAAAAAAAAAAAAAACAAGAAAGCAGAGTCACGGAATCTAAGATAAAGCATTCCACCTTGGAGAACCAGGAAAGCAGTGTCAAAGAGTGACCAGAGGGTCTTCCTTGCCTAGGGAATGAGAAATGTTCCTTAACATTAGCTACACATGAGTTGTAGATGACCTTTGCAAGGACAGGTTCACACAGTGATAGAAGAAAAAGCTACATTTCAGGGGGTAGGGCAAGGAAAAAAGCGAAAATATAAAAGTAACAATTATAGATAACTCAAAAAACCTTTGAGGGCTGGTCGGAGTAGTGAATCAGTGACACAGTGCTCTGCCATGCTGGGTCCACATGAGAAGGTCCCAGTTTGCATCCTGAGGTCTCCCTGTACAAGCCAGGCACCTGTGCCTGTTGAGACCCTGGCTGGCTGAGGCTGGGAGTGAATCATGGTGTCAAGATCCTGTTGGAAGTGACCTCCCTCCTCTCTAGGAAGAAATTTTTTAAAAAAGACATTAGGTATAGCAACTGGAACAAGGTGTATAATAAAGAGGAATTTTTATAAAGTGTTAAAGCCTCAAGCATGGGCAAGAAGCAGCTAGTAAAGGATTGGAAGGGAGCTACAGAGTAGGAAATGCATTGTAGAGCACACACACAGCCATTAGGCTCACATAGGAGAGAGATGCCTCTTCCCTTAGTACAATAGGTAGGAGGCTGCGATGTCTGTGGGTGATGCAGGTGAGCAGGCTTCTGTAGATGAGGTTGAAGAAAGCCTGAGAACCTCACGGTGAGATCTTCTTCTTCTTCTTTTTTTTTTTTTTTTTTTTTTTTTTATTTTTTAGAGGCTTTTGCCATAGGGCATGTGCACTCACCAAAAAGACAGAGAAAGACAGAAAACGAGAAATCATCCCCCAGGGAGGATGGCCATGCCAAAATCCCTTCTCTTCCATTCTCCTCTGGGGATCTTAGGCATGCACGCACACAGCGTGAGTTTAAGCCACCGGGTCCAGGACTTAAATTGTGGTCCACTACATGGGAGTCCAACGACATAGCCATTACACCAACTGCTGGTCCCAGAATCTCATGGCTTCTGTGAAGTATGTGACATGCAAAGACCATGTCTTTTCTAGGGAATAAGGTAGGAAAGGTAGTTTGGAGGTATTGGAATGTAGAGAGGCTTAGAAATATCTACAAGTTTGGGAGAGTGGACCTGGGAGCTGTAGATTTTTCTGTTAGTATTGAGAGTCTTGTTAAAATTCCATACCACAGAGTTATGGGTATAAACAGAGCTCCATAGACTCAGGGTTGCCTGTTGGGGTAATCTTTGCCAGAACCAGTGTTCTCCAAAAAATTCTCACAGCTCCTACAGCTTCTTCCCATTCTTTACCCATCAGTCTCAGCTCCAAAGACAAAGAAGCCCTCATGGAACTTATTGAGACAAACTCTAGAAAGATCCAACTTCCCTACTGGAGGCTGGAAGACCGAAGAGGCCTGGGCACTGCCCCTCCTGACCTGGGGGCCAGTCCTCCCAAACAGCACTCAGTGAGATAGTGTTAAACTACCCTGGACCCAGGAAAACTAGAAATAAGGACAAGGAAGCCAGTGGGTCTTTTGCCATATGACGGGTTATGTTCTTCTCTAATGATTCAGAAATTATCCACCCTTTTTTTTTAATGCTAACCATTATTCAATTTTATTTTTAAAAAAGAGACACATACACATGAGTATGTGTATGTATGTATATGTACATGTAGATATGTATGGGTGGATATATATGTATGTCTCTGTGTGTGTATTCTATGCAACCTATCTTCTTCTGCAAAGATCCTGAAGCTGATGAAAATGGTCCCATGCACAGAAAAAAGACTAAATATATATGTAGAAAATACAAATAGAAAGTGAAATTTCCTTCTCCAGATTTTAATCATGAACATGTACTCATCTATAATAGGAAGGAAATCAATAAATTGTACTTTTAAAGTCATCACATTTGAACAAATTATTTTTGAACTTCAAAAATAAAATTATATTCTGGCTCTTTCAAGCTAGTGCTGAGCGATGGGTATCTCTCAGGACAACTGACTTGAGCTCCGCCAGACCCGGGGCAAGAGAAAGCCCTACCACAAGCAGTATAAGAATGAGCTGGGACTTCCCCCTCCCAACACCAAGATCGCCCCAGCCACATACACACAGTGCGTAAGGAGGTAACAAGAAATACCGCCCTACGGCAGGATGTGGGAACTTTTCCTGGGACTCAGAGCGTTGTACATGTAAAACAAGCATCATTGATGTTGTCTACAATGCATCCAATAAGGAGCTGGTCTGCACCAAGACCCTGGTGCAGAGCACAGCGTCGTGCTCATAGACAGCCCACCCCGCGGATAGTGGTGTGAGTCCCACTACGCACTGCCCGTGAGCTGCAAGAAGGGGACCAAGCTGACTGCCAAGGAGGAAGAGTTTTTAAACAAAAAGCGAGAAAGAAAAGTTTCAGAAGAAATATGATGCAAGGAAAAAGAATTAGCAGTTTCCTGGAGGAGCAGTTCCAGCAGGACAAGCTTCCTGTGTGCCTTGCATCCAGACCAGGTCAGTGCGGCTGCGCAGATGGCCATGTGCTTCCGGGCAATGAGTACTGGCGTGCTACAGGAGGAAAATCAGGTCGGGAAGAGCAAATAAACCTTCTTGTCTTCACTTATGTAATAATGATGGTTTTGTCCAAGAAAAAAAAAAAGATATTCTGGTTTAATTCTTTTACATTCAGAGAGTGCTTTTCAAATATACCTTCTGCATTTCTGATTTGATTTTCATAAATTAAATTATGCTCAAATGAATTTTTAAATTCTACTAGAACATGTTTACTTACCTGAAATTCTTTTCTCATCTAATTTCTTTTTAATTTCTTCTTGATCTCAATCCATTCTGTTCTCAGCTCACAGATCTTATTCATCCTTCACCTCATTAGTCTGTTTCCTGTAGCTTTGAGAGAACCAGAGAATAGTTCCTTCTGCTTATTGCAGTGATTTTATTCCTTTTTTTTTTTCTGGGGCTGGCTCCATGGCGTGGTGGTTAGGGGAGTGAGATTCCCACATGAACAGTTACAATCCTGGCCCAGTAGGCTTGAAGAACACCCCAAGGGTGTGTTCGTAGGTACCCCAAATCCCAGCTGGATGGAGAAATGGAGAAGGAATTGCAGCATGACTGTGCTGCCCCACTGAGTATGTGGATGTTTTCCTTCCTCTCCCTCTCCGTCTCCCTGTCTCTTTGTCTCTCTGTCTCTTTAGGCAAGTTCATATATCCTTTGGCAAAGAATTCCTTTCTCAGAGAGGCTTTTTGCTATAGGGTGCATGCACTTGCCAGAGAGACAAAGAGAGAAAAAAAAATAATCCCCCAAGGCAGATGGCTACTCCACAATCGCTTCTGCTCCATTCTCTTGGGATTTTGGGTTACAAGCCATCTAAAGGAGATAGTGGGGTGTTAAGATCCCCAACAATCAGTGTATTGCAGCCTCTCTCTCCTTTTACATCTAGCAGTCTTTCCTTCAAGTATTTGGACACTCCTAATGTGGGTGCATAGATTGATAAGCATTATGTCTTCTTAGTAGCTGTTTTACTACTAGACAATGTCCTTCTTTCTCTCTTCTTGCAGTTTTTGTCTTGAAGTCTATTTTGTCTGAAATCAGTTTCATCACTCCAGCCTTTTTGGTTTCTGTCTGTGTGCAATATTTTTTTCCCAGTCCTTCACTTCTGTCTTTATCCATGAGGTGCATTTGTTGGAGGCCACAGATAGAGGGTTTCTGGGGTTTTTTGGTTTTGTTTTGTTTTTAATCCACTCAGCTGGTCTGTGTCTCTTGATTGGAGAATGTAATCCATTAACATTCAGTGTTATAAATATTTCCGGGCATGTTCCTACCATCAAGTTGACCATTTCCTTGGTTGTTTTTTGTTCTCTTATTTCTGTCTGCTTCTTTTTCATTTTCCTGGCATAGTGCTCCCTTTAGAACTTCTTGAAGAGCTGGCCTGGTGTTGGTAAATTCTTCCAGGATTTGTTTCTCTGAGAATATTTTTATCATTTATTCCCATTTGAAGGATAATCTTGCCCAGTATAGTCATCTTGGTTTAAACTGTTTTTCATTTAACACTTTGAATATATCTTCGCATTCTTTCCTTGCTTGCCTTGTTTCCACCGAGAGGTCTGATGTTAGCCTGATAGGATAATCTTTATAAGTAACTGACATTTCTTTCTTACCAATTTTAGTATATTGTCTTTATCTGTGGTTTTGGACAATCTGGCTACAGTGTGTTATGGAGAAGATCTTCTTGGGGTCCTTTGTATTTCTTGGATCTGGTAGTTTGAATGCTTCTGTAGGCTTCATAAATTTTCTTTCAGGATTTCATGGAATAGATTATCAATGTTATTAGTTTCTTTATCTCCTGGGATTACAATTATTCAGATGTTTGGGCATTTAACAGTATTTAGTATTTCTTGTATATTATCCTCATCTTCTTCTTCTTCTTCTTCTTCTTTTTTTTTTTTTTTTTTGTTATTTTCTCAGTCTTTTCAGTGATTTTTTTTCTAGAAGTTTTGTCTTCTACTACTGAGATTCAATCTTCCACATGACCTAATCTGGTTTCAATACTTTTGAAGGAGGTTTTGATTTCTTATATTATAGCCTTCATCTCTAAGAGTTCCATTTTATTTTGTTTTGTTTTTGAGAGAGAGAGATTTTTGCTATAAGGTGCATGAGTTCACTGGAGAAACAGAGAAACAGAGAGACAGAAAGCAAGAAATCACCCTCTGGGACGATGGCCATGCTGCAATCCCTTTTCCTCTGTGCTCCTCTTGGGATTTTTGGGCACACATGCATATGTGCCTGGCGTGAGTTTTAAGCTGCCTGGTCGAAGACTCCAACCATGATTGACTGCATGGGAGTCGGGTGACGTAACCATTACAACCTCTGCTGGTACCACTATTTGATTCTTTTTTATAGTGTCTATTTCTTCTTTCAAATCATGGAAGGACTTCCTCATCTCCTGTATCTCATTCTCTTTTCTCTTGTGTCTTGTTTAGTTTTGTCTCTATGAATATTCTGAATCATTTATCTGACATTTCCCCAAGTTCCAGTGTATTGTCTGGATGAAGAGGAATTATTCTTTTCCCTTGGAGCAAAGATATATTCTTGTTTCTCATTTTTCTTGTGCCTCTGCAATGGTTTTTGATCATCTGATAGATTATGCATTTCTTCCTAACTTCTTGGAGTTAATTCTGAGCATTCAGAAACAAGCAGGAGGAGGTGAGCATGATTTCTCTGCAGCTCCATCTCCCTGATGTTCACCCTGCAATCTGCACTGTTGTTGCTGGAACTGGATATTCCCATGGCCTCCCAGTATCTAGAGAACAGGTGCACCTGGGGCTGAGCTGCAGGGTTTCAGTAGAAATGACCGGGAGAAAATGGAAGTCCCAAGGTGACCTCTGGCCTTGGTTTTCTCACTGGCTGCTGGTGAGGCCAGGGATAATGGTGGAGGAGGGAGGTAGAAGCAAGAAGACTGGGCACCTGGAATGGTCGGGAGAAAGTGGAGGTCCAAGGTGACTTCTGGCCTCAGTCTTCTCACTGGTTGCTGCCACACCAGGGCCAAAAATAATGGCCTAACATTTTTTGTCCCCTCTGCTTAACTCTACCATCTGAACATTGCTTACTCTATGAAATAAAAGGGTAGACAATGACAGGGATAGCTAAGTGCCATTGCTTTTATCACCCTCTCCTAGGAAAGTGTTCCTCCATGTCTGTTCTCCAAAGATCCTTAGAAACGGAGTCCCTCGCCCCTCTGACTTTTGCAAATTCTTCTCTCTCAAATGTATTCTGTCCATGCAGACCTATGGTAGAAAGAATGGACACCTATTTCTGTAAGTTCTGCTGGCTCTGAATTTAATTCTCTTTAAAAACATCATGTAGAGGGAACCAGCAGTTAGGGTAATGGCTATGTCACTGGACTCCCACGTAGTCGACCACGGTTCGCGTCCCAGACCCGGTGGCTTAAAACTCACGCTGGGCACGTGTGCGTGCGTGCCTAAGATCCCGAGAGGAGAATGGAGGAGAAGGGATTGCGGCTTGACCATCCCCCCTGGGGGGGGATTTCTCACTTTCTGTCTCTATGTCTCTCTCTGTCTGTCTGGCAAGCACATGCGCCCTATAGCGAAAATCTCTCAAAAAAAAAAAAAAAAAAAAAACATCATCTAGAGTTCCCCAAAGCAACATTGATGTGGGTGTAGTCATGGTGCCCTATTAGTTGATAGTAACAACCTGTACTTCAATGGTGGTTATCATTACCTTGTGTTATGACTTCTCTAGAGCCTTGCTTCTCAAAGTGTAGTTGATGAACCAGGAGCATTAACATCACCTGGGAACTTCTTAGAACTACAGAAGCCCAGTTCTCTTTGCCCTAGTCCTACTGAATCAAAATCTTCTTTTTCACAAATCACAGATGTACACAAAAGTTGAAAAAGTGAGGCTTTTGTCTTGTACCATCACCTCCCCATTTGTCACTCCCCATGTCCTGAAGTAGCTCACACATGTCACATCTTCTACCACATGGTGCCTGCATCCCTCTCCACCTGCCCTGGAAGAACTATTTGGTGAGACGCCTGGCTGAGTCTGCTACTTCCTGTGGAGGTCATGCAGGCACTTCACCTTTGCCACTATCTCTGTGTCCCCTCCAGGCACTTGCTGCTGAGCAAGGATAAGGGTGTAGGCCTCTCCCTTGTCCTAATGCTGGGCATAAATCCAAGTTAGACTGAAGGGTTACTGCCGCGCAACTGACGACTCTGGAGACGGTCTTCTCTACAGCACTTTATTTCCCCAGGTTCTGAATACAGGAGCTCTCTCTCCTTTCCCTTTCCCCGGGGCCTTATAAAGTGCCCCTAGCCAATCAGATCATTGTCCACGTGCACGGAAGCCAGTCCTCGAAATTGGTTGCATGCGGTGTTCCCGTGCTCTCCACGCTCCCCACTGCCCTACTTCCTTAAAGTTGTTTACTGCTTTGAGCACTCAGCGGGCTTCCGTTGAGCGCCATTTTGAAATAGGCGCTGAGGGCGATGGGC
>NW_006208977.1:2189916-2194160 GCF_000334495.1 Tupaia belangeri chinensis | reverse complement strand
AGCGCTTTAAGCGCCTGAAAGAGGGGGTGAGAGGAAGAGTTGCCCATTTTGGTTAGGACCAGCCTGCAGCCAAAGGGCGAAAAGAGGAAGAAAAGAAAGAGAAAAAACACCAAAGAAGAAGGAGAAAGAATACCTGCCTCTATACCAAGGTCTTATAACTTTACCTGCCTCTATCCCGAGGTCTCTTAACTTTACCTGCCTCTATCCCGAGGTCTTTTAACTTTGCCTGCCTCTATATCGAGGTCTCTTAACTTTACCTGCCTCTATCCTGAGGTCTTTTAACTTTACCTGCCTCTATCCCAAGGTCTCTTAACTTTACCTGGAGTTGTTTACTGCTTTGAGCGCTCAGCGGGCTTCCATTGAGCGCCATTTTGAAATAGGCGCTGAGGGCGATGGGCAGGGGCGCTCCACAGGTTACAGCAGTGGGAACCACAGGCCAAGTGAAAGACACTAGGCTTCATTCATTCACTCATTAACTTATTCATTCATTTATCCATTCCAAGAAATATTTGTGGAATGTCTTGTATTTGTCAGGCATTGAGGAAGACCCTGGAAATAGGACATGTTCTCTCTTAGAAAAGTTTTAGTTAGTTTTGTTTTGTCTTTAAAGTTGTATTTTTTTAATTTAATTTAATTTTAAATTGTCAGAAGGCACATGCACTCATCAGAGGGAGACAAAGCAAGAGGAAAAAGGGGAAAGCACCTCCTAGTACGGTGTTGTCACATCACAATCCCTTCACCTTCATTTCTCCATTCTGTTGGGATTTGGGCCAGACACACATATGTACAAAGCATGTTTTTCTAGTCCTTAGGGCTGGGACTCAAATCATGAGGTCAGTCGGGAACCAGCAGTTAGCGTAACGGCTATGTTGCTGGACTCCCACGTAGTCAACCAGGATTCATGTCCCGGACCCAGTGGCTTAGAACTCACGCCGGGCGCATGTGCTTGCGTGCCCAAGATCCTGAGAGGAGAATGGAAGAGAAGGGATTGCGGCGTGACCATCCCTCCTGGGGGGTGATTTCTCGCTTTCTGTCTCTCTGTCTCTCTCTGTCTGTCTGGCGAGTGCATGCGCCCTGTAGCAAAAACCTCTCCAAAAAAAAAAAATAATAATCATGAGGTCAGTCTTATGGGATCTGGTTCCCTTAACCACTAGGCCATAGGATGAACCCATTTAATTTCATTTTTAATTGACAAATAATAACTATGTATATTAATAGGGAACAATAAATGTTTTGAGAAATGTAATGCATTATAGGATGATTAAACCCAGCTAGTTAATATAGTCATCACCTCACATGCTTATCTTTTTTCTGAGGTATGAACATTTAAAATCTGCCTTCTAAAATCCTGACTGGTTGGAATGTTGGGAGGGATCACAGCATGATAAGCCCCTGTCAAAGATATCTGCTTCTCTCTCTGTCTCTGCCTCTCTGTCTCTGTCTGTTACTCATGAAATAAGGAAGTAAACTTTAAAAAAAAAAAAAAAAAAAAAAAAGACCATGTAAGGGTGGAGCTGTGTCCCTTTAGAAGACCTATAGCTTCTACCTATAACTATGCCTCAACTGCCCTGAAAGGAACCACGCTCAGGCCTCAGTGAAACCCATCTAACTGAGAACAGGAGACTAAAAAGTAATATGAAGGATCAGCGAATGGTGTAGTGGTTATATTGTTGGACTCCCACATGATTGACTGCAGTTCGAGTTCAAACCCATTGACTTGAAAATCACACCGGGCTCATGTGTGTGTGTGCATGCCCAAGATCCTAAAAGGCAAATTGAGAAGGGACTGCAGTGTGACAACCCCCCCTCGAGGGGGGTGATTTCTCACTGTGTCTGTCTCTCACTCTCTCTCTGGTAAGCACACGTGCCCTAAGGCAAAAATGTCTAATAGATATGTAGAAGATATAGATATGTAGATATAGCTATAGATAGATATAGATGATATATGCCCAGCTGCAGTGACACAAGCATTGTTCAATATCAGGGCCATGCAGAAGGTTCGGAGTTGGATCTTGGGTTGACCTGAACACACCAAGTACACCTATGCAACCTGTGGTCCTGGCTGGCTGGGGGACTTGGGGGAGGATCTCAGTGTGGCAAGGCCATGTCAAAGATACCTATCTCTCTTTTTCCTTCTCTCTCAAGTAATAAACTTAATGCATTTGTAATTAAAAAACCAAAAACATGTAAGCCAGTGTCCATCCTGCTCTTTTCATTCTCATCTGTAAAGCAAAGGAGATGGGCCAGGTGTCTCCCTGTGTCCTGCTGACAGTGTTCTGAGTGATGGAAAAGTGGACAGCCTCCACTAGAACCTGTGCACCCATTGAGCCAATCAATGTAGGTTTAGGTGCAAAGATCTTTCTGAGTTCATGTAAATCAGAATAATCAACAGTAACCGTGAGCTTCCTTAGTAGATGTAGAGTATCAAGCAATGTCTGTAGTCTTGTTCCCTTGGTACTTCTTCTAAGAAACAAACAAACAAAACAAAGAAACAAAAACAAACAAACAAAAAAAATGAGGGGACACCTTGCACCTCTTGAAGAGGCATCCTGCCTAGAGGGCAGGTAGAGGAAATGCAGTTATGATGGCCAATTCCAGATCATCTTCAAGAGCTAGGGATGGCGCTTGCAGGAGCTGGCTCCTGACAGACAGAGCCAGCTTAAGGAGGAGCCAGAGGTCTGCTTAGCAGCCTTAGCTCACTTGGAGAAGCCATTTTCACTGAAATTGTTCAGAGGCCAGATCTGGATTCTAAGGGCAACTTTACGAGGTGCTACTATACGGCAATGAACAGATTCTTACCAAATGTTCCAGAACTTACAGAAGTGAGTGTTGAATATACTCTTTTGTAAATTCCCCCAGAGCCTGCAGCAGACCTTAATCCTCAGGTGAGATTTGAGGTTTACAAACAGGCAACAGACAAGTGGAGCCAAGGAAGGTGAATTGGATCAGGGCCCAAGGTCAATGCTTGGGGTTGTAAAAAGGTGAAGTTTCTGTGTAATGAGGATGTATTGCTTTTAAGATAAATAGAAGTTCACTTAAAAAAGCAAAGCGATCTCCTCAAGTTATTCAGCTCACCTTGAAAGTAATCTGAAGGGTCTTTAAATATTTCATGGAAGGGGTCATATTATGGTGCAATGGTAAATACAATGATCTGCAAGGTTGACCTACATGTGAAGGTTCTGGGTTCACATCTGGAGACCTCCCTGAGTATGCCAGGCAGTGTGTGCCCATGACCTGGGGCTGGCTGAAGCCAGGGGTGGATCATGGTGTTAAGAGCTTGTTGGGGGTAAGCTCTTTTTTTCTACTTCTATCTCTCTTGCTCATAGAAAAAAATAAATACATAAACTTTAAAAATATATATATGGAGAGCCAAGCAGGTGGTATGGTAGTTAAGGCACTGGACTCCCACATGGGCAACTATAATTCGAGTCTCAAACCTGGTGGTTTGATTTCTCTCTCTCTCTCTCTCTCTGGTCAAATTTTAAAAATAATAATAATAAATAAAATTAAATAATTCTCAAAAATGCATGGGAAGTGCATATTATGAAAAAAAATCTACGCTTGAATTTCAAATCCTTTTTCTGTACCAAAATAAACTCATCCTTTAATTACATTTGCCACAGACTTTCTGAAGTCACTTCATGGCCAAGAGGAAAGAAACATGGCAGGTAGCAGTCGCAACACTGATAATTCATGTACAGCTGCCTACAGTAATGATACTGTGAAGAACAAACCTTACTAGAAATGCAAGCATTTTATTTTAGGTGGTTTTAGTAGAGTTCTACAATGAACACCCTATCCAGACATTCATTCCACCACAAGTATCACCACCATGAAGCACTACCATGCGGAAAACTCAAGATCCCAGGGCTTCTAAACCCTCAGTGGCACGTAGCTCAGTGCACATCCTGGGCTCTCATCAGGAAGCCCAGCATAGTCCTGATACTGAAGACTGTAGGGACTGCAGGAAGACCAGAGGAATAAACTGACTTCCTCAAATGTGAAGACTATTTTCAGGATATCCTTCGAGCAGATAAAATGGATATTCTCGGCCATAAAAAAGGACTAAACTAGACCATGCCAACAGCCTTCCTCGTAATCTCTTTGAGACCCATCTTGCCTCTCTAGTACATGATCCCACACTCCTGTCAGAGTAGTCTCTGACAGCAAAGTCATGCCCTTGGGTCACAGGTTCATGGCTGGTTATGACCTTGAGCACATCTTACCTGCACGCAAGACTCTTT
>NW_006208977.1:2179099-2189422 GCF_000334495.1 Tupaia belangeri chinensis | reverse complement strand
TATAAGTTTGCACATGGGGTTCTTGCCCTCTACTCCAGGGATCTTTGGAGGAAAATTGTCTTCTCATTACTAGTCCTATAGATACAAAGGAGAGGGACGTTGAATGACTCAGGTTAGGATAATGTGGGGGCAGCAACAACAGATAGACTTTGTCCTGGTCTTATTTCTGCTTGAATTCACTGCTAAAACTTGTCACAGAGTGAATATGGGTCTACCAACTGTACCCACATGAAACCTCAGGACTGACAAGCCAAGTTCTGGTCAAAGTTCTAAATCCAAGCAGGTCCCTAAAAGACAATTTGTATTAACACACTTACCTGCACAGTTCACTAAGATAGTAAGCTGAGTGTATCTCACTGTACTAATGGATCCCACTATGCTCATGGCTATGAATTAAAATCAGGAATTTTTTTATGGAAAGTCAACGAATTAGAGTCTCTGAAGTTTAACCTGAACATCTATTACATGCTCAAATCTCCAAGGGGAATTCTCACATAAGACACTTCAAATTAATTTCAAGGCTAATTTAAGTAACATGAGGAAACCACTTTGATTTTTTTAAGTGAACTTTTATTTATCATAAAAGCGATATGTCCTCATTACAGAGAATTTTCACCTTTTACAACCTCAAATTCTAACCCAGTGAGAACCCTGCACCATTTCAACTCGTTCAGGCTATGATTCTGTTTTCCACTTTGTTGTTGCCCCAATGCTTTTGATCCACCTGGCCTGTCCTTCCATAGCAGAGCCTGGCTCACCCATCACAGTTACGCAGTGGAAATGGAACTTGGGACTGTATTGAAGTTCTAGCATTGGCAGGATTCTAAGCTCTAGAAACGCCATGTGATTGTGTTCGGTAAGGTATGCTACTTGACTTTCCAGTACTGATTGTTTTCTGATCCCCGTTGGAACAAACTGAGCCTGACTCAAAAGAAAACCTGATTATACGGACGGATACCAAGCAGGATTCCAGGAAACTTATGATTGCTGGGCTAATGAGGCAGTTACTTAGAGTGGCTACAAGTAGCAGAGATTAAAAAGTAAGATGAAAAGACCTGTCTAAGGTGGGCTCTGGAGAGAAAGTGACCGCATTAGGTCCAAATAATGGGAATAGAGGAGTGAGAAAGAGAACAGATCGGAAATCGCTGACCAGACTGAGAGAGCAGATTGGAGGTTGCAAAAGCGGAGTGTTAAAAGGTAGGCAAGGACTGCGAAAAGGCTCTAGAGAACTTCTTAGGGTGGTGTAAATGTTCTATATCTTGATTGTGGTGATGGCTACACATATGCTTCTATTTTTCAAAACTCATCGAAGTAGGTGCATCTTTTGCAAGTCAATTACTTATTTTTTAAATAAGTATATAGAGCTATAGAGCACGTGTGCTCACTGGAGAGACAGAGAAAGACAGAGAAACAGAAAGTGAGAAATCACTCCCCGCCCAGAGGTGATGGTCACTCCACAATCCCTTCTGCTCCATTCTCCCCTGGGGATTTTGGGCACACATGCACATGCACATGCACTTGGCGTGAGTTTCAAGTCGCCAGGTCTGGGACTCTAGCTATAGTCGACCATGTGAGAGTACAGTGCCTTAACCATTATGCCACCTACTGGCCCCACGTGTCAATTATTCATCAATAAATTATATATATATAGCCACAATTTCTTCTCCTCCATTCTCCTCTCGGGATCTTGGGCATGCACGCACACGTGCCTGGCGTGAGTTTTAAGCCACCAGGTCTGGGACATGAACTGCGGTAGACTACATGGGAGTCCAACAACATAGCCATTACGCTAACTGCTGGTTCTCAATTGTATATTTTTTAAAGAAGAAGAAATAGGTAAGGAAGTTTGGAATAGATGGGAAGGCCAGAACTCTGGCCCAGAACTATGCTGAGATTCCTTGAGTATCATCTCACCAGAATCCAGCCATGTGTGCCATTGAGCAGAATCAGAAGCTGGAGGGAGATCCACAAGGTTCTTTGTCTCTCTCTCATACTATCATAAAATATGTTTCAGGGCGCAATAATTTTCCTGAAGCATATTCCATGGTTCACTAACTTCATGAGTTGCCATGAATAAAAATAACCTGAAGTCAAATAAATTTTGGAAATATTCATATTCTATTCACCTTTTGAGTGATCACAAGATATATTAGACCAGCACTGTCCAAGAGTATAATGTGAATTCCATTGTAATTTAAATTTTCTGAAGAGCCACATTTTTAGGTTAATTTAAGCTTAATAAAATATTTTATTAAACCCAATATATCAGAAATGTTAACTTTCTAACATGCAATAAACATTAAAATTATTAGGGAGATACTTTATATATATTTTTATACTACGCTTTCAAAATCCGGGTATGTACATGTTTACTTCTATACTTACTGTATTAGTCTGTGTTCTTTAAAGAAACAGAACCAATATGATATATATATATATGACATATAAAAAGGAAGAAATTTATTATGAGGAATTGGCTTACATAATTATGGGAGCTGAGAAGTCCCAAGATCTGAAACTGACAAGCCAAAGACCCAGGAGAGCTGATGACACAGCTCCAGTCCAAGCCTGAGTCTGAAAGCTGAAAAGAACTGATATCCCAACCTGAAGGAAGTTAGTAGAGAAAGAACTTGTTCTCACTCAATCTTTTATACTATTCAGTTATTTAACCAATTGGAAGAGACCAACCCACACTGGGGAGGATCATCCACTTTACTCATGTACTAATTCAAATGTTAATCTCATCCAGAAACATCCTCAGACACACCCAGAAGAATGCTTAAGCAAATATCTGGGCATCCTGTGGTCCAGTCAAGTTGACACATAAAACCAACCATGCATTGGGACCAGCAGTTAGCAATGGCTATGTCGCTGGACTCCCATGTAGTTGACTGCGATTCGAGTCCCGGACCTGGTGGCTTAAACTCACACTGAGCGTGTGTGCGTGCGTGCCCAAGATCCCGAGAGGAGAATGGAGGAGAAGGGATTGCAGTGTGGCCATCCCCTTTGGGGGGTGATTTCTCGCTTTCTATCTCTCTGTCTCTATCTGTCTGGTGAGTGCATGCGCCCTATAGCAAAAACTTCACCAAAAAAAAAAAAAATGCATTTATATGCTTACATACATCTGCACTCACCAGCTGCATTCTACGTGCTGAGTAGCCACACAGTGATGGCTACCATATCATGCAGGACAGCACTAGATTATTAAAGGCTCTGCATACTCTTACAATAAAGAAATCTCTCTAGTCATTGCTTAATCCACAGTGGTCAACACATTTTAACCCTTTTCCTCTTGTAACTAATATGTTTATTGTCTGTTTCATCTATAGTCCACAGGAATATACTTTTGAAAAGTCAACCTAATTCAGAGTTCATAAACTGGGGGTCTAAAACATAATCATAACTTACAGATAGGGTTTTCCCCCCCTTTGAGTAATTTTTTTTTTTTTTAATTTTTGAAACGATGTAAGTCAGCTTTTGAAAAATCGAGAGATTTCAAAAACCAAAGTTTTGGGGAACCAGCAGTTAGCGTAATGGCTATGTCGCTGAACTCCTATGTAGTCGACCGCGGTTCGCGTCCCGGACCCGGTGGCTTAAAACTCATGCTGGTCGCGTGTGCGTGTGCGTGCATGCCCAAGATCCCGAGAGGAGAATGGAGGAGAAGGGATTGCGGCATGACCATCCCCCCTGGGGGGTAATTTTTCGCTTTCTGTCTCTCTGTCTCTCTCTGTCTGTCTGGCGAGCGCACGCGCCCTATAGTGAAAACCTTTCAAAAAAAAAAAAAGTTTTTAATTTTGCTTTTTGAAAAAAGGCAATATATTTCCAAAACTGCATTCCCTTGTGGTAATGCTCAGTTAAAACCAGAAGTAGATGATGCTCTTTTCTCAAAGGCGTAGGGGGTGGAATGGGCTCAGGTGCTTGTGCTCACATGTGTGCGCACACACACACACACACACACACACACACGGGCATATTTCTTCAGAACCAACCATGCCAATGCCCAAGGCGCTCATGTATAGCCACACCCAGGCACCACCCACATGAGTTACTACCTCCCTGATAAAGCTCGGTCATCTTACTTTCCAGATAAAGAAACTTAGTCTCAGAAAGCTCAAAGCCAGATACCTAGAGTCATTTTGTTAATAAGAGGCAGAGGGAGAACCATTCCCATTTCTCCTGACCAGTGCCTTGTGCTGCCCTGATGTTCTGCTAATATCCTTTCTCTTGTTTCTATTTCTTCTCTGTTTGTACCTTAAAAGAATCACAGAATCTGTGAGCCACAGGCTCCTCTTTTTAAAGAGATTTTTTTTCCGTAGGGTGCATGTACTTTCCAGACAGAGACAGAGACAGTGAGAGAGAAAGTGAGAAATCACTCAGAGGGGATGGCCACCACCACAATCCCTTCTCTTCCATTCTCCTCCCAGGATCTCGTGCACACACACACATACACACACACGTGCCCAGCATGCTTTTTAAGCCACCAGGTCCAGGACTTGAACCCCTGTCAGCCATATTGGAATCCAGTGACATAACTGCTATGCCATCTACTGGCCAGAGCCACGAACTCTTTTAACTTTGAACTGTCACATTACGCTGTTTAAGGTGGAGTGATTCTCTCTACCTGACACAACTTGGTCCTGTACTCATCACTAATGAGATGGTGCTGACTTAAATCAAGGGATAAGAGAACCTCTGTGGAGGTCAAACTATCTCACGTGGTACCGGAGATAGTCCCAAATTCCTTAGATAATCATTCAGTCTTGTTTGGACTTAATCAAAACATCATGTCCACTGTTAAGAATGAGCATCAAGACTGTCTGAGCAGACTCCCCACACAAGCATCAGAAGATAGAGCTTCTGGGCAGGATGCCAGAGCGGCTAGGGTTTAACTACTCCCAGAGGGAAATGCGTTCCTCCCAGCCTGATTTCAATCTCTTATGGCTGATTCTTATCTTAAGGCCAATGCCAATAACATTTTTTTTTCTTTATAACAGTTACTTTCTTCAGGGAGTTTCAGCTACTTTTAATAAATGAAAATGTATCCAAGAATGTGGGGGTGTGTGTGTGCATGTACGTGTGTAGATGAGAAGGCATGGGTGCTCTCATACTCGTTTTAGTCCAAAATGAAGTAATCTTGAATGTGGAAGACTCCTGTCTTACATGCTTTGTGACTCTTGCTTAGTGGAGAGTAAGGAAGAAATGTGCATAATAGAATCGAGAAAAGAGCCAGGAGTTTAATAAAAGGTACACTCACAGCTAACCTCATTGGCCTAGAAAGTCAAAGAGCAAGAGGAGAATAATGAACTCCAATGGCTCCTTTGCTAGTCACCTAATGACTACCTGTTGAAAGCTCAGTAGAGAGATAAGGAAAAGGAGACACCATCCCTGGGATCACAGTATTTTCAATGCACACTTAGGGATCTTCCTCAAAATAGCCCTATTTCTTCACCTTCTTGTTATAACCTAAGTAATGAGCAAAACGTGGCTTAGTGATCCAGCAGAGGAAATGTCACAGAGGGAAGAATAATGGATGTCCCAAGAGAGACCAGGATGATATTTTCCTGCCTCTGCAGTTCACATAAGCTCAAATTAACTTCCAAAGGGAGACCAAGTTTATCAAGAGCCATGTTTCTTCCTCCACAGCACCTAGTTATATCAGCTGGCTTTCACAGAAGGAAGAGCCCAAAGCAGCGGGTATACGTCCTCTACTTAGGTAGGACGCACAACGGGGGTCTATTTCAGAACGACTCATGGCTAGGTCTCTTCCAGAAGGTCCTCACTTGACTCAAATCTCATGTATACACCTTTATTACCAAATCTGAACTGTAGACCATTCCAAATGCAGTTCTCTTTGCAGGAGTGAGGTGAGATGGGGAGGCAGGGACAGAACAGCCAATCTAAGGATTTGTGACTCAGCTGGTCATCGCTTAGTAATAAGTAAGACTTAAAATCAGGTGTTCTTTCTTGTAGGACAACCTTATAATAGGATGTTTAAGCAACTGCTTTTTAGAACAGCCTAATCAGTAAGAAAGATTTTTTTTCCATTACCCCAGTCTTAGCAGAGATCCAAGGGCAAGAAAAATGGGTACTAAATACCATCATCCCTATTTTATAAGTGAAGTGCTAGACCATCTACACCCATAACGGCCCAAATTATTATGCCCGTGTTGATCTGTTATCACAAGATCATTAATGGGACTGGTTTAGAGACTGGTTAAGGAGAAAAATTAGAATATAAAGATTTCTTTGGACAGTATTTCTGTTCATTTGCCCCAAGAGGAGAGAATGAAGTGTTTCTCTTTTTCCCTTCACCCATATTTTCTGGGAGGATAACTTAGACACTTGACTCTTTTCCCATGAAATTCAGGAGCACAGAGACTAAAACCCACTTCAGACCTGAGAAAGAATTAATGGGAAGGGGAACTGATGAAGACAGGAGGACAAGGAGAACTGTATTAGGAATAGTCTGTGATTTCAGAGTTTGGGATAAGTAAAAAAGTTCATGGAAAATGTGTATTATGAAAAAATTACACATAGAGTTCAAAACTTTTCTTCTGCAAAACAAACTTACCTTTTACTTTCATTTTTCCATAAACCTTTTGCAGTTCTTTGTACATGTTGCTATGGATCATGCGAAGGGGCCCAGTCACAAGCTGTTTTGAAATGGACCCCACCTCAGACCTGCCCCAGAACCTAGTGATTAAGGGGGCCAACCCCACATGTAGTCAGCTACAATTTGGAACTTGGTGCCCTTGTGGCTTGCAAAACATGCTAGGCACATGTGGGAAGGTATGTGCCCAAAATCCCAACAGAATGAAGAAATGAAGGAGAAGAGATTGGAGAATAACCACGTCTCATTAAGGGCATCTTTCTCCCTCTCCCCCACTTCTATCTATGTCTTTGTCTCTCTTTGGTGAGTACACGGGCCCTTCAGCAATTAAAAGAAAAAAAGAAAGAGAAGAAAGAAAGAGAAAGAAAGAAAAGAAAAAGACAGAAAAAATAAAAAGAAAGAAAATACAAAAGAAAGAGAAAGGAAGAGAAAGAGAAGAAGAAAGAAAGAGAAAGAAAGAAAGAAAGAAAGAAAGAAAGAAAGAAAGAAAGAAAGAAAGAAAGAAAGAGAGAGAGAGAAAGAGAAAGAGAGAGAGAGAGAAAGAGAAAGAGAGAAAGAGAGAAAGAGAAGAAGGAAGCCTCACCTAAGAGACCTGGAGGATTAGCCCCAGTGGAGAGGTGGAACAGCAAAGCCAGGAAAGGAGGGTCATTGGTAGCTAGGTGGATGGGGTATTATCTTGTCTGTAGAAGAGTAGGTAGGTAAGAAGAGGGAGGTGGGACCTGGGAAGGTGGACTCTGGGGGAGGCTATCTCTAAAGAATCCAAAATATACACAGTAAGAGAAAGATCTACAATGCTCGGAACCAGCAGTTAGCGCAATGGCTATGTGGCTGGACTCCCACGTAGTTGACCGCGGTTCGCGTTCTGGAGCCGGTGGCTTAAAACTCACACTGGGCATGTGTGTGTGCGTGCCCAAGATCCCAAGAGGAGAATGGAGAATGGAGGAGAAGGGATTGCGGCGTGACCATCCCCCATGGAGGGTTATTTCTCCCTATCTGTCTCTATGTCTCTGTCTGCCTGGCGAGCGCACGCG
Organism: Tupaia belangeri chinensis; assembly: GCF_000334495.1. Taxonomy (NCBI): domain Eukaryota; kingdom Metazoa; phylum Chordata; class Mammalia; order Scandentia; family Tupaiidae; genus Tupaia; species Tupaia belangeri. The sequence continues at coordinate 2,181,781 of NW_006208977.1, read as the reverse complement.
CCCTATAGCGAAAACCTCTCAAAAACAAAACAAAACAAAACAAAACAAAAAAACAGCACTTCTCGTAAAGCTACCACACACTTTACATTCTTCACAACCTGCCCAGCCAGTGAACGGAAAAGGACGGAGGGATGGGGAAGAAAGGAGTAGCCGGCTGTGTCTCCCTCTCCCACCATATTTCCAAGCCGAAAACAGATTTGTGCAGAAGGAGGGAAGAATTTTAAATTGAGTAAGAACCCATAGTTTTGATGTTAGGCTGGCCTGGGTTGTATTATCATTATTATCCAAAGTAAAGTAACCAAAAAAGCTCTGGGAACCTTCTGGGATTTCATCCAGAGATTGGGAAAAAAAAAAAAAAAAAAACATGAACAAAATAAGTTAGAAGGGACGGTAGGGAACAAAGCAGAAACTGGTCTCTGCAGCCCACAGAGCAAGTGAACCACTACAGTGGTCAACAGAAGGATTGTGTTTTTAGTGACCCTTTAGAGATATGGGGGGGAAGGGTCTTCAAAAATTACATGGAAAAGGGACGAGCAGTTAGCTTAATGGCTATGTGGCTGGACTCCCACGTAGTTGACCGCAGTTCGTGTCCCGGACCTGGTGGCTTAAACTCACGCTGGGGGCGTGTGCGTGCGTGCCTAAGATCCTGAGAGGAAAATGGAGGAGGAGGGATTGCAGCGTGGCCATCACCCCTTGGGGTGGGGGGTGATTTCTCGCTTTCTGTCTCTCTGTCTCTGTCTGTCTGGCGAGCACACACGCCCTATAGCAAAAACCTCTCCAAAAAAAAAAATTACCTGGAAAATGTGTGTTATGAAAAAACTACATGAGGATTTTCATTTTCTCTTATACCAAAATAAATTCTTAATTTTTCTGTTTTTCCATGAATGTTTTGAAGTATCTTACTATGCAACTTACCTTGTTAAGTAGGTGTGAAGACAGAAAGTGGATCTCCTGTTACCCTATCAACTATTCATTTCTATAAAAATTAACTTATTAGAGCACCATAAGGGGCCAGATGGTGGGGCGGCAGTAAAGTGATGCTCTGCAAGGCAATCCCCCACGGGAAGGTTCCAAGTTCAAGTCTGGAGACCTCCCTGAGTACACCAGGCATCTGACTGAAGCTGGTGGCAGACTAGAAGCCTGTTGGGGCTATTCTCTTGATCTCTCGTTCATGGAATAAACAAATGAATAAGCTTTTAAAAAAAAATCTCAATTAAGTCCATAAGCACATGAAATATTAATTTCATAATTCTTGTCCTGTTTACATCAACCTCTCTATTGGTCTTTCCCCCACTTCCCATGGCAAATAAACTTGGCCAATAGCAAAGATGTCAAAAGAAAATTTCCGGGACAAAAAAAAAGCTACCTGTTTTTGACTAGGAGACTAAAATTTTTAAAGAAGAAGTAAGAACCAATAGAGTCAAATTTACAAGAGCAACAAATTTCAATCAGAGAGAATGGAAAAGGCAAGAAAAAATAGAATGATAAGCAAGATGGAGCCTGAGCAAAGCCAGGGAGAGAAAAGAAAAGAGAACAGGAGAGACGCCCACACAGTTGGCAGGTACGTGAGGAGCGGAAGGATGATAGGCAGGCTCTCGGCTGTTATTTGAAAGTGGGAGCCCTAGGACAAAGAGTAGGGGAGGAAAGAAGTTAAAAAAAGGAAAAGAAAAAAGACAGAAAGAGAAGAGAGAGAGAGGAAGGCAGGAAGAAAAAAAGGAAGAAAGAAAATGAAAGAAAGAGAGGAATAAAGGAAAGAAGGATGGATGGAAGGAAGAGAAAGAGAGAGAGAGGAAGGAAAGAAGGAAGGAAGGAAGGAAGAAAAAAGTGAAAGAGGAATAAAGAAGGAAGGATGGGTGGAAGGAAAAGAAAAAGCATGTATGATATATTGATATTTAAATATGAGAAATTCTAAATAGACCTAAGAGTTTTCTTTTTGTTTTAAGAGAGATTTTTGCTGTAGGACACAGAAAGCAAGAAATCACCCACCCACCCCCCCCCACCCACCCCAGGTGGAATGGCCACACTTCAATCCCTTCTCCTCTCTTCTTGGGATTTTGGGCACTCATGCAGATGCACCCAGTGTGAGTTTCAAGCTGCCGGGTCCAGGACTCAAACTGCAGTCCATGTGTGGGAGTCCACAACGTAACTATTACCCCATCTGATGGTCTCAACAGATTCAAGAGATTTCTAGGAACCTGAGAATGGTATGAGAGAGAGTTCTCAATTTTCCGTGGGGCCAGAATGAGATACATTAGTTGAGCAGTTGCCCTGACCAGTCCCAAGAAACCTCCTGGTAAAATGAAAAGAAAGGTATCAAAGGAAAATATTTGGCCAGGTCAACTACAAATGTGGAGTACATCCATGCCTATCAGGTATATCAGCCTCCAGAGCCACCAATAGGTCCCCAATGAGAAGAATACACACACACACACACACACACACACACAGGCATGCACAGGACAACAGCCACTATCAACAAAGGAAAACTTATAAAAAGCCTCCCAGGGACCAGCAGTTGGCGTAATGGCTATGTCGCTGGACTCCCATGTAGTCGACTGAAGTTCGAGTCCTGGAACCGGTGGTTAAATTCACGTCAGGCGCATGTGCGTGCATGCCCAAGATTCCGAGAGGAGAATGGAGAAGGAATTGCAGCGTGGCCATCCCCCCAGCGGGTGATTTCTC
>NW_006208977.1:2166550-2179052 GCF_000334495.1 Tupaia belangeri chinensis | reverse complement strand
CAAAAAACCTCTCCAGTGATCAGGACCTCTCTCCTCCCAGACTCAGATACCTGGTTGAGGTTGTGGCTTTATAATCAGCAACAGCAGGGAGGAGGGAAAAACCCCAGATAAAGAGCTTAGGATGGACTGAGTTAGAAATCAGGAGATTGAAAGCTCAGAATAAACTGAATTAAGTTATTTGTAGACAGGAGGCAGTGGCTCAGACTGAAGTTGTAGCAACGGTCCTATTTCCGCAGGCTGCATCCACGGACTCTCATAACTGTGAAGTGACTCATCCTCTCGAGAATATAAAGCCTTGGTCTTGATTTCTTTTTTTTTTTTTTTTTTCCTGATGGCAGAGAAAGAGAAGCAGGCCAGGATGGAATAGACTGTCCTGGCTTTTTGCCAGGGATTCCCTTCTATTTCTTCCTCAATCCCAATCGTAAAGAGACAAAAGACAGACTAAGCTACTCAAAATATACTTCTTTGTAATTGCTGTTTTTATTTTTTTCTCCATTTGAATAAATATGTCTCTACCCCATTTTTTTCCTGTGCTAACTTTCTAAATAGAAAAAGAGCTTGCATTGATTTGTTTAAAGGTTGTACATCAACAACCCTTAAATTCCTAGCAGTTTAACAACTATCTGGCAGAACTCAGATGCCATGAGGAGCCTTTTCCTGAGTATTGAACCGGAATAAAATCTTTTATGAATAAAAACATGCAATGGCGGTCTTCTACCTTTAGGAAATTGACTGGCTCTCAGTGTTGGCTCCTTCTCATTTAAAGAAATATTTGGGCTACATCAATATGACAAAGAAGCATCTTGACAGCCCCTCTAGGTTAATGGTGCAGAGCCACCTGTGTTTAACACTGGGCTTCTATTCCATTATCATACCTAATTCAGTTTTTTGTTTTTTTTTTTTAATCTGCCAGGCAGAAATGAAATGAAAATCAATATCCTACCCAAAGGCATTGATGAGATTTTATTGTTTCTCAAATCGAGAAGGAAGGTCAGCTGGCTTTACGACAAGATTTTTCCCTTAACAAATTGCAGGTTGCCACCAAATAAAGTGATGTTGTATGAAATCAAGGGTTGAAATGGCTGCCACCTCATTATTTGTTTTTCCACCCTGCAACATATATTTCATGTTTGCGTTAGTGCATTCAGATGCCAGGGAGATAAGTACTTTAGCAACCCTAAGACAGAAGTCTATGGAGGCGCTTGTTAATAGCTTCAATACATTTCCTTGCCTTGTAAATTTCAGCTTTCATATCTTTCCAAGAAGTTCCTCCCACTATCCCTGCAGTCAATGAACTTGCCAGGAGGCCTCTTCTCCATCCCCCGAGTCTCCCCACTCCCCAGCTCTGGCCCAGCTCTCCTGGAACTCAGATTGTACACTGGGCCTCCCTTCCCAACTACGAGTGCACTCTGTGAGCCTGGCACACACATGCACAAAGAATAGGGCCCAAAGTGGCAGCTTCTGTTGTAGGAATGAGGTGATGGCTCCTTCTTGGCTATCTTGAGAAGCCGATCCTCTACCTCTGCCTCTCGAAGTGGAAGATCTGTTTGCCAGAACCCTTACCGGCACCCAAGGTCATCCTTACTTGAGCTGTCTCCTTGAATGTCATCTCTTGCTTACCTGAGCACCGTTAGCTGCCGGCCTGTCCTGCTCCTGCCTCATCTCTTACCTGATTCCTGACCTTTACAGAGCCTGAAGATGCTCCTGGCCTCAGCCAGAACCCTCTCCCCAAGGCCATTGTCCCCTTGTTATTCAATGTCAGAACATCGGGGCGTGTGCCTGTGTTTCGAATGTGCACTTTATGTATTAGAGCAGTGGTCGAGAAACATTTCCTGGGAAGGGCCAGAGAGTCCATTTCTTAGGCACGACGAGCCTTACCGTCTGCCACAAGTCAGCTCTGCCATCACAGTGTGAAAGCAACACCAGACAATATGGACACAAGTGAGCACAGCTGTGTTACAGTAAAAATATTCACAGACAACTGATATTTGAAGTTGGCCTAAATTTTGCATGTCACGAAACTTTATGTTTCTTTCTTTCTTTCTTTTTTTTTTTTTTGGAGAGGTTTTTGCTATAGGGCGCCAGACAAACAGAGAGAGACAGAGAGACAGAAAGCAAGAAATCACCCCCCAGGGGGTATGGTCACGCCGCAATACCTTCTCCTCCATTCTCCTCTCAGGATCTTGGGCACGCACACACACGCGCTCGGCGTGAGTTTTAAGCCACTGTGTCCGGGACGCGAACCGTGGTCGACTACGTGGGAGTCCAGTGACATAGCCATTACGCTAACTGCTGGTCCCTGCTTCTTCTTTTTTTAGACAGGATCTCACTCTATCGAGATTCTCCTGCCTCAGCTTCCCAAGTAGCTAAGACTGCAGACATGCATCATCTCATCTAGTTTTTTTTTTTTTTTTGAGAGGGTTTTGCTATTGTCAGACAGACAGAGAGAGACAGAGAGACAGAAAGCGAGAAATCACCCCACAGGGGGGATGGTCACACCACAATCCTTTCTCCTCCATTCTCCTCTCGGGATCTTGGGCATGCACGCACACGTGCCTGGCGCAAGTTCTAAGTCACCGGGTCCCGGATGTGAACCGCGATCGACTACATGGGAGTCCAGTGACATAGCCATTACGCCAACTGCTGGTTCCCAATCATCTCATCCAGTTTTGAGGATGGTTCAGGAATGGAACCCAGGACCCCCATAAGGCCTCAGCCTGCCAATAGCAGCACCAACCAATGCATACAACCATGGCTGGCTCATATTATGTTTCTTTTTATTTGCTTTTAAGTCATTTTAAAAATGGAAAAGCAGTTCTTAGTTTGTGGGCTGCGTATAAATAGGCAGTGGACAAATTTAACCTGTGGGACTTGGTTTGCTATCCCCATGTTAGAGATTTCATATAGACTTCTCTCATAGCTGGCTCAGAATAAGTACTCAAAAAGTGCTTTACTTTCTAAATGAATTGTTTTAAAATGATGAGAAAATGAATTAATGGCTGAATGATAAAAGCAGAGAGTGAATGAAGAAATACAGAAATGAAGAAATGAACTGCCTATGAAAAGTACATAATTCCAAGGACCTTAAGGCCTACAAGAAGTATCTTAGATCACTTTTCTTTTTCATTCCCATCTCAGGTTCCCTTTCTGAACTCCACTGCATCCAATCTTCATGCTCATGCGTCATTCACTAATTCAACAACCACCTGCCGAGTACCTACTTTGGTACCAACAAGCTAGTGTGAGGTGCTAAGGATAGAAAATGGACAAAACAGGATCCCTCCTAATGGAGCTCAAGCCATAGAAGAGGCTTTAATAAGTGAAGAAAGAATATGACCCTGGGGACCAGCAAATAATGGTTATATTGCTGGACTCCCATGTAATTGACTGCAGTTCGAGTCCCGGACCCGGCGGCTTAAACTCACACTGGATATGTGTTCATGCATGCTCAAAATCCTGAGAGGAGAACAGAGAAGGGATTGTGGTGTAACCATCTCCTCTTGTGGGAGGGAAATATTGCGTCCTTGGAAAAGTCATGAGGCCGATGCATTTTTGCATAGAAAAATACATCATGAGTTTCACAATGACCTAACAGTTCAGGGTATTGTGGGATTACACAGGATATTACCAGAATCCAGGTGGAATCAGGTTTCGATAAGAACTAAGGAGGCGTCTGGCAGGTCGTGTGGTGGTTAAGGGCGCTGAACTGTCACAGAGGCAACTGCAGTTCGAGCCCTGGACCTGGCGGCTTGTTTTCTCACTTTCTCTCTCTCTCACTCTGTTCCTTTCTGGTCAAATCAAAATAAATAAATAAATAAATAATAGTGTTCAATAAAATAATTCTTTAAAATTAAAAAAAAAAAAGAATTAAGGAGGTAGAGGAAGGTGAACTAGGTAAATACTGTGACCTCCTCCAAGAAAGGATATCCTTGTCTCCAAACCAGACAAAGCCCATGTAGGTTAGCAGGAAAATTCAGGGATCCTCAACAGAGTGGAGTCCAAAGGACAAGTCACACACTAATGCCTGTGTCTCCCCAAATTCTTATGTTAAATATCTTTTCTTTAGAGGGCATGTGCCCTCTATCACGTGAGGAAAAAGCAGCTGCATGCAAACCAGAATTGAGTGTCCTCCAGACTCCAGATCCACCTTCATCTTGAATTGAAAGCCTTCAGAACCATGAAAAGTACTTGGTTAAACCCTCAATCTATGTTATCCTGCTACAGCAGCCCAAATGGACTAAAACGGGGCTCGTCTCAGGTTCAAAACACCTCTCTGAAGGTCTCTTACCGTCTTTAATCACGAATTTGCAAGTTCCCAAGAAGAATTGGAGATAAATTTTAATCTTAAAACACATGTGAAATATTTCCTTCAAACAAAGTGAAAATCAAGTCTCAGCTGCCATGTGTTTTAATGAAAGGTACAGTAAGTTTCTCGAAATGTGTGTTTCTTACACAACCTTTAGATAAAAGCTAGGGAAATAGCATTAAATCTTAAAAGAGCGAAAGCGTTTCTGAACGCTAATATAATATGGGCCAGACACATGGCTTTCTGAAGAGCTAACTCAATACCCGGCCGGAGCTCCAAGAATGCAGATGAGTGGATGTTTAACATGAACCCTCGGTCGTCTCTTACATCAAATGTCTCCAGCCAGCTTCTGGCAAGTGCTGAATTGTAGCAAAGTCATGATGGGTTCCCCTGATGAGCTCCTCAAGTGTCAGTAGATCCTACTTTAATCATCGAAAGGCAAAGGCGGCCTTCCGGGGAGGTAGAAAAAGCCATATATAGTGGAATGGGGGAGGCATAAAAGCCCACTGCCCCCAAACATCTGTAGGTATCCAGGTGCCACAGCCTGCAACCCTCCATTAGAGCAAACCTCATCACATCATGGCCCCCGCTCAGCTTTTGCAGGGACTCCCTATCAACTTCCAAACAAAACCCACACCCCTTGGAGGGATATAAAGGGATCTTCACAGGAAAAAAAGAAAAAGAAAAAATTAAGCTGATCTCTACCTCATGCTTTAAACGAAAATAATTTCCAGATGGGTTGAAGAGTTAAATGTAAGAAACAAAACCTAAAATAACCTGAAAAAAAAAAAAAAGATATGAGTAAGTATTCTCTGATCTAGGGATTGCAAAGATTTCCAGAACATACAAGCCAAAAACGAAAAGATGGATGGATTGGGCCATATAAAAATGAGGAAGGTCTATATATCACAAGAATGAAAACCATGAAATCAAAAGGCAAGTGGCAAATAAGAGAACATGTTTTACTACACGATGAAGGGTTAATGTCTTGAAAATGGAAGCAACTCTTGCAAAGAAATGGGAAGAAAAAAATGACAGCAATAGAAATAAATGAGTGGAAGCCATGAGCAAAAGAATAAGAATTCACTGGTTTATTTGACCTATAGTTTATGCCTAAACCAGACCCATGTCTGTCAGTGTGAAAGGAGGTGTAGCACATGATGCCCAGCTGGCCCAAAGGGAGTGTCAGCTGCCTGGGTTCTGCCCAGATCTCTCTCTAAAAATTTCCTCCAGCAAACATAGTTGCCTCTCCGTGGGATGTCCCTCCGGTGAGAGAGCTTGTCCCTCATGACTGTTCCAAGGAAAGGTTACGAAGTGTAAGCCCCTTGCCTTGAGTCAGGACAACTCTGAATTTCAAACCTGGCTCACGGTTTAGACCCTCCCCTGCCCAGTCCTGCTCACTCATGTTTTTAGGTGATGTCCCCGAGGTTACTGGCCAAGGACACTTTTTTGGGGGGGAGGGTTTTTTTTGCTGTAGGGCGCGTGTGCTACCCAGAAAGACAGAGAGAAACAGAGAGACAGAAAGTGAAAAATCATCCCCCAGGGGGGATGGCCACATCGCAATCTCTTCTCCTCTTTACTCCTCTCTGGAACTTGGGCACGCACGCACATGCACCCGGCGTGAGTTTAAGCCACCCCAGCAACATAGCCATTACATTAACTGCTGGTCTCAGAACACTCTTGACAACCTGTATCAGGCCTGTTTTTAGAGACCCTGATATAAGACAGGTGTTCAGCTTAACCTAGAATTAAGAAAATAGAAAGGGAAGCAATGAACAGCCTTTTGCCTATCAAGTTAAAAAAGTATATTTTTTAAAGTAACAATACCCAATGTTCCTTAAGGAAAAAGCACTCTCTGTGTCAGTCTGAAAGGATGCAGATTAGGATAGATTTCTGAAGGACAATTTAACATGAGAATACACATAACTTCTCATTCTAAAGATTTCCCCTTATAGAAATGTTTACCATAAGGTGAGTTTCATTTCAGACATGCTGCGTTTGAGGGAAGCATATCTAGAAAGAATCTAAATGTCCACCTAAAATGGAATCATTTAATAAATTTCAACACACTTACTTTAAGTCATTCTACATCATTTTATATACTACGACTATTAGCTACATGAGAATACATTCACAAGGCATTAAGCTCAACAAATGGTTAACGAAATAGCAGTTTAGGCTTTATTATTTAAAAAGAGAGGGGAATTAAACTTTAGTTTTAAATGGGATCAGAGTTTTGGGCCTAAAAGATCAATTCAACTTGCGTATAAATTGCATTTAGTTGAAACAGAATTTCAAATTTCATTTTCATGTGTGTGAGACAGGGAGATGACAGATATATACTCCCCACTACTCTCTGTTGCCTGGTAGGGGAGGTTGGGTTGTGTTATTTTCTTTTTTAATTATTGAAGACATTGCATTTGTGATTTTGCTTAAAAGCTATGAGGGGAAAAAAAGGAAAACAACTCAGTGGGAAGTGCGTTTGTTCAGCAAAACACATTAATGGGTTGTAGAAAGACAACCTATGAAAGCAAGCTAATTTTTTAACTTGGGCATATAGATAGATGCTAGTGTCACTGTCCGCAATGAGAAAATTATCCATTTTGGTGCTCGTGTTACTTGACCAAGAGCAGCTCACAAAACTATTCACCACTCCTGGGACCAGCAGTTAGCGTAATGGCTATGTCGCTGGACTCCCATGTATTCGACCACGGTTTGAGTCCCAGACACGGTGGCTTGAACTCACGCCGGGTGCATGTGCACGTGTGCCTAAGATCCTGAGAGGAGAATGGAGGAGAGGGGATTGTGGCGTGGCCATCCCTTCTGGGGGGTGATTCTCGCTTTCTGTCTCTCTGTCTCGCTCTTTCTGGCAAGCACACGCGCCCTATAGCAAAAACCTCTAAAAAAAAAAAAAAAAAAAACACTATTCACCACTCTTTTCTCCAAGGACTCTTTTCCTGAGGTTTTGTAGACATTATTGTCTTCTGATTTTTCATCCTAAACAATGAGAGGGTCCATAAAGAGCATGAAAACCAGGAAAGTGTAAGAAAGTGCCAGAAAGGCTAATGAAAGGGCATTTCATAATGGAGGTAATGATCAACTGTAGCAAATGATTCAGAAAAGAAAAGGGAGGGCACCAGCAGTTGGCATGGTAGTAAAGGGTGCTGGGCTCCCACGTGGCCAATGGCAGTTTGAGTCTCGAACCTGGAGACTTGCTTTCTCACTTTCTCTCTCTCTCTCTCTCTCTCTCTCTCTCTCTCTCTTTTTCTCTCTCCTTATCTCTATCTTTCCCTCTCTGGTCAAATTTAAATAAATAAATAAAGTTAAATAAAATAATTCTAAAATAAAAGAAAAGGGAGTTCAGGATTTTCAAAAGCATTCTTTGTATTTAGCAATAATAAGATTTGCTATAACCTTGGGGAAAATAGATTTGTGGGAGTGAAAAATGGCAGAGATTTGAAGAGAATGTGGAAGGTAAGGAAGAGCAGGTAAAGACAACTTCAAAATGTAATAAAGGTGCCACCAGGTGGCATGGTGGCTAAGGCACTAGACTCCCACATGGCTGACAGTGATTCGAGTCCCAGACCTGGGGCTAGCTTTCCTTCTCTCTCTCTTTCTCTCTCTCTCTCTCTCTCTCTCTTTCTCTCTCTTTCTCCTTCCCTCTCTCCCTCTCCTTCTCTCCCTCTCTCTCTCTTTCTCCCTCCCACTCTTTCTTTCTTTGTTGAGCACATATGTCCTATAGAAAACTTAAAAAAAAAATAAATAAAATTAAATGAATAATTCTTTAAAAGTAAAAAAAAATGCAATAATGATAGAATTATATACATTTTACGGGAAAACATTCATATTAACATTTGCATGTATGTGTAAAAGGACTTTTAGACATTAAAATGGAATTAAAGTATCAGGTTTTTGGTGCAAAAGAATCTTGAAATTCAAGGACAGATTTTTCATACTATTCTTTCTCTGTGCCACGGCTACTTATCTCTGCCATTGTAGAATTTTTACAAAGCATCATTTTGTTTTGTTTTGAATGGCCAGTGAGCGTGTGTGTTCTCCAGAGAGAGAGAGAGAAACAGGGAGGGAGGAAGAAAGCACCCTCCAGTGGAGTGTGGTCCTGTCTCAATGCTCTCTGTCCCTTTGGAATTTGGGACACTCATGCCCACACGCCCAGCATGTTTTTCTACTCAGTGGGACCAGGCTTCACACTGCAGTCAGCCATGTGAGATACAGCTCTGTTAACCACTAGACTTCAGAGCTGGCTCAAAATATCATTTTTATAAAGAATTATTTTATCATTTATTTATTCATTTATTTATTTATTTTAATTTGACCAGAGAGGGACAGAGAGAGAGAGAGAAAGGGAGAAAGCAAGGTCTGGGATTTGAACTGTCGTTGGTCATGTGAGAGTCCAGCACCCTTAATCACCATGCCACCAGTCAGCCCCCAAAATATCTTTTTTTAAAGGTTATTTATTTCTTCAGTGAGAGAGCATGTGCACACACACCCTCAACAGGGTCCTGACCCTGCAATCTACCTGCAGCCTTTGGCCAGCCCCAGATGATGGGTGGACCCTGGGAGGTCTCCAGTCTCAAACCAGGAACCTTCCCGTGTGAGACTGCCAAACAGACCATTGCATTTTACCTCCATCCCACCATCTGGCCCCTATAATACATCATCATATGCTCTCTTGGACATCTCTTTAGAATAGTGGTTTTTGAACCTTTTACATTGGAATCAATTGAACTGATTGTTAAACTAGATTGCTGAGCCCCACGGTTCTGGTTCAGAAAGTTTGGGGTGGGACCTGAGGATTTGCATGTCTGACGAGTTTCCAAAGAATGCTGATGCTACTGGCCTTGGGACCACTTGAACCAGCACTGCTCTAAGTTTCACATCTACATTTCATGATCTCCAGCAAAGTCCAAAGTCCTTCATAAAAAAGACCCCATGAGGGCCAGCAGAGATCAAAGTGCTGGACTCCCACATGACTAATCATAGTTGTAGTCCTGGACCCAGCAGCTTGAAAATCACACCGGGCATGTATGCATGTGTACCCAGAATCCCAAGAAAACAATGGAGTTTCGAGAAAGGATTGCAGCACGGCCATCCCCCTTGAGGGGTGGGGAGGCAGTGACTTCTCACTTTCTCTCTATATATGTCTCTGTATCTCTCTGTCTCTCTATCTCTTCAGTGAGCACACATACCCTATGATGAAAACCTAAAAAAAAAAAAAAGAAGACCCTGTTTTCTTTTTCCTACAAGGTTAACCCCACCCTCTCAGGCGAGGTCGTTCAACTACACATGCACAAAATGTTTCACAGCTGCCTGTCCTATGGATGACAACCTGCCGTCAGAGGTAAGGCTAACATGCAAATAGTTACACTGGACTTTTATTCTCTGGAGTATATAAGAAGTTCCCAGCTGCCAATGCAGCAGAGGATACTCTAAATACAGACAGACCCTACTTATGATGATTCAGTGATTCCACTTAGAGTTTTTCAATTTTCTGATGGTGTAAAGTAATACTATTCAGAAGAAATAATACTTTGATATGATCATTCTGATTTTCACTTTCAGTATAGTATTCAGTATGTTACATGAGATATCAATACCTTGCTGTAAAATAGGCATTGTATTAGATGAGTTTGCCCAACCGTAGGCTTATGGGAGTGTCCCGAGTACATTTAAGATAGGTGAGGTAAGCTAGGATGATATTAGGCGGGTTAGGCGTATAAATGCATTTTGGACTTAGGATATTTTCAACTTATAATGGGTTTTCTGTACATGACCTCATTGGAAGTCGAGGAGCATCTGTTCTTCAATTCAATGGTGTGTTGATAAATGTTTAATGACCAGCTTGGGAGTGTGGGGGAAATGCTGACTGATGGCATTTGCCAATTCCTATTGTGTAAATACCTCCCCCCATGGCAAAGTTTAAACTACAGGTGTGATGTCTCTAAACACAGTGTTGGGAAAAGATGCACATCATCAGCTCTTGAGAGCCAGAGGAAGCAGGCTCTGGGCAAGCACTGCACCACTCACTCCTCCCAAGAAGGTGGGGGCGGGGGGGTGGGCAGGAGAATTGCTGCTGCTGAAGACCCAGTAGTTCCACCCAGCTCGGCACCAGGCCTGTCAGGTTTTCACTTCGGATCTTGAACCACTGAGATTGAGGATACTGATTCTAGTAGCTCCAGTGAAAAGTAAGGTACACTGTACAGTCACATAAAACCTATCAGTGATGGTTAGTTTTTAATGGCAACTCAACTGCATAGCAGGTATCTAGACGCCCAAGAAAGCATTGCTCTGGTGGGTCTGTGGGGGTGTTTTCAGAGAACACCAGGTGCATCTGAGTGGATTAGGTGGAGAAGATCTGCCCTCAGTGTGGATGGACACGATCCAGTGAACAAGGAGGCCAGAGGGAACAAAGGTAGAAGATGGATGGGTCTCCCTAGAGAGAGGAGAATAGTTGTCTCCTACTACCTCAGCCATCAGAACTCAAGGCTTGCCTGCTTTGAACTCCAGAATTCTACTAGCAGCCCCCGGGCTCTCAGGATTTCCCTTTCTGTCTGTGAGTTACATTATTCACTTTCCACAGTGGCCTGTGGGTGTGAACTAGGACACACTACCAGCATCCCAAGAGCTCCATCTTGCAAGGGGCCTGTTGTGGGACTTCTCAGCCACCGTAATTGCATGAGCCCATGCCCCCAGCAAATCCCAACTTATATATCTATAAATATCCTATTGATTCTGTCTTCCTGGAGAGCCTTGACTCATATTTGAGGAGACCCTCTCACCCACTCATCCACTCCATTTGCTTATCTTATAAAGTGTCCCACATGGAAAGTAAGATGAGGCAGCAGTGGCCCAAGGTCTTGTTTCAGGTAAGATGGCCAAAGTAGATTCAGTTCTTAGAGTCTCTGAAGCAGGAAAAGCACAATATTGAGTTTTAATGCCAGAGGGTGCATGTGCTCATTAGAGACAGAGAAAGAAATCACCCTAAAGGGGTACGGTCGTGTTGCAATCCTCCTCCCTCAAATTCTCCATCTCATCAGGATCCTGGGCACACAAACCTATGTGCCTGGTGTGTTTTTCAAGGCACTGAGGCTGGGATTTGAACCACGTAGATTAGCCACATAGATCTAGCTCCCTATGTTCAGTGCTTCACCACGGCACTACAGAGCTGGCCCTGTTCATGTTTTAAATACTCCCTCCAAATCTCCTCATGTAATTAACCTGGAGCAAAACATGAGCTTGAGTATTTTTAATGTGTGTTTTAGTTTTAATATGTGTTTCGCTTTAAGGTTTTAGCCATTTGGCACATGTGCTCTCCAGTGAGAGGGGAAATGAGAAATCACCTCCCAGGGGGGACAACCACACTGCAATCTCTTCTCCTCCAGTTTTCTCCTGGGATTTTGAGCACACATGCACACGCACCCTATTTGAGTTTCAAGCCACAGGTTCTTGAACCATGGTCAGCCATGTGAGAGTCCAGTACCTTAACTACTCTATCAGCTGCTGGCCCTTAGTATGTGTTTTTGATATAAAACTAGGGTTGAGTACCCTGGAATAAATTGGGTCAACATCACTGAACTTCTTTTTTCAAGTATATTTCTTTCTTTCATGAAAGAGAGAGAGAGAGAGATACAAAGAGACAGAGAAAGAGAATGACCTCTAATGGCATCTTCAAGCCACTATCCACCCCCAGCTTCAGCCAGCCAGGACCATAGGCACATGTGTGTGCCTCAGGTGTGCAGGGAGACCTACCCATGTGAGCCCAGCATCTCACAGCGCTGTATGACCACCACACCACCAGAGGCTCTCCTTGGCCTTTTGTCTAAAGGGATCTATACTTCAGATAGTGCAGCCCTTATTGAATAATGAGAAAACTGGAACCCAGAAAGTCTTTGGGATTTGCCCATGATCACAGGGCTAGCTAATTGCATAACTAGGCTTAGAATCAGTGCCCTGTGACTTCTAATCCAGTGGTCTTCTGAACACCCGCCTTTGAATCTTGTTCTCTGAAAGGTAATGACACTGAAGGCATTCGTCCTTCTCAAACTTTCTTATGACGGGGGCTTGGAGACTCAGGTACTCAGCCTGGTACACTTTATTTCTACAAAAACATTCTTAATGTTTATATTAGATCAGACAACAAAGTTGGTGCTTCTTCCTCCTCCTCCCCCCCCCCCCCCC
>NW_006208977.1:2149454-2166190 GCF_000334495.1 Tupaia belangeri chinensis | reverse complement strand
AAGTGGGTGCCTCTTCCTCCCCCCCCCCCCCCCCCCCCCATCAACCATAAGTTGTTTTTAACAGCTTTCTCCCCCCAATCTAAGAGAAAATGTGTTTTTGAGTTGGCATGCTCGCAAATACAAAAAAAAAAAAATTTAAATTTGCTTTTAAGTTATCAAATGCACCATGCAGGTCTGTAATTGACCATGAGAGTGTCGGGAAAATATGATCTATCCTCTATAAATCAAGAAACCTTAAACAGACTCTCTAATCGTAAATGCCGATTCTGGCAGTGTCCAAAAAGGCTCATGTTTATAAATTGTTCCCTGATGTTTTAAGTAAGTGCACAAACACAAATCATACTAAAGACTTCAGAAAAGACTTAGCTGTGTGGCAATTTATTATAAGCAGTGTAATTTTCATCAGTCAGGCAGCCATAGACTGTAATTACCGCTCTACCGAAAGAGTTACAATTGCTTTCATTACATTTTCCTAGTCATGTGCTCTTCTGGATTGCTACAGAGACAGTGGATGGAAAATGCATTTATTTATTGTTAGTCCTCCTAATGGCTCATTACTTGGTTTCTGAAGATGTTATCGAGTCACTTGCTTTCTCTACTCCACTCCCCAGTGGCATTTATAGGAGAGGAAAGAGACACGACTTCAAAACCCTCAACTCATGTGAGCATCCAAAACCTACCCAGCATCTACAGAGAGCCAACCTGGGTGGAGAGATCCCTGCTAGGCTGGCTGAAGTTCAAATGCTAAAGATTAATTAAAACCACACACCACAGAGCACAGCCACCAGCCTCCAGGTCACAAATGAAAAGAGACCACTTTTTGTTCCATGTAGTTAGAGCTTTACAAGATGGAAAGGACTCCGAACGCAGTCTCCTGTCTTGTCTCCCACGTGGTGGGGTGCATTAATTAAAGGACATTGTCTTACCTTGGATCTTGAAATATGTAAGAGGCAGGGGACATTTTCTTCCCTCCTATAGCTCCATTACTTCCTGATACCATAAAAGATAAAACAGGAAACAGCAATGGAAAATCCGGAGAGCAGGAAGGAATGGATTGAGGAGTAGACCGTGTCTACACAGTAGCAGCAAGGCTTATTAAACTGTGGCTTTCTGTCAGTCTTCGATGAGGGGTTCGCTTCTTGCTTAATGGAAGAGACGACGGTAGGCTTGTAGCTCTGTCACTCAATAGCTGTGACATTGAGCAAGACACTAAGCCTTTGTGAACCTCTGTCCCCTGAAGATCTACTAAAGAGATGACACTGCGGCTCAAAACTACTGTTCTGTTGGTCAAAGTGGGGGTACGTATGAAGAAGGGGCCCTATGCAAAGACCATGAGAATGCCTTCTCATTTTTTTCTTGTCTTTAATTTTTCTCATATAAACTCCTGTTGCTACACATAGAAATAGTTATCCTCCTGAAGAACTCCTCTCTAGTAGTGCTGAGAAAGGGGAGTGCGTACTAAATAGTCTAGGACCACAGAATGCTAAAATTTAAATCTCAGAATGTTGGTCATTCTAAAGTTCTTATGTGGTAAGTAGGAAAACTGAGTCCCACCGAAGCTCAGCCATCAGATCACAGAGCTGCGTCATCACTGGTTCTCTGTCTACCAGTCCAGGCTTCACCCTTCCAGATCCTCCCTCCCTGATCCACTTGGCTGAGTGACAGGGCTGTCATAGTCAATGGCATTCACCTGACTTTGTCCCTGCACATCACAGAGTGCCCCTCTTCTTGAACAGGAATTGGAAATATCTTAGAAGAGTGAACCAGTAAACGTTAGCTAAATCTGAATGTTCTTAGAATTGCTCCCTTAGAATTGCTCTTAGGTGGGACCAGTAGTTAGTGTAATGGCTATGTCGCTGGACTCCCACATATTTGACTGCGGTTCGAGTCCTGGACCCGGTGGCTTAAACTCATGCTGGACGCGTGTGTGTGCGTGCCCAAGATCTCAAGAGGAGAATGGAGGAGAAGAGATTGCAACGTGGCCATCCCCCCTGGGGGGTGATTTCTCGCTTTCTGTCTTCTCTATGTCTCTGTCTGTCTGGTGAGCGCACGCGCTCTATAGCAAAAAAAAAAAAAAAAAAAAACCCTTTCAAAAAAAAAAAATGACAATGCACTCAAAAATTTTCCAAGATTAATTTAAAAAGACTGCCTGTGTTGGGGGGGGCCCCCCGCTCTATAAAAAAAAAAAAAAAAAAAAAAAACCTCTTCAAAAAAAAAAAAAGAATTGCTCTTAGGTCTGGGTATAGTGATGAAATCACGTGCTTCCCAAAATCAGGTGGTGGTGTAAAGGTAACTGAACTGGACCCACATGGGCAAGGTCCTGGGTTCACGCCTAGGAAAGCCCCTGAGCACTCCAGGTATATGAGCATGCTGATGATCTGGGCCCACTAATACTGGAAGCAGATGGCAGCATAAAGACCCTACTGGGAGTGTGCTCTTTCTCTTGTTCTCTCAGAAGAAATAACCTAAAACATCACGCTCTTCTCACTGGGGATGAGCTTCAGGGATACTAACCAGGTAGCATGAGTCCTTATGGCCAGTCACTAAGAAGCTCAGGCTTGGCCTTTTCTACTTTGAACTGAGGAGAAGGCACAATGTCGCCCCACTCCCAATGAACCCACATTGGCTGTGCCATGACTGGTTAAAACAAATCCCAACTACTCCCCCATGACAGCTGAGCCCAGACTCACACTTTGGAAGGCTTGCTCCCTGAGGGGAAGCAGTTCTGCCCTGTGAGATGTGTCTGGTGGAAGAGCTTTGCTGTTGGACGAGCCTGTCACTTCTGCAGAAACCCTATACCCTCTGTTTCCTCCCATTTTGCTTCATTTCACAAATAGCCACATCGTTTTGTCAAATTGTAGAGCCACTTGGAAATTGGGCATAGAGTTTTGCATAATCCTTCGTGTCATGCCTGTGACACTCTGTGATTATATATAATAGTCCCTCAGGAGTCTTGATGCAGGGAAATGCTACCTGGTTCGCCTCAGAGCCAGGTCTCATTAACAACCATTTCATACAGTGGGATGCTGAGGAAAAATTGTTGTGTCTGTCCTGGGCCCCTGTGCAGGCAAGCAGGAAAATCAGGAAGTTCTCAAATTAGCCTTCTTAAAAATTATTTCAGTCAAATCAAATTCTGTGCCTGGACACAGAGGTCAAATTTCACTAGAAGAAAAAGAATTTGCTCTTCTTTTGAGCCAGTTTATCTCTGAAAGTAAAAACTTAAAACATATCTTAATAATAGAAACGTTATTACTGCACTGTATTAGACAACAGGAACAGAGAGATTCATCACTATTTTCTCTACTTCTCTGTAGAGTTGAAAACGTCCCACATGAAAACATGTTTTTTTTTTTTTAACAAAATATGTAATGTTTCTATTTGGTTGCATTATTAAGATATTTGACCATAAGTTGAATTCTGTGTTATGTAGGAAGATAAAGACATTCCAGGAAATTTTGGAGAAGCAGAATCTCCAGAAAGGTGGTAAGATATAAAGGCAGAGGCATTCTGTGCCCCCTTTCCTAGGAAGGGTAGGTGACTTGGTAGGTCAAAGCACATGAGTTTCGTATAATACTGTAGAATTTCCCAGAACCTGCCTTAGAAATAAAGATGGAGGCCAGCCAGTGATGTGATGGTTAAGGTGGATTATTCTCATATGGCTGACTATGCAGTTCAAGTCCCAGACTGGGTGGCTTGTGAGACATGTCAGCGTATATGTGTGCATGCCCAAAATCCCAAAGGAGAATGAAAGAGAAAGGATTGTGGTGTGGCTATCCCCCCAACCCCAGGGTGTGCTTGCTTACTCTCTCTCACTCTCGCTCTCTCTCTTTCTCCAGCAAGCACACATGCCCTACAGCAAACTAAAAAAAAAAAAAAAAAAAAAAAAAAAAGGGAGAGAGAGAGGGAAGAAAAAAAAAAAAAAAAAAAAAAAAAGAAAGCGAGAGAGAGAGAGAAGGAAAATGGGTTACACACTCAGAAATGCATAGAAGTTGCAGAAATGACTACTGAATGAGAAGGGACCATGCGAAGGAATTAAGAAACAATCTCAGCAAATGCCATGAGGCCAGAAGCCAGATGACCTTAAAGGCATCATGTCCCCAGAACATCAATGTAATCCCAAGAAACAGGAAGAAAATTCTCTAAAATGTCAGTCATTGTATTTGTAATAGCCAAGTAATGAATATGGAAATAAAAGCAGTTATCAAAAAAAAAAAAAAAGATTGCATTGATTGGCACACTCGAGTGCATAAACTGAGATTTGTGCCAACCACACATGCCTGCCTGGAGAGCCACCACCTTTCCCAGTCTTCCTACTATTTAATTCTCAAGCCCTTGTCTAAAAATCACCTATATCAGAGCCAGTATATAGAATAGTGGTTTTGTCGCTGGACTCTCACATGGTTGATCACAGTTTGAATCCCAGACCTGGTGGCTTGAAAATCACACTTGGGTGAGTGTGCATGGGTGCCCAAGGTCCTGGGAGGAGAATGCAAGAGAAGGGATTATAGTATGACCATTCCCCTTGGGGGACGATTTCTCATTTTCCTTCTCACTGTCTCTGTTTCTCTCTTCAGCGCACACACGCATCCTAAGGCAAAAACCTCTACCCCGCCCCTCAAAAAAATCACCTTTATCATAAACCTTTCCCTGAAAATTCTAACCCCTACTTAATCCTTAATTCTCTTCCCTCTTAAGTTCTATCGCAAGTCAACTCTGCACTCTGGTTTTTATTTATGAGTTGCCAGCTCACTCTTGTCTCATGTCTTAGACTTACCTCTCCTTAGACTGTAAATCCTTCAAGAGCCAGGATTACACTATATGCTTTGAAAGGCTTCCCTAGCTCAATTTAAGACCTGTCTCTACTGCGCAATCTTTTCTAATGATTACAGGTTATACCATCTTTGTGTCCGACGTCTTGAATGTCTATATTATAGTTAACATATTGGAATAGTCTTGACACTGTACCTATCTAGTGTTTTATTATGACAGTCTATAATACATCTATATTGTTGAAAAGACAGAGCAGCAACAATCCCTGTGAGATGCCATGAGACGGGAGAGTGAGAGACACTATCATTTCTCTTTTGTTACACCTGACCTTGGACCTGTCCTCCTTATGTACCTCCATGATGGAGGCTGGAGCTCTCTTCTTCCTCCTTCAGACCCCTTTGCAGCTAGAAGTGGCCAGAAAATGTCAGCTTGGTGAGTGGGATGGAAGAATTTTGCTGGAGACTTCTGGAAAGGCTTTTCCTTTTCCCAATAACGGGAACAAAAGTGACTGGAAAACCTCTTCCTTCCCCCTTCCCCTGCCTTTCTTGTGGTTTCTATTTGTGAGACCTGAGTTGGCATAACTACCTTGTGATTATGGAGGAGTGGGGGAGAGCAGGCAAAAAAAAAAAGAAAAATGGCAGAAAGGACCTGCCCTGGCACAGTAGTTAAGACACTGGACTCCCATGTGACTGACCTCGGTTCAAATCCTGGACCTGTGGCTTGAAATTTATGCTGAGCACATGTGTGCTCCTGAGAGGAGAATGGAGAAGGGATTATGGAATGGTCATTTCCGCCCCTGAGATGTGATTTCTTAAGTACACATAGCCTCTAGCAAAAATCTCTCTAAAAAAAAAAAAAAAAAGAAGAAGAAGAAAGAAGAAAGAAAAGGCAGAAGTGCTGGGCCTGACTGCCCTGAGCTGCTGGACCAAGGCCACAGCCAAGAACATCCAAACTTGTGCTGAGTGAGAAAATACAGCCCTGTGTGTTCAACTCACTCTCGATGAAAATTTCTTGTACTTGCAGTCAAAAGCATTTGACAGAAGATGTCATAGATTGAACGGACATCCTAAAGATAAATAGAAGAGTTTTAGGAAGGAAGGAGGCGTGACAAAGAGAATCCGACCTAACCTCTAAGAAACTTATTGAAAAGACCAAAGGAATAGTGAAATGGGAAGACACCTCCAGCAACCCTGGACCTCAGAAAGCTTGTTGTTGTATGCCTCATGTTCATAAGGTACCTGCTCCATAGAATACAGAAAAAAAAAACAGAATGAATAAAGTTTCCAGGGCTAGGCATAGCTCCTCCAGTTGAGAAATGGTATGATGGTCTAGCAACTAAGAAAAGATCTTGAAAAAGTCACTCTACAGATACTCTATATTCTAGAGGGGCAAGGATGGGCCATATAGGAAATAAGATGACTCTAGTTGAGATAAATATAAAACAAAAGAACTAACAAAAAAGTATACAAAATAGAAAGCATATAAAGTCACAGAGTTAAGACCAGACAATTTAGTTGTGAACTTAAATAGAAAGTTCCTTTACTTCAAGAATAATGTCTCTTTAATTTGGAAATATTTCTGATCTATAGTTGGATAATATCACTTTTGTTATATAATATTCTATATTGTGATTATGATAAGGTACCACAAACTAAGTTTATCAAAGTTTATACTTCACATCTTAAAAGGGTGGTGTTTTTCTTTTTTTACCGTATGCAAATTATACCTGGGTAAAGGTAAAATATGTTCTCTCTCTCTCTGTTGTTTCTTCACCTCTCTCTGGCAAGTGCGTGCAGTCTCTAGCAATTAATTGGAACAAAAAATGCAATTTACAACAAAAGCATATGTATAAGCCTCTTTTTTTTTCTTTACAAATGGGTCTCACTATATCGGGATCCTCATGCCTCACTCAGGCTCCCAAGTAGATGGGACTATAGGCATGAACCTCCTCACACAGATATTTCTGATAGTCTCGCAATGTGGTCCACACTGGCCATGAGCACACAATAATCCTGCTTCAACCTCTCAAGGGGATACAATTACAGGCATTCACAATCACACCTGGCTTCTTTTTTTTTTTTTTTTTGGAGAGATTTTCACTGTAGGGCACATGCGCTTGCCAGACAGACAGAGAGAGACATAGAGACAGAAAGCAAGAAATCACCCCCCAGGGGGGATGGTCACGCCGCAATCCCTTCTCCTCTATTCTCCTCTCAGGATCTTGGGCACGCACACACATGCGCCCGGCGTGAGTTTTAAGCCACCGGGTCCGGGACACGAACCACGGTCGACTACGTGGGAGTCCAGCGACATAGCCATTACGCTAACTGCTGGTTCCCCACACCTGGCTTTTTAAGATGAATTGGGAGTTGAGCCAGGTCTCGCATGTAACCAACGTCAATCAGCACACGCCACCATAGCTGGGTATATAAATCTTCATGTACCAAATAACATAGCCCCAAAACCTTAAAATGTGAAACAGAAAGTGACAAGGACAATCATTTTGAGAAAATTTAACATGCCTCTATAGATAAATGACGGAGATTAAGTAGGTTAAAAACAAGAGTATAAAGGAATTTCATAATATAATCAATATGGTTGAATTAATAGCTTATCAAACTCTGAAAATGATGTACTAAACCTTCATAAAGGATGCATAAATATCGATCATGTATTAAATCCATCACTCAATAAGTAAGGTCTCCAAGTGTGAAAATGAGGCAGGCTGGTTTTTATTCATAATACTATAGAATTCAACCCTTTTTCACTTTTTTTTTTTTTTTTTTTTTTGGCTACAGGGCATGTGCACTTGCCAGAAAGACAGAGAGAGACAGAAAGCAAGAAATCACCCCCCAGGGGGATGGCCACACCACAATACTTTCTCCTCCATTTTCCTCTCGGGATCTTGGGCATGCACATACACGTGCCCGGCCTGAGTTTAAGCCACCAAGGCCAGGACTTGAACCACGGTCAACTACATGGGAGTCCAGTGACATAGCCATTACGCCAACTGCTGGTTCCAAAACTCAACACTTTTAATAAATATACTTTTTAAATCTCCTGGAAACATGAGTGGGGAAATGTCTTTATTAAAACTCTTGCATGAAAGGCCAAAATCAAAGTTACACTCACAATAATATTAGAAAATACTTCTTCTATGAACTCTGCATATCAAGACTTTTCTGTGCTTGCTGACTCTGATCAGAGAAAAGTTTTATGTGTCCCTTATAAAACTATACAAGATGAAAATAAACTAGGCAGTCACCTAGAGCAACTAGAAAAAAAAAGAGTAACAGAATAAACTGGGAACACAAGAAGAAAAAAATAACTCAAACGATTAATAGAAGTAGTACCTGTTGGTTAGAGAACACAGGAGCAAACTTGATAAGTAAACACAGGTGCTGGTTCTTAGAAACATCAATATAATAACAGGGTGGAAAAACATTTCCTGTAAAAGGCCATAGTAAATACTATATCCTCCATGAGCCACGAACTTCTCAGTCACATATTCTTAATTGTTTATTTGTTTGTGTGTTCACAACTCTAAAGAAAAACAAATGTGAAATCTTTTCTTAGCCCTTAGGCCATACAAAAACAGGCTGTGACCCAGATTTGACCAACCAGCTATAGTCTGGTAACTCCTATTGCTTTTCAACCCTGGCCAAACATTAAAATCTTGGAGCACTTACAAACAAAAACAAAGAAACAAACAACATCTAAGCTTGGCCCCTATCTTTGACCAATAAAATTTAAATATCTATGTTGAAATTAAGCAGTAGTGGGTTTTTTTTTTTTTTTTTTTTTTATGTTTTGGTTTGTTTTTAGTCACCAGAGCACGTGTGAACTTAATAGAAAGAAATAGACGGAGAAGAGGAAGGGGAAAAGCACCATCCCATGAGGAATGGTCACACCATAATCTGTTCTCTTCCATTTCTCTCAACTGTCCAGATTCAGGGCATGGGGCATACACACACACACACACACAACATGTTTTTGAAGCTGCCAGACCCAAGACTCAAACTGCATGGTTGGCCATGTCAGATCTGACTCCCTCAACCACTACATTTTTTTTTTCAAATTTTGATTGCTCATTTATATAGAGTCAATGCATGCCTTTGTGATCTTCAGCATGATCTTTCAAAGCATGCGCACAGTGTATAATAATCAAATCAAAGATGTTCACATGATCATCCTTCCTAACACTGAACATTGCATTATGTTGAATACATTTGTTGATAGTTCTACTCATTTTTTAAAAATATATATTAAGTTGTCCATATGTTTTCTTCACCTACAATACATTGGCTCATAGCATCGTCTTTTCTTTACATGAATTCTTGTGTTCATTAAAAATTTTATGGGTGCTGCAAACACACAGTCCTGTTTTCCCCTGAGCCTGGCAGAGACTCCTTCACTTGAACTTCACTTAACTCCAACCCATTCCACAATCCTGACTATCCGTGTCCTCTGCTGGATGACCCACACTATGGAACGACTGGTGAAGAAGATCTTTAAAGTATTTTAATAGCTAAACTTGTGAGCATTTGGGGACATATTTTTTATTTAGTAAGATGAACATAAGCCAAGATTTTATGCAAACAATGAACAAGAAATTCCCTTTCATCTTACAAGTTTATTACAAATCCATTGAATAATCTGAAATGTATGGCATCAGAAAATAAGATTAAGAATGGTTGAACAGCAAAATTTAGGACCAGTCATCATAGTTGGCCTCCTATCTAAGCTGTTTGAGACCTTCGGGAGAGAAAAATGAGCCTTTCACATTGTAGACTCTGGGTGGCCCCATAGCACATCCCACTGAGTAACAGGAATATCTGTCTGCCATGGCTTGAGCTTCCCATCTACAATGCAAGTCAAATACATGTTTGTTGCTTTGCTTCTATATTTGTTGTTAAAACTTAATCTTCTACAAATAAAAGACTAAGGAAAGAAAAACTAAAACAATTATCATACATCCTCCCCTTTACCTTCCCCAAGCAGCTTCTGGTATCTACAATTACTTTCCCTATTGTTATGCTTTTGAGTCCTTCAGTTTGCATCCAGCTCTTTCCAACATTCAGCCATGGTTGAGAATCACTGCAATGGACCAAAGAGTCTCAACACGTGGTTCCAGGACTAGCAGCTAAGCATCACCTGACCACTTGTTAGAGACACAAAATGATTAGGTCCCGCCCAGATGTAACAAGTTAGAAATAAATCTGGGGGTGAGAACCAGGAATTTGTTCTAACAAGTCCTCTGGGTGATTCCTGATGACACACACAGACTAATACTGTAAAAGACAAACCTGTGAGCAAAGGTAATCAAGAGAAGTGTTTTCCAAGAGGAATTGATCACAAATAGTACCTCTGACAATTGGTAAAATTACTAGAAAAATACAGACGCAGAATCCTCAGACTAGGGACCCAGGATTATTTCTTAATTACTGTAGCTAATGAATTGTTAGAATAAAACAATAGTTTTGGAAATGATAAAGATAAAAGAGCATGCTTATACAAATATTAACATTAAAAATGTTTTTAAATGAGAAAAAAAAACACTGATTCGGATTTTACTTTTAAATTATTAGAGCAATTTGTACACTAGTCAATCTGATAAATTAAAAGATTTCAAAACCTACTCCTCATTCCCTCAAGCAGTTGTATGTTAAAGGTAATTTCTTTCATAACTTCAAGGAACAGAGAATTCTCACATGAAGAGCTTGGGTCTAAATCCACAGCTGAGAATCAAGCTATTGACATCAAGTTTGTCAAAATTAGAATATAATTCGCATAGAGGATCAGCATGTGGTGTGGTGGTTAAGGTGCTGAACACGTCCACATGGCCAACCATAGTTCAAGTCCTGGACCTGGTGGTTTGCTTGCTCTCTCTCGCTCCCTCGCTCTCTCTCTCTCTCTCTCTCTCTCTCTCTCTCTCTCTCATCAAATTAAAATAAATGAATGAAGAAATAAAATTAAATAAATAGTTCTTTAAAAAAAAATAATATAATTAGCATTAAGGTTGACCAGATAACTCAGAGCACAAGCTTAGACAAGACCTCTAGAAAGCTGCAACATGAAAAATGATATCCAACCAAACGAGGTATCAGAGAAACAGCATTTTTTTGAGAAGATCCATCATTAGCTCTGATATGAACTAAGCATGAACAACTCTTCAAAGAGTTGGTACAAGTTTAAAAGATTCCATTTGTCTCCACAAAGGGATTTCTGTTCAATTGAGATTCTAGAAAAGTACACATACAAAAAAAAAAAAAAAGAACAAACAAATAAACAGGAATATGGAGAGACTCAGAAGTTTGGTCTTGATCTCTATAAAGTAAAAGATTTGGGATCAGTTTAAGGGGTAGAGATTCCAGGTCTTACATGAAAGGGGACATCTGAAAAAGCCAGTAAGGCAGGAACTTGAGGAAATTAGGGAATGATGAGAAGCAATACCACAGGAAATGCGACATCCAAAGTAAGGAGGGAGGACGAAGCTGGGCCAGGAGGCACCCTCCTCATTCCTGCCACATGAAAAAGTGAGACTAGAACATCAAAGCAGATGGTTGACAGTGGGTAAGGTGAAGTGTGGAAGAGAAAGAGGGCAGTTTGTTCCAGAAAGCACGAGACCGGCAGTAGTTATGAAGGCCGGTATATAAAGAACCATGAGGTTTTCCTTACATCTGATGTTCTGATTCATGAACAGAAGTCCCAGTGAAGCTCAACAGCTGATGAGGTGAATGGAGGTAAGTGGATGAGAATCAGGTCCACTACGAACTGCATGCCTGCTGTGTGCCTGCATTTCGCCAGATATTGATAAAGCATGCTCCTTGGCCGTGGGAAATATACCATCTTCTTAAGGTACGTCCAGAGAGGGCAAAGATGCAAACAAGTAACTAATCAATCGAGGAAAATAAGATAAAGACTAAGAAGAGGGATCCAAGCAAGGTGTTTGCTCCCATGTTGTTCAAGAGCAAAGGGACGAGGAACTAAATGTCAAGCAGGATTTGCAAAGGAATGCTCTAGCCTGAGGACATAGCCTGAACAATCTGAGAGTGCAGACCCTGGATGAGGAACATCAAGCTGACTAGGAGTAGGTCAGCAGTGGTTTGTGCCTGGGCATTAGGAGAAAGACTGAGACAGAAACACGCGAGACTTGTTTGTTCCACTTGTGCTTATTTTTTCTTCCCTCAGAGAGACAGATACAGAAATACAAGACAGGCACCCCCCAGGCCATAATCCAACCCCCTAGTCTCACCCAGCCTGGATCATGGACAGACATGTATATGAACGCCTTGTGTGTTCAGGAAGGTTCCAGGATGCAAACCTAGGACCTTTCCCATGTGAGTCCAGTCGTATCACCCTTGCACCACCACCTAGCCTCAGAGTTAACTTTGAATCATTTGTTGAAAGAACCATTTTCTAATTTTCCATTTGTCCTCCTGGTTTCTATAAAACAAAAGCTCATCAAGTTCATGGGTGGTAGGCTTCCATATTATAGAACTCAGTGTAATCATTTGTTGACCATGCATATCACTTGTTTAACCACTCAAGTCAAACTGAATGTGTGACCTCGACCGTAGGCAGACCATTGCTTCCAAGTTTAGGTAAGAGGGACCTGAATCTCATGCAAAATGGCTCACAGTTTATTCAGTGTGAGGAGTGCCCACCTGGAGAGCTAGCTCATTTGGGCTGAACTTTATGAAGCTAAGCAGCAGTGAGATAAAAGAGTAAGAAATTACTATAATCAGGAAAACCACGAGACACCACTTCCACTGAGGTAGGCCATAGACAGGCCAGAAATGGGGAAATAGCAGAGGAGGAAAATATAGGGAAGGGCACGAGACATTTTTCAGTCATAGAATTGGTAAATCTGGGTAAGTGTTTGGACCTAGAAAAATAGGAAGGATTGAAGAAGGGATCATTCTGAGTCTTCATCAGATGCTTGGCTAAATGGTGTTTTCAGGAGCCAAAAGTAAATGTAGCTCATTTCAACAGGATTGTCTTAGTATGAAAACATCACAAGTATGTCCTTGGGTCTATCGGCATTCCCGCCAGCTACTCCCCCTGTGCAGCACTGATTTCATCTTCCCATCCTCTGTCTTCCTTATTTCTGATAAGGATGTCATTCTTCCCAGTCCCTGGAATTAAAACGTCAGAATCCTTGTGCCCAGCAGGTGGCATGGTGATTTAGGCTCTGCATTCCCACAAGGCCGACCACGGTTTGAGTCCCAGACGCCGCAGCTTGAAAATCACACCAGGCCTGTGTGCATGCTTACCCAAAATTCTGAAAGCAGAATGGAGGAGAAGGAATTACCGCATGGCAACCCTCCCTGGGAGGATGATTTCTCATTTTCCCTCTCTCTGGCAAGCACACATGCCCTATGGCAAAACCCTAAAACAAACAGACTTCAAAATCCTCTTAACACTTTTTTTCTTTTCTTTTACATGTCAATTATCAAATTTCTTCAAATGCTTCTCTTTTTTCTATATTTTTATTTTGCTTCCCTTTTTGTCATGTTCTCTCTACCACCTGAAGGCTCTGGATCTTCAACGTGCTACCTGCCATTTACCCTGATGCCTTCCCAGGTCAGCTACTTTTTCTGCATCTAGTCTCTTACACCTTGTAATAATTCTTGCCAGATTTGTCTTCCTAAACGCTCGTATTTATCCTACCGACACACTCCCACAATAAAACAGCCATGACTACAGATCAACTTCAGAAAAATTCTAAATTAACCCTAGGCTCTCTCCAATTCAGCTCTAAATTGTCTTTCCAATTTTATCTCTAACTATACTGTTCACTTGAATCAGATTAATTTAACAGTTTTTTCTTCTCACTCTGTATTTTGCTTATGTTTTCTCCTCTCTGTCGAAAAGTCTTTCTATTTTAATCCAAACTTTCAGATCCAATAAAATCCCTGCCTCCTTAGCTTTTTTCTCTCTTTTTTTCTTTTTTCTTTTTTTTGGAGAGGTTTTTGCTATAGGGCACATGCGCTCTCCAGAAAGACAGAGAGAGACAGAGAGACAGAAAACAAGAAATCACCCCCCAGGGGGGATGGCTTCCCAATCCCTTCTCTTCCATTCTCCTCTCGGGATCTTGGGCACACACGCACACGCGCCCGGTGGGTGTGAGTTTAAGCCACCAGGTCCGGGACTCGAACCTCAGTCGACTACATGGGAGTCCAGCGACATAGCCCTTACGCTAACTGTTGGTCCTTGAACCTTAGTTTTTTGATTCTACTATTTAAATATGTGTGTATAGATTTGCTACAGTACCTCTCGTGTTGTTGCTTTTATTTGATATTAGTTCAATTAGTCTCTCTTGCTCATTTTTTTGAGAGATTTTCTGCTATAGAGCACATGTGCTTGCCAGAGAGACAGAAAGCAAGAAATCACCCCCCAGTAGGGATGGCCACAATCCCTTCTCCTCCATTCTCCTCTTGAGATATTGGCGCGCGCGCACACACACACACACACACACACACACACACACACACGTGCCCTGCATGAGCTTTAAGCTGCCAGGTCCAGGACTTGAACCATGGTCAACTCTGTGGGAGTCCAGCAATGTAACCATTACACCATCTGTTGGTCCCCGATTAATCTCTTTGTAACAAGAGACTGAGAGTGGGAGATATGTATTTTTGATAGAGTCTTCTCTCGATCTTCCTGCCCTAGTCTCCTTTTAGCTAGGACCGCAGGCACAATCCACCACACCTGGCCTGTTTGGCTTGGGCCTCCTATGTAGCTCCAGCCTCACTTGTACCACTCCTACCACTTGTACCACCATGGTGTGGTTTCATAGAAGTCCTATGTCTCCTATTAGATTACTAGATTATTCAGATTATGTATTCTATTCTCTTGAATCTCTCATATGCCCAGTGCAATAATAAAATCAGTAATGGACACTCGATACATATTTATGGAATGATTGAATGGTGTTACATTTAGAAAGCTCTCGGAAGTGGTTGCATTGCCTTATTGTAATCTCAAGGGAGGCTAGCCACGGTAGTGTAGCAATGATGTAGTGCAATGGTCTGCAACGCTAAGACCATCTGGCAAGGTCCTGGGTTTGTATCCTGGGACCTCCCTGTGTATGCCAGGCATGCACATGTGCCTGTGGTCCTGGATAGCTGAGGCTGGGATTGTGGTGTGAAAGCCCTGCTAGGGTTCCTCTGTTTGCCTTCCTCTCATAGAAGGAAGAAAGATGAGAAGAAAGGAAGGAAGAAAGGGCAGAAGGAAGGAAAGAAAGAAGAGAGGGAAGAGAGAAGGAAGGAAGGAAAGAAAAAAGGAAGGAGAGGAAAGGAAAGGAAAAAGAGGAAATGAAAAGAAAGGGGAAAGAAGAAAAGTAAAGGAAAGAGGAAAAGAAAGAGAGAGGAAAAGAAAGGAGGAAAAGATTTTTAAAAAGGAAGGAAAAGAAAAAAATTAAAAAGAGAAAAGAAAAGAAAAAAAGAAGAGAAAAGGAAGGAAAGAAAGAAAGAAAGAAAGAAAGAAAGAAAGAAAGAAAGAAAGAAAGAAAGAAAGAAAGAAAGAAAGAAAGAAAGAAAGAAAAAGGAAAGGAAAGAAAACGAAAGAAAAAGGAAAGGAAAGGAAAGGAAAGGAGGGGTCCAGCAGGGGGAGGTAGTGGTTGAGGCACTCACACATGACAGACCATAGTTCGAGTCTGAGACCCAATGACTTGAAACTCACACCAGGTGTGTACACGTGAGTGTCCAAAATCCCTACAGGAGAATGGAGAAGGGATTACGGTACAGTCATCCTCCCCAGGGGGTGATTTCTCACTTTCTGTCTCTGTCTTTCTCTGTATCTCTGGTGAGTTCACGTGCCCTATAACAAAAATCTCTCTAAAAGCAAAAGAAAAGAGAAGGGAAATCAGCTCAAATGGTATGCCTGTTCATTCTTGGCTAGGAGAGAATCGAGAAAGCAAAACCGGTAGAGAGCCACAAGTGCAGGTAGCATGACGCCTTATTAATATGGACGTTGCCTTGCTTCCGAGTGTGCTGTGTGAGTCAGGATAGGATAAACTATGCTGTGGCAATGCGCAGTTCAAAATCCCAGTACCCATTGCGACAAAGGTTATTGTTCTCATTCACTCCCTAATGCCCGATGTGGGTAAAGGAAAGAGAAACAGAGGATTTCAGTTTTCAGAATTCCTCAGGGACGAGGCTGATGGCAGCTCTGTTGTGTGGCATCCACTCACAATTACCACAGCAGGAGGAAGAGGAGCAGGTGTCCTTGCACAGGCTCATCCAACTTCTGCCTGGAAGCAACACTTCCACTCCGCTTTCATGACTAGAGAAAGTCATGGCCACGCAATCTAGAGAGAGGGCAGGGAAGGGCCATTGGACCGTAATCCAGGTAAAGAGGAGAACCAGAGTCCTTGGGTTACTTTGTTTAATTTATTTTACAACCAATCAATGTATATCATTGCAGCATACAAAATGAATTTTCCCATCCAGAATACACCGTGTATCGGCTCAATCAAAGATATTACCATGTATATTATCATCAACAGATAATTCCCCATTTTGCGTTTCTTAAATGTTTTGCTTCTTTCTTTTACCCCTTGATTCCCTCCCTCTCACCTTCTGCCATTTCCCACTCTCCTCCCACATTGTCTCTGGTATCCACAGTTGCAACTACCACAGATGCTAAGATTAGTTAGGAAAAAAAAGAAAAAAAAAAAACCTGTTTTTCTTAAAAAAAAAAAAAATTAATACCTATTTGATGACTGCAGTAAGCTATAGAGCCCCAGCTAGGTGCTACTTTATAGTCTGTTCATTCTACTCACTGAGGTTTATGCCTAAAGTCAGACTTGTGTTCATGGATATGTATATATCAGCTGTGCTTGCTATTGAAAATATTTAGATTAATTAAGGTCTTTAGTGAATCAATAAAATGCAGGGCAAAAAAGGCACAGAAAGCAACCATGGATACCAGAGACAGCATAGGAGGAGGGGGGGAGA
>NW_006208977.1:2137336-2149322 GCF_000334495.1 Tupaia belangeri chinensis | reverse complement strand
GCGGTTCGTGTCCCGGACCCGGTGGCTTAAAACTCACGCCAGGTGCATATGCGTGCATGCCCAAGATCCCAAGAGGAGAATGAAGGATAAGGGATTGCGGTGTGACCATCCCCCCTGGGGGGTGATTTCTCGCTTTCTATCTCTATGTCTCTCTCTGTCTGTCTGGCGAGCGCACGCACCCTATGGCGAAAACCTCTCCAAAAAGAAAAAGAAGAAATGGAAAATTATTTGTTGACAGTAACACCTATGTTGATGTGCTTGATTGAGCCAATATACAGTGTATTCTGGATGGAAAATCTCATTTTGTATGCTATAACGATATATAGTAAATAAATATAAACAAATAAATTCAAATTTTAAAAAAAGTTGAAAAAAAAAAAAAAAAAGCTGGGGCCAGTTTGCTTTAGCTGCAGCCAACCAAACCCAACTCTGGTGAACTTAAGAAAAACAAGAACTTAGCATATGGAGTAGCTCACAGAATTCAGGGAAATCTATCTTCAAGAGAACAGGAGTGAGGTATGCCCTGGCGGAGATGAAGAACCAGATTAAGAGGCTCTTGAGATGCTCCCAGTAGTACAAATTAGCTGCTACCACATTCTTAGAATCATTTGTGAATAACGCAAATTTTGAAATTATTTTTTAAATAATTTTTGGGTGAGAACACTGAATTGGCTAAGCTGGGCCAGGAATGGCTAGGCACCTGAAACAATCCTACCAAGACTGTGTGGTGAAAGTAAGGATAGTAACCCAAAGGAAATGCAGAAGACTATTACGAGAAGGAGGTATAATGGAGGAAATGAACAGCATGGATAATTTTACAACAATTTAAAAAGCTGATGAAGGGGCTGGCAGGTGGCGTGGCCATTGAGGCCTGGACTCCCATGACAGTAGTTTGAGTCTCAGACCTGGTGGCTTTGCTTTCTAACTTTTCTTCTCTTTCTCTCTCTGTCTCTCTCTAATGAGTACATATGCCCTACAGCAAACTTAAAAATAATAATAATAATAAATAAAATAAATAATTTTCTAAAAAATAATTTTTAAAAAGTCCATCGGGGCCCAACAGGTGGTGTGGTGGTTAAAGGCACTGGACTTCGACATGGCCAACCACAGTTCAAGTTCCAGACCTGACATCTTGCTTTCTGTCTTTCTCTCTCTCTCGTCTCTCTCTCTCACTTTCTCCCTCTCTGATCAAATTTAAATAAATAAACAAACAAATAAATAAAGTTAGATTAAAAATAATTCTTTAAAACAAAAAAGTCAATAGAAGGACAATACACCTATATACAGCACAGTGTATAAAGACTGAATTTCTGTATCTCCTAGGTTATGCCATTTTCTTTCTTTTTTTTCACTGTCGAGCACATGTACTCACCAGAGAGAGAAAGAAGGAAAGTGAAAAATCCCCTCCCACTGGGGTGGCCATGCTGCAATCCCTTCTCAGGATTTTGAGCACACGCAATGTGCCCAGCATTTTTTCAAGTTGTTGGGTCCAGGACTCAAACCATGCAGTCGCTCTGCGGGGGATCCAGCCGCCTTAACCACTATAGCAGTCGACTGGCCTGGTTATACATTTCATTCGCTTTCTTTCTTTCAAAACGAAGTCTGACTCCCACTTTCCTCCTCGAGTGCAAATCCTGTCTTAATGGCATTAGCAACATCCTAAGATGACCGTGGGGATAATGAATTGCTGGAATGGAAAGGCAAAAGTTCTGTCAGTGAGTAAAACCAAGCGTCTACTCTCTTAAATCGCTTACGGCAAATCCACAGCTGATTTGCACTTGTTTTCCCTCGTAGGACCGGATCCTAGGCTAAGATGGCTAGATGTGGGTCACTCTGAATGGCAAAGAAGTGGATAAACTAGGAGACGGGCCAGCCAGCCCCAGAAATCTGTCCCCAACTTCCATTAGCCAGCACCAGGAATATTCTCGGATGCAGTACACGAAGTCAAAATACTTCCCTCCACCACCACCACTTCCAAAACGCTTTACTCAAACAACAGTTTAAGTGAAAGACTACATAAATCAGAGATGTGCTATGTGCAACCCAATTTGGAGGCCCTAAATACTGCCCTTTTGGTTCTTCTACTCTGCCTCAAGGTGTATTAGTTCGTTTTATTTCTGCTTAACATAGCACCCCAAACTAATGACTTACGATAAATAACCGTTTAGTTAGTTTACAGTTCTGTTAAGTTGTTTGTGTTGGGCTCAGCTTGCCCAGTCTTCTGCCCATCTCAGCTGGAGTCATCTTTGCCTCTACCGTCAGTCAGTGTATAATACCTCCTTACAGGGCTCGGGTGGCTGAGATGACAGGGACCTCTGGGCCCTTGTCTCTTATTCTGTAGACACCCTGGGCTTCTTCTCATGGAGGTGAAAGCAGGGCTTTCCACGAGCATCCGGAGATCAAGCCCCATTGCTCAGATGCTCTGGCAGCCTTGGCTTGGCCGTTGACCACGAATACCCCACCAGTCAGAAGGAGTTACAAGAAAGGCTCATAAAGTGGAGAAACATCTCTGCCTCTTGGAACTGCAATGGTGCATTGAAACAGTGTCAGCACAGGAATGGGTAGAACCTGTGGCTACTTGTCAAGCTTCTATAGGAAGTAAACCCTGACAGGTTCCCCTGGATCCAAATTTGGAAGTCCCTGGGCTAAGCAGACCTGATTTTTCTGTTCTGTCCGGATAGGTGGCTTCTAGCCCATCTAAGTCAGATGTATGGAGCCAGCTATGGATAAATCTCTTATTTTCTGCAGGCTTCATGGTGAATAGGTTAGCAAAAGAAACTTTGTTGACCAACTAAATAGACATTTATCTTGCCTACCCAGCATTGGCCATCTGCCCTAACACTGCCTGGTTCTTTAAAACTCAGCATTTGCAGATAGAGACCACCGTACTATCCACAGACCTCGGAAGGCCAGGCTGGCTTTCAGTGTGGTGTATTCTGTTGATGGCTGAAGCAGTTCAAAGTGGGATAATTTAAAGCTCTTATTTAACTCAAAGAATTCATTTGTCTTTTGATCCACCTTCCACTCTGACAAATGCTCCCTTCCCTATCACATTCAAACACACACCCCCTTCAGAAGCTAGTAAACTCATCCCCTGCCAAGGAATGGATTTTCCCTATATTGCTCTATCTGAGTGATAAAAGGGTTTAATGTCCTAAGTTCGTTTTTCAGTAGCTAACTCAGATATACCCGACACAGCGAAGCGCCTAAGCTCTTTCTACAGTTATTAAACTGTTATCCTTAATTCCTTTGGAGCCTCGACCTAGCAGCAATGATTCTGAGGGCCCTTCCTATTAAATCTGCATTTTGCACAGAGAGATAAAGCAGGCCAGTTCGACCCTGTTTACAAGGATGACAGAAGAGCCCCTGCAGTCTGCTGGTGCTGTCAGCAGTTTTACTCTCAAGAAGGCTGTGTGAGACAGTCCCTCCTAGTTCATGGCTAGGCACATTTGCCAACTTTGCAAACTTTTACAGAGCACCAACACTTGTGGGGCAGGAACACAGAGCTGCCAGGTAGCTTCGGGGGCAGCTTTGCTCCCGGCACGATGTGAGCACCCCATAGGCACAACCAGCAAGGGATGTCCCTATACAGATCTACAGGAAGCCAAAGATCAATCTGGAAGAAAATAAATTTGAGGGGTGTGGCATATAAACAGCATCTCCAAATCGTGTGCCCATCTCCCGAGGGTGATGGAAGGTAATGCGTTGAGTACCTGAACAATGTGTCAGAATTACAGTCAGCCCTCCTTGTCTGTGGTTCCATAGCCACAGATTCAATCGACCTCAGATGGGAGACGGGGGGAAAAGAACACAATAGAAACTAATATAGGCCTGGTGGTACAGGCAGCCGGGTGCTACCGCCTAATACTGGAGCCATATGGGAAGGCCAGATTCAGAGCCTGGGTTGATCTGAACACTCTGAGCATTCCCACACGTATCCATGTTCCTAGCAGACATGGAGGCTGGGGAAAGAAGTGCCACATGGAGAGACCTTGTCAGGGATACCTCTCTCTCTCTCTCCCTCTTTCTCTCAATAAACTTTAAAAAAAAAAAATGCAACAAAGGGGCCGGCAGATGGTGTGGTGGTTAAGAGCGCTGGATTCCCACATGGCCGACCACGGCTCAAGTTCCAGACCTGGACGCTTGCTTTCTCACTTTCCCTCTCTTTCTCTCCTTGCCCCTCTCTAGTCAAAATTTAAAAATGATTAGCAACAAATGGAATTAATTAAATAAATAAATATTTTTTTTAAAAAATGCAACAATTAAAAAAATACAAATGAAAAATACAGTTTAACAGTAATTTACATCGCTTTTACATCATATTGGGTGTTATAAATAACCCAGAGATGACTCCAAGCATATGGGAGGGCATCCGTAGGTTATGTGCAAACACTATGCCGCTTTGTACAAGAGACTTGCGCACCTTGGAAGTTGGTACCAGTCCTCCATGGAGACCTAGAAATGACTGTATTTATATTTACTTTTGTTTTTAAAAGGAAAGAAAGAAATGGAGATTCTCTAGCTCTAACACACAAGCCCCCTCATGCTATTGCTGAGTCAACTGGTACTTGAATCTGGTGATAGGAGGGTCCACATGAAGCAGCGGGGGTGAAAGGAGGGGATGTCTGGCCCTCATCTAGTCACTTTACGAGGACAGTGATGTATCACAGCTTACCAGTACAATTAATTTAATGGCACAATCTGTTTCACCCTAAACCCACCCTTAAAATACACCAGTGGCGTCAGTGGGTTCTTGCAACAACACTGAAGATTGAAGATCAAACCACTAATGAAGACAAAGCAGTAATCATCGATCTGTCCATTCTCCCATTGCTATTTGATCTTGCTGTCAGCCTTATTACAAGAGGAAGAACGTGGGGGGCAAGGGGCTAATTAGATCTGACAAACAATCTTCAGCTTCTGATTTGAAATGTGAATGCATATCCACTATTGTTGATGACGAACCTTATCCAAATACTTTGACGTATGAGTTGATGATGGGTAGAAACTTTTAGGATTAGGAAGACACAAAAATATTGCTTATTCCTTACTTATCTGGACTTTTTGTTATTTCTTTTGTTATTTCTTTTTGTTATTTCTTTTTCTTTTATAGTATAAATTGGGGATACAAGGGATCTTCAAAAAGTTCATGGAAAATGCATATTGTGATAGAACTATAGATAAATTTTTAAACTTTTTGTATCAAAATAAACTCATGCTTTGAGTCCACTTTTCCACAGACTTGCTGAAGTCCCCTCATACATACTGAGATATGCAATCAAAAATAGTTTGGTGGATCAGCCTCATAGTACAGTGACTAAGCATTATACAGAGAGCTAGATCCCGCATGGCCAACTATGGTTCAAATCCCAGTACAGAAAGCTTTAAAAATACACTGGCATATATGTGCATGCTCAGGATTCTGACATGATGGAGAAGTGGAAGAAAAAAGAATTGTGATCTGACCAGGCATGTTCTCTCTCTCTCTCTCTCTCTCTCTCTCTCTCTCTCTCGCTTTCTCTTTCACATATGTACATGCACCATTTGCCAAAAATAAAAAGCCTGAAACTTTCATTTAAGAAGATAAAGATAACAGCCGACATTGGTGTACCTCACAGTAACTTGCCTATAACCTCATAAACTTCAAGCCCTACATAGACAAGGACTTCAAAAAGTCCATGGAAAGCAGAATTAAAGTATGAGTCTAGGGTCCAGCAGGTGATATGGAGCTTAAGGTGCCAGATCCCACATGGTCGACTCTCTATTTTGAGTCCCAGGCTATGTGACTTGAAAATCATGCCAGAGCGTATGTATGCATGCCCATGATCCAGAGAGGAGAATAGACAAGAAGGAACTGTGGTATTGCCATCGCCTTTACACAAAGGGTGATTTCCTCCTTTCCTCCTCCTCCCCATGAGAGCATGCACCCTAGAGCAAAACTAAAATAAATAACAGTAATCTAAAAATATAAATGACAAAATTTGAAAACAATGTATGTTTATATTGGTGCAAAAACAAACTTGCAATCAGACCTCACCCTGCAATGCAGAGGATAGACACTGCTCAAAGAAAGCCAGATCCCGCATGGCCTACCAGGGTTCGAGTCCCTGGCAAAGCATACCACTCATGAATATGCACCCAAGTCCAGGATCCTGATGGAATGGAGAGTCAGAGGAAAAGGGTTGCAGCATACAGAGTGTTTTCTTTCTATCTCAGTTATATGCACACAGCCCCTGGCATTAAACATATAAAATAAAAGGAGATCCACGCACAGCTCATAATAAGCATTTCCATGAACATTTTGAAGACCTTCCCCTTCATATTTACCACTTACTATGAAGCCACCAACAAGATAAAATTAAGTAAGAAAGGTTATTGAAATTATTAGCTATTATACATACATGTTTAAATTGAGTCTTATCATCTCAGGTCTCTCCAAAATTGTTAGAAAACTTACAAGCAAGGGGACCAGAAGTTGGTGTAATGGCTATGTCACTGGACTCCCATGTAGTCAACTGCAGTTCAAGTCCCAGACCCATGGCTTAAACTCACACCAGGCATGTGTGCATGCATGCCCAAGATCCCAAGAAGATCCCGCATGGCCTACCAGGGTTCGAGTCCCTGGCAAAGCATACCACTCATGAATATGCACCCAAGTCCAGGATCCTGATGGAATGGAGAGTCAGAGGAAAAGGGTTGCAGCATACAGAGTGTTTTCTTTCTATCTCAGTTATATGCACACAGCCCCTGGCATTAAACATATAAAATAAAAGGAGATCCACGCACAGCTCATAATAAGCATTTCCATGAACATTTTGAAGACCTTCCCCTTCATATTTACCACTTACTATGAAGCCACCAACAAGATAAAATTAAGTAAGAAAGGTTATTGAAATTATTAGCTATTATACATACATGTTTAAATTGAGTCTTATCATCTCAGGTCTCTCCAAAATTGTTAGAAAACTTACAAGCAAGGGGACCAGAAGTTGGTGTAATGGCTATGTCACTGGACTCCCATGTAGTCAACTGCAGTTCAAGTCCCAGACCCATGGCTTAAACTCACACCAGGCATGTGTGCATGCATGCCCAAGATCCCAAGAGGAAAATGGAAGAGATGGGATTGTGGCATAGAAATCCCCCCTGGTGGGGTGATTCCTTGCTTTCTGTCTCTGTCTCTCTCTGTCTTTCTGGCAAGCGCATGCGCCCTATAGAAAAAACCTCTCAAAAAAAGAAAACTTAGGAGCAAGTATAATTTAGGATCACGGTCTTCTGATGGCGGCAGTAACACTCGTGGCGGCACTACCTCCAACAGCTCCTGTGGTTCCTGGAGCGAGTGTCCTTGTCTAAGAACTTTGTGGATATTCAGTCATTCCTTCCTCACAAGAACCCCAGGAAACCTTGGAGTGCACAGATTTTATGGTGGTCCCCATGACCCCCACCCCCTGGTGTTTATGCCTTTGTGTAATTGCCTCCCCGCTACCCTCTGAGCTGAATGTGGACAGTGGCCTGTGACGTGTTTCTAATCCATGACATACAGCAGAGGTGCCATGATCACAAGTGTGTGATTATGTATGTTACCTAGAACTTGCTGGAGCCTCTCTTTACCCGGCTGCTTTGAGAAAGCAAGCAGCCAATATGGAGGCCCATGTGGTACGAAACTAAGAGGGGCCTTCAGCCAACAACCACAAGAAAAGGAGGGCCCCAACCTACAACTGCCAAGAGACCACGTTCGGTTGATAATGAGAGTGAGCTTCAAAGTGGATCCTCCCTGGACGAGTCTCAGATGAGACCTCAACCCTGGCACACACCCTGACTCCAGCCTTGCAGAACTCCTGGGGAGCCATGCCAAACTCCTGACCCACAGAAACTGAGAAAAAACTAAACGTGTGTTGTTTCACACCTGTATGTTTGTGGTAATGCATAACAAATACAGGTATAGATATTTACCTACCAACATTACAGGTGGGAGGTTAAATGAATTGTTCAGTTCACACAGCAAGTAACAAGACAGGGCTCCCAACCCAAGGAGCCTGGTTCTGAAAGAGTAGCCTTCACCATTCCACTGCCCTGCTTCTGGAAACATCTCACCTACTTGTGGGATACCACAAGTCCTTGCTACTGTCTCCCTGTCTCCTATCCTGAGGCCACAGCCCCCTTTAGGATACCAAACCGAATCCCTTGCAATCCCAGTGCCAAGGCTGTGGCCCTGCTTGTGTGCTAGCATGAAGGAGAGAGCGGGGTTGTATGAGTCACTGGTGTCTCCTCCACGGCCCTGGCATCTGGGAAGGAGCAAGTCTTAGCAGCAGACCAAAGGCTCCAGCTGTCTGTGGCTCTGAATAAGCCCTGCCAATAACTCAAGCTTCCCCACAAATAAAAGAGAAAAATAAGTCTGTGGGTGTCACCAAGAGAGTCTTGGCATGAAAGTCAAGAGACTTAGGCTCTATCCTTGGTTCTGCCAACCAGCAGGCCGTGGGAACCTGAGGCAGTCGCTCTGCTCTGCTAGGCCTCTGCCTTCTCATCTCTAGAGAGAAGCGTTCGGGTTGGATGATTCTTACAGCCTCCAAAAAAAAAAAAAATTCACATTATTCTAAGATACTCTCATGGTTTGAATGTATTTAATACTTTCCTCTTCCCCCAGCTCCAGAATTGAAAGGACCTTCATTTTAGCAGCCTAATTTTGAAACCCCGGTGACGCATTTCTAATGGGGAGTAAGCTAGGAAGAAAATAATAAATAAATAAAAGAAAGAAAGAAAGAAAGAAACCTCATGGGGTCAGAGACACAAGGAAGGATGGCATTAAT
The DNA here is from genome assembly GCF_000334495.1 of Tupaia belangeri chinensis. Taxonomy (NCBI): domain Eukaryota; kingdom Metazoa; phylum Chordata; class Mammalia; order Scandentia; family Tupaiidae; genus Tupaia; species Tupaia belangeri. Next base: position 2,140,518 of record NW_006208977.1, on the reverse strand, counting down.
AGCTGAAAAGAAGAAATTCTCACCCGAAGCTATTGAAACCCTGAGCCTGCAGCTTGGGCATTTCTGCCCACCGTCCGCCTCTGCCGCCAGAGCTCCTGCGTCCATGCGTTCCTTGTAGATTGAGTCCCAGCCTGCATGACAGTCTCATTTTTCACTGAATGCTTGCAGTGAATGCTAAACTGTAATCTCTTTTTGCATGCTTCAGTTCCAAATTCATAACTGGAGGAGCAGGCCCCGTTGTCGGCGAGCAATCACTGTTAGCTGCTCTGCCGAGCAGAGCTAGGCAGGCCTGCAATCCGGCGGCTTTTTCCCCGCTTCACACTTTGTCAAAACGCATCACCGGGGACACAAAGAAATGACCGCTGGAAACTCCCCGTTCTCCAATCCTTTTACTATCTAATTGTTCTTCTTCTTCAAGGCTTGGCCATCCTCAAAATAGGCCAGGGTCCCTGGCTGGGTTGTTTTCATTTTAAAGCAGAATGCACTACAAAAGAGAGGCCCTTCTCACAGCTCTGCACTCTCCGGTGTGGTTCTCATTGTCTTAGACTCTGTTTTCTATGCCCTGGGCTGTCTCTGAGATGTTCCTCTCCCCTGGGTGCTCCAAGTGGCCAAATCCATCCTGCAACTTTTAAAACGACCCAATAAAGAGACCCGGTAAAAAGTAAAACAGACCTACCCTCGGAGAACTCTCTGCTGGCTTCCTACTGCACTTAGAATGACCTCAATGCCTTGATGGGGGCCACCGCGAGCCCCACCTGCCTCTCCCTCTCCACTTCCAACAGGTCTCGGAGCATCGGAGCCCTCCAGCCACCCTGGCCTTCGGGTTTGTTCTCCAGTGCCCCAGTGGGTCTTTGCACGTGCTGTTCGCTTTGCTGCTAATGCTCCCCTAGATCTCTTCATAGCCATCTCTTGCTCCTTGTTAGTTTCAGGACTGGGGAATTGTGCTCAGCAATGCCGTGCCTGGTAGAGCAGATGCCACCGGTGCCCTTCTCACATCCGCTCAGCACTGGCTGTGCATGGTCCCTGCTCTGGATGTCAGTCAGCGTCTGTGACCTCACTTTGGGCTTTCTCTGACAGGTCAGGCTGAATGTGCCAGTGAATCCATAGCCCCAGGAGCAATCCTCCACCCGCACACAGCCCCTTCCCCCTTACCTGGAATGACTCTGAAGCATGCATTCTATGCTAGTCCCGGAGAATTGAGCACCAGCTGTCCACAGGTAACTTGTTCGGCAGCCCATCCTTTACAGTTTCCGTCTCTGCCCTGTGTCACAGGCCACCCCTCTGCAGGTGTCTTCTGCCCTGACATCCCCGGTGAACCACCCCGTACAAATCCTCGTCTTGTAGTCTGGCTCTGCCCCACCTGAGTTCATTGCACTCCAAACCATTCTCCCCACCTTGCCCTTTTCTGTATTTTTCACATCTCTTAAAAAACCTATGAATACTGGGACCAGCAGTTAGCGTAGTGTAATGGCTATGTTGCTGGACTGCCATATAGTCGACCATGGTTCGAGTCCCGGACCTGGTGGCTTAATCTCACGCCAGGCGCATGTGTGTGCATGCCCAAGATCCCAAGAGGAGAATGGAGGAGAAATCACCCAGTGATTTCTCACTTTCTGTTTCTCTGTCTCTCTCTGTCTGGTGAGCGCATGAGCCCTATAGCAAAAACCTCTCCAAAATAAATAAATAAATAAAACGTATGAATACTTTTTCCCTGTGTATTCATTTTCTAACTCTTATTTTAATAACTGTCTTCTCGACAGGGAGAGTGTAAGCTTCGTGAGAATAAGAGTCCTTAACCTGTTCTCTGCACCCAAGTGTGCCTGGCATATAGTTAAGTGCTCAGGAAATGTTGCCTGGGGTCGGGTGGTAGTGGGACATGATGCTCTGCAGGGCTGATTCACATGTGAAGATTCCAGGCTCATGTCTGGAGACCTCCCTGAGGAGATTGGGAATGCTGTGCCCATGATCGGAGGCTGGGAGTACACACACACACACACACACACACACACACACACACACACACATACTGTACGATGTCTACTTTACTTTCAGAAGAAATACATCATTTATTAAGTGCTACGTTTCTTATTTAAAAGTAAGAAAGAAATGGAGCCAGCCCATGATCTGGTGGTTAAGCTAGCTGAATCCCACACGGCTGACCACATAGTACGATTTCCAGACCCAGTGGCTGAAAAACATGCCAGGCATATGTGTGACATAAGAATAGAATTGGTTCTTAGTTTTAGTTGTTTTTTTTTCTTTTTTTTCTTTTTTGTTTTTCTATTTTTGCTATAAGAAATGTGCACTCCCTGGAGAGAAACAGAGAGAGACAGAAAGTGAGATGCCAGCCCCCCCCAGGAGTATTGTCTATATCACAATGCCCTCTTCTATCTCTTCTCAGGATTTTGGGCACGCACACATGCACAACTGGTATGATTTTCAAGCTGCTGGGTCCAAGACTTGAACCACACAGTCAGCCAGATAGGATCCAACCATTGTAACAGCTGTGTCACCTGCTGGCCCCAAGAGTAGAATTGGTCTTTGAATTCTTAGGTAACTGTTGGAACTCTGGAGTATTGCCCCCAAACTTTGTTTCTTTCTGCTAGATGAATGACATGTTCTCCCAAATGGTCATCCTTTGCCGTGCATGATTTCCTCCAGGGTGAACTGGGTCCTGAGTCTCATTCCTCAATCAGAAAGTGAGCTTACCGATTAGGTGTAGTCAGTAGGCATATGAACATGACAGGTCTTACCAGGTGACCTTCTGTTTTGAAAGTAATGTAGGCATCGTACAGTACGTGTGAGTGTGTGTGTGTGTGTGTGTGTGTGTGTGTGTGTGTGTGTATGTACCAGCCCCAATGCAGTATGCATCTGCAGTGTTGTGTGCCACCCAACCCCCACTCCTTACCCACATCCCCATGTCTGGTCCACCCAGCTTCCCTGGATGCAGAGCACAGATGCCCTCTCCATTCATTCATCATTGTGTCCCATGGTCATAGCTATTATACTCTATGGTCAACCCATAAATACACAATGGAGAAATGCCAACACTTGGTATTTTCTGTTTTCTTTGGTGATTGCCTTCCTAAAGGGTGTAAAGTAGTATCTTTTTGGTTTGCTCTACATTTCCCTAATGATTAGTGAGGCGGAGCTCTTTTTTTTTTTTTTTTTTGTGTGGGGTG
>NW_006208977.1:2118148-2120134 GCF_000334495.1 Tupaia belangeri chinensis | reverse complement strand
AGGCGCATGTGTGTGCATGCCCAAGATCCCAAGAGGAGAATGGAGGAGAAATCACCCAGTGATTTCTCACTTTCTGTTTCTCTGTCTCTCTCTGTCTGGTGAGCGCATGAGCCCTATAGCAAAAACCTCTCCAAAATAAATAAATAAATAAAACGTATGAATACTTTTTCCCTGTGTATTCATTTTCTAACTCTTATTTTAATAACTGTCTTCTCGACAGGGAGAGTGTAAGCTTCGTGAGAATAAGAGTCCTTAACCTGTTCTCTGCACCCAAGTGTGCCTGGCATATAGTTAAGTGCTCAGGAAATGTTGCCTGGGGTCGGGTGGTAGTGGGACATGATGCTCTGCAGGGCTGATTCACATGTGAAGATTCCAGGCTCATGTCTGGAGACCTCCCTGAGGAGATTGGGAATGCTGTGCCCATGATCGGAGGCTGGGAGTACACACACACACACACACACACACACACACACACACACATACTGTACGATGTCTACTTTACTTTCAGAACAGAAGGTCACCTGGTAAGACCTGTCATGTTCAAATGCCTACTGACTACACCTAATCAGTAAGCTCACTTCCTGATTGAGGAATGAGACTCAGGACCCAGTTCACCCTGGAGGAAATCATGCCCGGCAAAAGATGACCATTTGGGAGAACATGTCATTCATCTAGCAGAAAGAAACAAAGTTTGGGGGCAATACTCCAGAGTTCCAACAGTTACCCAAGAATTCAAAGACCAATTCTACTCTTGGGGCCAGCAGGTGACACGGCTGTTAAAGTGGTTGGACTACGTCATTGAGACCCTATTGAGGTGGCTGTTTCTGTCTCTCTCTCTCTCTCTGACTTTTTCAACCATGGAAGAAATACATCATTTTTTAAGTGCTACGTTTCTTATTTAAAAGTAAGAAAGAAATGGAGCCAGCCCATGATCTGGTGGTTAAGCTAGCTGAATCCCACACGGCTGACCACATAGTACGATTTCCAGACCCAGTGGCTGAAAAACATGCCAGGCATATGTGTGACATAAGAATAGAATTGGTTCTTAGTTTTAGTTGTTTTTTTTTCTTTTTTTTCTTTTTTGTTTTTCTATTTTTGCTATAAGAAATGTGCACTCCCTGGAGAGAAACAGAGAGAGACAGAAAGTGAGATGCCAGCCCCCCCCAGGAGTATTGTCTATATCACAATGCCCTCTTCTATCTCTTCTCAGGATTTTGGGCACGCACACATGCACAACTGGTATGATTTTCAAGCTGCTGGGTCCAAGACTTGAACCACACAGTCAGCCAGATAGGATCCAACCATTGTAACAGCTGTGTCACCTGCTGGCCCCAAGAGTAGAATTGGTCTTTGAATTCTTAGGTAACTGTTGGAACTCTGGAGTATTGCCCCCAAACTTTGTTTCTTTCTGCTAGATGAATGACATGTTCTCCCAAATGGTCATCTTTTGCCGGGCATGATTTCCTCCAGGGTGAACTGGGTCCTGAGTCTCATTCCTCAATCAGAAAGTGAGCTTACCGATTAGGTGTAGTCAGTAGGCATATGAACATGACAGGTCTTACCAGGTGACCTTCTGTTTTGAAAGTAATGTAGGCATCGTACAGTACGTGTGAGTGTGTGTGTGTGTGTGTGTGTGTGTGTGTGTGTGTGTGTATGTACCAGCCCCAATGCAGTATGCATCTGCAGTGTTGTGTGCCACCCAACCCCCACTCCTTACCCACATCCCCATGTCTGGTCCACCCAGCTTCCCTGGATGCAGAGCACAGATGCCCTCTCCATTCATTCATCATTGTGTCCCATGGTCATAGCTATTATACTCTATGGTCAACCCATAAATACACAATGGAGAAATGCCAACACTTGGTATTTTCTGTTTTCTTTGGTGATTGCCTTCCTAAAGGGTGTAAAGTAGTATCTTTTTGGTTTGCTCTACATTTCCCTAATGATTAGTGAGGCGGAGCTCTTTTTTTTTTTTTTTTTTTTTGT
>NW_006208977.1:2107386-2118068 GCF_000334495.1 Tupaia belangeri chinensis | reverse complement strand
CAGGAAGACACGCAGGGTGGCCTGGGTTTCATGCTGCCCATGGGAAGAGCCTCAGAAACTCTTTGGAAGAGTCCCAAAGCTCATAGAAACTGAGCAGACTTCAGGAGCCCTCTTTGAAGAAAGACATGTTGACAATGACCAACCCACTAGGAAAAAAAAAATAGAAAGAAGAAGGAGAAGGAGACAGAGACAGAAATAGAGATAGAGAAGGAAAAAAGGAAGGAAGGAAGGCAAGAAAGAAAGAGAAAGAAATTAAATCAAGAAGAGAGAGAAAAAGAAGGAGGGAGGGAGGGAAGTTGTAGTGTCAAAGGGGAGGGGATAAAGGAATTTGAAGAGAAACATGGATTGCTGTGGGTGATTTCTGCACAGGCAACCGTGACTTTGCTGTAAACAGATGGGCTAATGTCAAGAAAACAAACCAGTACATTATTTCAAGAGCCGCATGCTCTGCCAGGGACGTCTAAATCACTTTGGGATGGTGAGAGGCACACCCAGCTCTGCTCTCTACATGCCAAGTGACGAAGGGGTGGTGAGTACTAGAAGATGGCTTGGAAAGGCGCCTGGCCAAGAAGACTAGAGGCTGTAGAAAATGCCCCAAGAATTGGGAGAGATGATGTATGCAGGAGGCGGGTTGTAAACTCTAAGTCTCTTCACCCACGCTGTGTTTTCTTATGATGATAAATATTGCTGCTAAGTGTGTTCACTGGATAATTAGTCCCAGACAGTGCCCACTTGGGGACGGAGGAGGAAATCCATGTGGTCAGGAAACCAGAGTGAAATCCTTCTTTAAGTTATTTTTTTTTTCTTCCACAAGAAAGAGAAAAGAAGAGACAGGTATTTCCAACAGGGTCTTCATACCAGGGTCCACCTGCCAGTTTCAGCCAGCCGGTATCAAAGGCACAAACGTGCGCCCGGCACACTCAGGGAGACGTGAACCCAGACCTTTTATTTCCAAGTGTGTTTATTTCCTTCCTGAGAGAGAAGCAGATAAGCACCCTTTGTTAGGCTTATGCTGTGATCCCTTTTGCATCCTTTCAGCCAGTCAGAATCACTAGTACACATGCAATTTGTACATATACATGTACAAATTGACCCAGGAACTGAACCCTGCTCTCTCATATGACTCCCAGCACTGCAGAGCATTGTGCTACTGCTGCACCACTGCAGGGTAACCCAGGGTAAAATCCTTTTAAAAACATAAGTCAGGTTAGGGACCATCAGTTGGCATAATGGCTATGTCATTGGACTCCCTTGTAGTCGACCGCGGTTCGAGTCCCAGACTTGGTGGCTTAAACTCATGCCGGGCGCGTGTGCATGCGTGCCCAAGATCCCAAGAGGAGAATGGAGGAGAAGGGATTGCGGTGTGATCATCCCCCCAAGGGGGTGATTTCTCGCTTTCTGTCTCTCTGTCTCTCTCAATCTTCCTGGAAAGTGCATGCACCCTATAGCAAAAACCTCTGCAAGAAATAAAAATAAAATAAAATAAAATAAAATAAAATAAAATAAAAACCACAGTTGGATTGTACTTGCTCAAGCCCTCCAGGGCCATCATCTCACTCAGTCTCTTGACCCGAGCCTGCAAGTCAACATGTCCAGTTTACCCCCTCCGCAGCCCTTGCCCAGCTGCTCTCGTTGTCTCAGTGGCTGGCATGCTGGTCGTCCTTGCCCTGGGTCACATCAACCTTTCAGCTCCCTCTTAGACCACCCTTCACATAAATTCCACATGAACTGTGCACACACACACACACACACAAACACACACACACACATTGGCACACACACTTACACAAATGTTCATCGTCACTAGTTGTTAGGGAAATGCAGATCCAAACTATAATTAGATACCACTTCACACCCATTTAGATGGCTAACACCAAAGAAAACAGAAAATACCCAATATTAACGAGGATATGGAGAACTTAGAACTCTTGCACCCTGCTGAGGAGAACACAAAATGGCACCACTAGAAAACAAGATGGTGATTCCTCAATAAACTGAAATAGAATTGTATGTTCTGGCAATTCCAATATAGGTATATACTCATAAGAATGGAAAGCAAAGGACCAGCAGTTGGCATAATGGCTAAGTTGCTGGACTCCCATGTAATCAACCGTGGTTCGAGGCCCAGATCTGATTTAAACTCATGCCAGGCATGTGTGTGTGCATGCCCAAGATCCCAAGAGGAGAATGGAGGAGAAGGGATTGAAGTGTGGCCCTCTCCCATGGGGGCTGATTTCTTGCTTTCTGTCTCTCTGTCTCTCTCTGTCTTTCTGGCAAGTGTGCATGCCCTATAACAAAAACCTCTCAAAAATAAAAAAAAAAAGAATGGAAAGCAAACTCTTGAACAGATATTTGTACTTTCATGTTCATATCAACATCTCTTTATAATAACCCAAAGGTGGAAGCCACAAAGAAAGGATAAACAAAGTGTGGTATGTCCATACAATGGAATATTAAGCAACCTTAAAAAGGAAGAAAATTCTGATGCATGCTATGACCTGGATGAAGCTTGAGGACATTATATTAGGTGAAATAAGGCAGACACAAGAGGATAAATTCTGTATAACTCCACTTACATGAGGTACTTAAGGCAGTCAAATTCCTAGACATAAAAAGTAGAATGATGTTTTCCAGAAAGGGAGCCAAGGAGAAAACGAGAAGTTATTACGTAATGGGTTCAGGTTTCAGTTTCACAAAATGAAGAAAGTTCTGGAGATGGAGAGCGGTGATGATTGTACAATAGTGTGAATGTACTTAACACTCAACTCAAAATGGTTATGACGAGGGGCCCGCAGATGGCATGGTGGTTAAGGCAGCTGGACTCCCACATAGCTGACTGTGGTTCGAGTCCCAGACCTGTCAGCCTGCTTTCTCACTTTCCTTCTCTCTCTCTGTCTCTTTCTAGTCAACTTCAAAAAAATAAAAAGTAAAATAAAATGACAATGAGTAAAATTTTTTAAAAAATGGTAATGATGAATTTTTGGTTACATATATTTTACTATAAGTTTGTTTTCAAAAAAGAAAATAGTAGGGAGTTAAGATCTCAACCCACTCTCTGGCTTGCAGACAATAGAAGAGACCAGTGTTCATGACAGGCCATGAGCCTCCTGGTGACGGCCCTGTGATGGTTCTGCAGCTGTGGCCTTGTCCCAAAGCCCGCCCCATCCAGTCACACCCCACTTACAGTGATTCTCCCGCCAAACTTTCAGGAGGTGTGAGCGCTGAACTGCACTGACAGAATGTTTGCTGGTGTTTAGACAAAGCTAATACTACGAGAAATAATGAGAGTGGCCTGGTGGGAAGTATTGGATCATGAATCACTATATTCGAAGTTCTCCGCAATCTGCGGCCAAAAGCATCACCCAGTGGAGTCAAAGGAAGCAGCAATCTTTTAACAAATGCAAAACATGGACGAGTCTTAGGAGCATTGCGCCACGTGAAAGAAGTCAGACGTCAGAGTACTTATTCAATGATCCCATTCCCACAGACCTTTGGAACAGGTCAATTTAATCCATAGTGGAAAAAAATGAGAACTGTGGTGGTTGAGATTGAGGGAATGGAGCCCAGGGGTAGAAAGGACATGCAGAAGCAACTGAAGCACCTTATATCTTGATAAAGCATGGGCTACATGTTTATGCTTTTAAAACTTATCACACTATGCACTAGGACCAGGTGGCACACCAGTAATGCAGCTGGCCAACGTGGGAAGAGTCCTGGATTCACATCCTGGGACCTGCTTGAGCACATCAGATGCACATGCCATGGCCAAGATCCAGATTGGCTGAGAGTGAAGTCAGATGGTGCCATGGAGACTCTGTTGGAGGTGCCTATTACATAAGTAAACGTTTTTCTTTTTGTTTTTGGAGAGGTTTTTTTGCTGTTAAGTCATGTGAGCTCACCAGAAAAACAGAGAGAGACAGAGAGACAGAAAGCAAGAAATCACCCCCAGCGGGTTGGCCATGCCACAATCCCTTCTTTTCCATTCTCCTCTTGGGATCTTGGGCACGCACGCACACACACCTGACATGAGTCTAAGCCACCGGGTCCAGGACTCGAACCATAGTCAACTCCGTGGGAGTCCAGCAGCATAGCTATTATGTCAACTGCTGGACCCAATAAACTGCTTTTTAAAAAGTATACTAGATCTTTTCACTTCAACATATGTAAATTTGACCTCTAAGATAGAACTATAAATAAATAATAATTGAAGCCTGCAGGTAGCACGGTGGTTAAGGCGTTGGACTCCCTCATAGACCACCACAGTTCAGGTCTCAGACCTGGTGGCTTTCTCTCTCTCTCACTTTCTCGCTCTCTCCCTCTCTGTCTCTGACTCTCTTTGGTGAGCACATGTGTCCTATAGCAAAACTTAATAATAATAATAATAAATTAAATAGTTTTTAAAAAGCAAATATTAGTTAGTGAACAGCAATTAGTGCCTGCCATGCATGCTGAAGTGTGAGGGGAGAAACGTACCGAAGTCTGTGATTTACTCTGAAATAAATCTAAAAATAAGATGAGTCGATGCCTCTGGAAAAATACGCGATTAAGCAAAATATTGGCAATTGTAGAATCCAGATGTTCACTCTACAATTCTTTTCCACACCCATGTAGGTTTAAAAACTTCCCTACAGAATAGGAAGGAATAAAATTAGAGTTCACAAAAGTTTTTAGACTCCATTATTACATTGCTGGGTCAGACAGAATACTAAAACTAAATGACCATGTGATAACACCTAGCATAGCGGTTCTCAAACTGAGTTTCCTAAAAGTATTCAGGCCTCTCCTCTCCTTCAGACAAAACATCTCTTTTTTCACACATTTTATATGTGGGGGTTCTGCCTAAAATGTATGATCTTTAAAAGTCTCCACAATTTAATTAAGGTGATGCTTCTTTTTTTTTTAATTTTTTTATTAATTTATTTTTCTTTTTTTAACATTAATATGCTATACATCATTACAGTATACAAAATGAATTTTTCATCCAAAATACACTGTTGGCTCAATCAAGCACATCAACATATGTGTTATCAACAAACAATTTTTCATTTCTTATGTCTTGTATATTTTGCGTTTTGTTTTGTTTTGTTTTGTTTTGTTTTTTGCCATCCTTGATTCCCTATTCCTAACCCTTTGTCCTGTCCAACCCTCCTCCCATTGTCTCTGGTATTCATGATTGCTTTCTATGCCTATCCTCCCCGCATTTAATTGATTTGCTAATGAACTTAATTTGTCTAAATATTTACAATAGCAAGCACAGCTGATATACACATACACAAGAACCCATGTCTGACTTTAGGCATAAACCTCAGTGAGTAGAATGAACATACTATAAAATAGTACCTAGCTGGGGCTATATAGCTTACTGTGGTCATCAAATACACAGTTTTTTCTTTAAATTTTGGTAACAGTTTCAGTCTTTTTTTCTCTGAATTTTTTTTTTTAATTTACATTCATTCCCTGAGCATCATCACAACATACTGAATGTGGTTTCCCTTCTAGAGTAACCTGCATAGTGGCTTAATCATGCATGTTGTCATCCATAAAAGTAATGGAAAGGTGATGCATCTTGATATCATGTTTTCGGCATTTAAAACTGGTAATTATGCCTTTTCTATGCCAGACTACCTTTCTGAATTGTTAGACATTTGGCATTGTTGGTCTTTCAGCACCAAAAGACATCGTTACACCTCCCTCCTCACTGTAACAGCTCAATTGCCCCCATACATGCCCTACTTGGCTCCACGCCCCTGGGCTTGCCTGTAGGCACTTTGGTGTTAGCTCTAAATCCAACAAACCCAGGTCTACAGGTCTGCCCTTAAGTGGAGAAACTTATCCCACATGGCTGACCACAGTTTGAATCCTGGACCCAGGGGCTTGAAAATCTTGCCAGGCATGTGTGTGTACATGCCCAAAATCCTGAGAGGTGAATGAAGGAGAAGGAACTGTGGCATGATGATCCCCCTAGGGGATGATTTCTCATTTCCTCTTCTCTCTCTCTCTCTCTCTCTCTCTCTTTAGGGCAAAAACAAAAACAAAGCCACACTAAGAGTGTATGGGTGCATGGCAAAGATCCTGAGAGGAGAATAGAGAAAGGATTACGGCAAATTAAAAAAAATTATTATATATATATTTGGACTTTATATACATATGGAAAATTGGAGACTGGTCTTCCCATACAATTCTCCATAGAAAGGCAATCATAAGGCCATCATTCTGGGGGACATGTCATCTTTCCAGATCAGAGACATCCTGTTCTCTGGTAAACAAATTGCTTCTGAAGACGTCTTAGATATTCCTAGGACTTCACTTCAGGAAGAGAATGGGTGCTGTATCATGACTACTTTGGACATCTGGTCTACATGACAATTCTACTTATCGTCATAAACGAATACGTTGTCCCTTTGGTATCCAAGAGACAATAGCAAAAACACATCACAAGGGCTGAAACTCCATGAGTACCAAATCCAAGCAAGCAGAGTGCCAAATGTGAAGGGACATCGTTGGCTTAGACCTTTGCCTCACACCCTCTACTGAGGCAACCACGTGAGAAAAGGGCAAGGGTCCAGTGGCATCCCCACTTTCCCCAGACAAACTGCAATCCCACTCCTTTCTTGTAAGAACATGCAAATGGAAAACGAGCAGAAAGCATGCTGGAACAGATGTCTAATATCATTAAAGCTGCTCCAAAATAATCCAGATCTCAGTTTGGTATATTAATGCTCTATTTATCTTTAAGCACAGATGGATATTTTTATTGGTATTACTTTGTTTATCTGGTTTCAGGAAAGGTTAGTCCAGGGGGCAGATGCCTCTGTTATGAGAGCACATTCCTGTGAGGGAGTCAGAGGAGAGGGGCAGCCTTTGCAGTAGAACTTTAATTAGGAAATCCAAAGTTATAAATGTTGGCAGCTCTAGCTTGATCTAATGAGGCCAGTTGCAACAACAAACAGAAAGACAAATAGGACATTGGCAAACGTGTACTTTCCCAGCTCTCCTCCTCACCCACTGAAGGGAAAACAGCACACCACCACCTCATTCCCAAGTGTAAAATAGACCATGACAGAATACACATTCTCCTGAAAGGGGCATTGCATCAGAAGCTCATGGTCACCTAAGCTAACCAGGAGCAATAGGTCTGTTACTAATGTCCTAGTCATGAACATGTGGACCTCTCAGAAGCTTTTGGATAAAGCAATTTCCATGTGACTTATGGATTTAATGACTTATTATATGATAGCCTGGGATTCTGGGGGGAATGCCCAGGCTCTGTCCACAGTATCGCCTCTGTTTGCTTTTTCCTTGAATTGATCTCTAATTAAGTCTCCCTTTTGGAGGAGTTAAATGGGATTATAGGTCCACATGCCCAGGAAATTCCTTCTTGGATTGGATAAGAAGGGTTCATTTGCCTGATGGTTCCCTCAAGAATGATTGCTAACACACGCTCAGTGTGAGTTATGCATCAATAGCGTGACTCTTTGTTACTCATCTTTTTATTGATTATTTCTTGTACCATCTTTTAAAAAATACTTAATTTTATTATTATTATTATTATTATTATTATTATTATTATTAATTTGCTATAGGGCATGTGCATGCACAGAGAGAGAGAGACAGAGAGAGAAGTAAAGTGAGAAAGCAAATCATCAGGTCTATGACTCAAACCGCAGTTGGCCATATGGTAGTCCAGTGCCTTAACCATCATACCACCTGCTGGTCCTGCTACCATCTTTTTTGTACAACGACATATGCAAGTGTATGTGTATATGGAAAGGAACAAAATCCAAAGACTTAGGCAGCAGAACCAGCTCTGCCACACACCCTGTAACTGTAGACGTATACTTCCTGCTCTCTGTCACAATTTTGCTACCTACAAAGTAAGAATCAAATTGGCCCTATGCCTTGGTAGTTAAAGGAGCCAGATTACACATGGCTGACCTTGGTTCAAGTCCTGGCCCCAGAGGCTTAAAAAACACACCAGGTGCATGTGTGTGCATGCCCAAACTCTTGACAGCATGGAGAAATTAAGAAAGGACTGTGGTGTGACTCTGCCTCACAGGACGGTGCTTTCTCCCTTCCCTTTTGTCTCTCTGTCTCTCTCTGGTGAGTGCACAAACCCTCTAGCAAACATTTTTTAAAAAATCATCAGCCACGCTGCAGAGGCATGAGCAGCTAAGGTGCTTTGTTCTGCAGGCTGGGACCACATGTGAAACCTAGATTCAATTCCAATCCCTCCCTAAAAACTGGGTGTGGCATGCACCTATAGTCCTAGCAACTCAGGAGACTGAGGCAGGAGAATGGTGACTCAAGACACTGTCTTTGACATCAGTGAGGATTACTGTTTCTATCTTATCCACTTTACATGTGCATTCATGTTCCCTTCAAGAAAAGTCATTCCACCCCTTGGAGATCAGTACACCCCTTTGGCAACTGCCCATGGTGGGTTCTTCTTAGATTCCTCTTTGCCTTACTCCCACCCTCTGTGTACTCTCTTTCAGCCCTTTGACCTCCTCGCGACTCTGGATTTCTCTGCCTCAGTCTCAACACCATATCTTCTGTGATTGCAGAGACCTCCCCATTACTCTGTTTGCCCGTGTCTTTTCCCATTTGTCTGACACACACACATCCAGGCGAATCTACTTGCTCCAGCTGAACTTACCTGATTGAAAAGCGTACTTCTCTACGACTTTAACTAGCATATTACTTCGTTGGCCTGTTTTGTAGTATACAAGATAAGACGCAGACATCCCAGGCTGCTGGTCAAGGGACCCTTGCATGTAGTCTTGCTCTTCCTTCCTGTTATAGTGTCTCCAAACATTCCCTTATCAATTTACTTATTACTTATTTATCTGTGAAGAGATATTGGCTAGAGCATGTACGCTTGCTGGAGAAACAGAGACAGAAAGCAAGAAATCACTTCCAGGGGAATGGCCATGCTGCAATCTCTTCTCCTCCATTCTCCTCCCAGGATTTTGGGCATACACACGCACATGCCAGTGTGCGTTTCAAGCTTCTGTGTCCAGGACTCGAACTGCAGTTGGCCATGTAGGAGTCCAGTGCCTTCACCACTAGGCCACCAGCTGGCCCTATATTTCCTTTCAAATAATGTATTACTGAGCCTATGAAATGCCTTTCTCTTTTGCTCCTGTTGCCCCTTCTTCCTGGTGTACCTTTTGAGTCATTTCTCCATAGGCTCATGTCCTCTCAAAGCTCAGAAATGCATTCTCCATGAGGCCAGCCCTGTTTCAACTCTGCAGGAAGTGGCTCTCCTTTTACCTGCCACTGCATTATCAGTGCCTTTGCTACTGCACGGGTTTCTTTCTTTTTCTATGATAGAGAGCACACATACATGCATGTGAAAGAGAGAGAAACCCCTGATAGGGTCTCATCACACTGCAATCCCCTTTCTTCCCCTCCAGCTCTTCAGGATCGTGGGCACCCACACACACACTGTCTTTCAGGCCCCGCTGAGATCCAAATCTGTGGTTGGCCGTGTGACCTCCAGCCCTGCAGTTCAGTACACCTTGGATTGTGTCACCCAGGCTGGGCCTCATTGCTCTTATTTTTACTTTTCCTACAGTTTATTTATTTGCTATATGCCTGTTCATACAACGGGTCTTCAAAAGTTAATGGAAAATGCATATTACCCCCCTCAAAAAAATAACACACTTGGGGCCAGCAGGTGGCGTGGTGGTTAAGGTGCTGGACACTCCCACATGGCCAACCATGGTTCGAGTCCGAGACCTGGTGGCTTCCTCTCTCTCTTTCTCTCTCTCACTCTCTCTCTTTGTCTGTCTCTTTCTGGTCAAATTAAAATAAATGAGTGAATAAATAAAATAATTTAAAAATTAAAAAAAAACTTAGGTAGGCATGGATTTCAAAAATCTTTGCACCAAAATAAACTCAGGCTTTAATTCCATTTTTCAATAACTTTTTGAAGTGCCCTCATATAATAAGGTCCTGAGGGCAAGTCCTGTATCTGACTTGTTTTCCCGCCCCACGGTACCTAGCACAGAGTAGACTCTCAGGAAATGTAGCTTTGTCAATCAAGATGTGCTGTTTGGAGCTGAAGCAAGCGTCCACCACTATGACGCCTGTCTGGACGGGACTGGTCTCCCCAGTGTCAATTTGCATAGAAGATTGAGGAGCCCTCTGGAAAATAACCCATCCTAAGGGCTAAAAGGTGAAGCAGAAAAGCTTGGCCCCATAACAAGGCCTTAGTCATGGTGGCAGGGGCTTGGCTTTTTGAGCAGAGCATTATGTTTGCTTTTCAGCTTTGTCTGCCCGCCCAAGACTCTCCATAAAAAAAAAAAAAAAAAAAAAATTAAATAATCTAGAAGGCAGGAGAACACAAGCAGCACAATTTTCAAATCCCTATGAAAACAGTGGGAGTGGAAAGAAAGCAATCCTCTCACTGTACGGAATGTGAAATGCTTTTGACCCTTGAAGGGCTCCAGAGGACACAGGGCTATCGCTCTGGGGCCTCGAGGACACAGCTCCTCAAAAGCCTGATGGAAGCAGCAGAAATGAAGAAAAATAATGCAGATGCTACAGGATACCCAACAATTTATTAGTGAACACAGATGAGAAGCCTCTCGAGATTTTCCCTCGAAGTAATTTGTGAGGAGCAAGGGATTGCAGAGCTTCAAGATCCCACGCTAGCAAGTGGAGACAAGAGCAAAGGG
>NW_006208977.1:2089012-2107355 GCF_000334495.1 Tupaia belangeri chinensis | reverse complement strand
AGGAATGCGCAGATAAGAGAATGAAGCGATGTACACAGAAGAATTTGTCAAAGCGCAGACGGCGCTCAGGTTGGGGTTGTTATGATTAATTGCTTCTGTGGGTTTCTCTTGGTTATATAAACACAGTCGCACGATCTTGAGGCTTGTCATTCCAGGATTAACCTGTCTCCCAGGACCTCCATCCACTCTCACATTAAATGTTGGTTTTATTTTTTCATCTTTCTCTCCTTCGATGTTACAGCTATTTTGCATCATCTCCTCTAAAGCCACTATAAATAAGTCTATTGAGCCAGGGGGACCCATGTCACCAGTCACAAGGACCTTTTGTTTGTCATTGCAAATATTGACTATTAGCTATGAGCCAGGGGGAGCAGGGGTGGGGGGGAAGCATGATGTATGTCCCTGGAGTTTGGGAACTGGTTGCAATGATGCTAAGCGGAGAGGGGTGAGAATCGGAAAGATGGACTATCCTGCTTAACTGCTTCTCACTTCTCATGCCTGATAATTATTAATTACATTTGTGCATTGATACAAGTTGCTCGTTTTCCGAGTAGGGTGAATTGCGCTTAGTCATCTTGCCATTTTTAAATGTAAATGAAAAATCACTCAGTGCTGCGAGCCAGGAGCCAGAAAGATAAATAACACCAGGAAGCTGGTCGTTGCCCGTCTGTCATAAAATTTCATTAGTTTTGACAGCCTGTACAACATACGCAATGAATGAATGCTAACTATGCTTCCTCATCTGTCCGCTCCCATAAGTCACAAAGGAGGTGCCACCTGGCAGGGTGTCGGGATGAAGAGACACTCGAGAGTTAGCACACGGCAAGATCATGCAATGCTTTACAAGAGCATCCTGCCAAGGCTAGAAATCGAACTAGGTTGGGTGAGGTGTGGTTTATCAAAACCACACCAGCCACATTCCCCGGCTACCTGCGGCAGCCTGCTCACCTACGGTCCTTTCTAGGACTTGTTCACTAAGCAAGTATTTCGGGGTACTTGCACGTGCCAGGCACAGCACTGAGGCCTGGAGACTAGGAATCCATGCAGCAAATACGGTCAGATGGTGACACATGCCAGGGAAGAAAACATATCAAAGAAAGGTGAGAGGACTCCCTACGGCTGGGCAAAGGGTGGGGATGAGTCACTTCATGGACCACAGAGCCATCTGGGCATTCGAGTCCTGGGAGCCATGGGCAGCTTGGGAGCATCCAGAGTCTCTTGTGATGATGATGCAAATAAAGGTGAAAAGTGCTTCCATCTCCTCTCCCTTGCTCTTCCCTCTCTCACTGATTCTACATTAACTCTATTGAGTGGGTCAGGACAAGGTCACATCTGTGCAGAAAGGAGAGGCAAACATGGTGGTCCGAGGCTATCGGAGTCCACAGAGGGAGAGAAGGGTGTGCCTGTAAGGTGGTGGCCTTGCTGAGGCTGTCAGAGCCCAAGGTCGGGTGTTAGGGTCCTCCCAGGATGTGAAGAGCATCATGAGTACCTGGGGTGACAAGCTCTGGGGACCCAGAGTCTGAGCCAAGGAGAAAAGTATCCACATAGCAGGGAAGCCAGGCCCCAGGGGTCAGTCCCAGCAGGGCGAGGAGAGTACCCTCTCAGAGGGCGGTGCTGTAATTTGAATATGTCCCCCTACATTCATGTGCTGAGCCATCGTGATGGGATTGAGATGGTGAAAACTTGATCTACTTACGGTGTTGAGGTCTTCAGCTGAAGCCCTCATGACCAAAATTAGTGTTAAAGTCCTCAGGCGGAGCCCTCATGACCAACTTCTGGTGAGTACATAGTAGACACACCTGGAACAAAGACCACCTTTCCCAATGTGATGCTCCAGCCAGATGTATAGCCCCAAGACCTCTGACCTCCACAATCATGAGCTAAATAAATCTCTAACCTTTGTAAATTGCCTAGTGTGTGTTAAGTGGTTAGTGACAAAAAAAACTGGACTAAAACGAAGAGGGTAGGGGTCCCATCGTGGCTAAAACCTTGGTATCCCATTGAGAATCTTACAGACACAGTATGGGACAGCATGATTTGCCATCATTTGGGCCTCAGAATCCTTCTTCACTTCTAAAAATTCTTGAGAACCAGGCTGGCTCTTCGCCTAGTGGTGAAGGAAATTGGCTCTCACGTGTTTATCTCTATGGTTCAAATCCCGGACCCTACAACTTGAAAAACATGCCTGGTACATGTGTGTACATGCCCAAATCCTGACAGAATGGAAAAGTGGAGAAAGGATTGGGACTCGGCCACACCCCATTGAGTGTGTGTTCTTCCTTTCCCTCTCTCTTTCTATCTCTCTATCTCTGGTGAGCACATGTACCTACTAGAAAATTTTTAAAAATAACTTTTTGAACACTCCAAGGGATTTTCATTTATGTCGGTTAAATCCTTTGACACCGATTGTATTACCTATTACAACAAAGACTTATTGAGTCATTGGAAATGTCTCAACATATTTTTCTATGCAAAATGTGTCATGACTTTTCCAATGACCAAGTATGTTACGACTGCCAAAAACCCAATAAAAAGAATTTTTTAATTAATGATAATAAACCAATTGCACATCCCATTAATAACTGTTAAAATAAATAAGCTTAGGTATTAAAATAAATTTTTTATTAAGAAGAGTGGCATCATTTTATAGTTCTGCAAAGTTCTTTATATGTTGGCCAGAATTGTGGCCAAGCAGTGGCACGGTGATAATTCAACTGCATCCTCAAAGGAAAGGTCTTAGATTTGCATCCTGGAACCTCCCTGAGCACACCTAGCACACATGTGTGCTTGTGATCTGTAGCAGCTGAAACTAGGAGTGGTTGTGGCACACAGACTCTATTATGCTACGAATCTGTCTCTCTCTCTCTCTCTCTCTCTGTCTCTCAGGGGAAAAAATCACAAGGAAACAAAAATAGAAGAGTACTCCCTGTTTCACTCCCGCATTCAATCTATGATGATATCAGTCATGGAATGGCCCCCAATGTTTCTGGCAGCAAGTACAAGTTTTGTGGGAGACAATTTTTCTATGGTCAGGGATGCGGGGTGTGAGAGCAAACAACCTAGACCTCTTGCATGTGCAGTTCACAATGGGGTTTGAGCTCCTAAGAGAATCCAACGCTGCTGCTGACCTGATAGGAGGCGGAGCTCAAGTGTTAATGCGAGTGATGGGAAGTGGCTGTAAGTCCAGATAATGCTTCATTTGCCCGCTTGCTGCTCAGCTCCTGCTGTGGGCCCAGTTCTTAATGGGCTAATACTGGTACCAGTCTGTGGTCCAGGGGTTGGGGACCCCTGTTCTAGTGATTCCCCACTGTGCACTTACAAAAGAATATGAAAAGGTGATTAACACATTTAAACTATTTTAAAAATAGCAATAACAATAGTGAAAAAAAGAAAAACTATTTTTTATTTAGATGATAAAACTATGAAAAAAAAAAAAGAGGTATTGCAAAAATTAAGATAATGGCCATCAATTAGGAAAGGGTGCAGGAACTGACTACTGGTTAACACAATTCACTTAATATATTTTATGGGAGTGTACTTTTTTTAATAAACAAGCAAAAACATAAATAAAAATACTAACAACTTAACTCTCCCATAAAATAAAATGACCCATCAAAAAAGTCTAGTGGGGGGAGCAGGACATAGCATAATGGTTATATCACTGGACTCCCACGAAGTCAACTGTGGTTTGAGTCCCAGATCCAGTGGCTTAAAATTCACACCAGGTGTGCATGTGTGCGTGTGTGCCCAAGATCCCAAGAAGAGGATAGAGGAGAAGGGATTACAACATAGTCATCCCTCCTGGAGGGTGATTTCTCACTTTCTGTCTCTCTTTCTCTCTCTGTCTCTCTTTGTCTCTCTGGCGAGCATATGCACACTGTAGCAAAAATCTCTCTCTAAAAAATAAAAAAGTCTAGTGGGACCAGCAGATGGTATAATGGTTGGATTCCCACATAGTTGACTGAGGTTCAAATTCCTAACCCGGCAGCTTAAAACTCAAGGCAGGCATGTGTGGATGTGTGCCCAAAATCCTGAAAGGGGAATGGAGGAGAAGAGATTGTGATGTGGCCATCCCCTCTGGGGAGTGATATCTCACTTTCTGTCTCTGTCTCTCTGTCTCTACAGTGAGTGCACGCACCCTATAGCAAAAATCTCTCTCTAAAAAAAAAAAACAAAAAGAAAAAAAAGTCTACTAAGATGACAGCCAGGTCCAGCTGCTGGTATGGTGGTTAAGGCTGCTGGATCCCACATGACCAACTGTGCAGTTCAAGTCCCAGAACCAGCAGCTTGAAAAGCGCTACAGGCACATTTGCATGCATGCCCAAAATCCTGAGAGAAGAATGGAGAAGGAGTTGCAGTATAGTCGTACCCCCTGGAGTGTGATTTCTCACCTGTCCCCTCGCTGTTTCTCTCTAGCAAGTACACACATCCTATAGAAACAACTGAAAAAAAGTGAAAAGAAAAAAAAGCAGGGCAGCCACAGTGACAGCACAATGGTCCACGATGTTGAAGCCATCTGGGAAGGTCCCAGGTTCCTGTCCATGTCTCTAGGGATTCCTGAGCGTGCCAGGTGATCTGGCTAGCTGAGGCTGGGGGTAGATGATGCAGGAAGGTCCTCTGGAGGATGATTCTCTCTCTCTCTCTCTCTCTCTCTCTCTCCTCTCTGCCTTCCTCCTTCCTCCCTCTCTCATGGGAGAAATAAATACAAACTTTTTTCTTCTTTTTTTTAATTAATTGCTAGAGAGCACTTGCACTCACCATAGAAAAATAAAGAGTGGGAAGAAAGAGACAATAAAGAAACCCAGGGGGCCAGGTTCACACCACAGTCCTCATTTCCTCCATTCCTCTCTGTCCGGATTTTCAGGCACACGTGTACACATGTCTGGCGAGTTTTTCAAGCTACTGGACCCAGAAATTGAACTGAAGTCCTACATGTGGCATCTGGCTCCCTTAAACCACCATGCTATGGGGAAAGCTCAAGAAAAACTTCAGAAGGGGTGGGGGGGGAGCTAGAAAGATGAAAAAAAAATGTTTTTAAATTTTTCCAGAGAGCACATGCATTTATCAGAGAGAGAGAGAGAGAGAGAGAGCGAAGTTAAGAAAATATCCCCCCTGGGAAATAGTCATGCCACAATCTCATCTTCTTTATCTTTCCCTCTTTTCAGGATTTTGGACACAAACATGCCCCTGGCATGTTTTTCAAGCTGCAAGGTCCAGGTCTCGAACATGCAGTCTGCCATGTGAGATTCAGCCACCTTAACCACCATACCACCAGCTATCCCTACCAATGATTTTTCATTTATTTTCATTTTGCTTTCCTTTTTTCTAATTTTCTACAGTAACCATGGATTACTTTAGGAACGAAGCACTGTAACCTACTACACTGCAACGTATACCACACTGTCAGAGCATGGAAAATGCCAATCAATGTCTTGTGATTTAATTATACATGCATCTATTTTTTTCTTATATCTGTCTTTCTATTTTTCTTCCCCCCCCCCACCCAAGAGATAATGTAGAGGCAAAAATCTTGCTATGGATGGCTACACTAAGCACAATAATTTGATTAATGCACTTGAAATGCTTAATACAGGTCCAAGTTTCATCTCCAAAGCAATATTAGAGAAGATATCAAGATGTACAAGATAGGACTGGAAAATAATGAGACTTCCACTTTTTTTCCATATCAAAATATATCTAGAACTCCTCTTAAGTTCCTCAAAGGTGATGGTACATTCCTTTCTTTTTTTTTTTTTTTCCAGAGAGGTTTTTGCTATGGGGCCGTGTGCACTCACTAGAACGAGAGAGATAGAGAGACAGAAAGCGAGAAATCACCCCCCCAGGGAGGGTGGCCACGACACACTCTCTCTCCTCCACTCTCCTCTCAGGATTTTTATCATCATAATCTTCTTTATATTACATTGGATTACATATAACTTTACATTGTATTACATTGTTTTTTCAAAAGGGAATGCCATGCATGTCAGTCAGTACAGAGACATTAATCTCCCCACTTCAACATTCAATATCTTTTCTGTTTTCCCCAATCATTATTTTTATTATTCTAATTATTTTTATAAAACAGTCAATTGTTATTTCTCGTTTTGCTTGTAAAAATACTTTGCCCATCATGAAATACTTCTCAGACCAATCCAGTTGAGAATACTATACATGTCATCATCAACAGTTAATAACCCCTATCTGTTTCTCACTAACGTCCTGTCTCTCTATTGTTCACTTGCTATCTTTCTCTATCCTCTTCTCTTCACTTACCCCATTCCACACTGTCCTATTCTCATTAAGTACCTTCACTGTGTTTATGTCCTCCGAATTTTTGCTCTCTATTATAGAGTGCGGATAGTCGGTATATATTGAGTGGATACATACAATATCTTTCTTTCATAGCCTGGCTTACTTCACTCAGCAATAGATCCTCCATATCTGACCATTTTCTATCAAATTCCAGGGTCTTGTTATTTTTTATGGCTGAGTAGTATTCCATAGAGTATATATACCACACTTTTCCAATCCATTCATCAGTTTGTGGACATTTAGGTTGGTTCCATGTCTTGGCAATTGTGAATAATGCTGCAATAAACATGGATGTGCAAGCACTTTTCTGACTGAGCGTTCTCCTGTCTTTTGGGTAAATACCCAGAAGTGGGATTGCTGGATCAAATGGTAGTTCTATTTGTAGATCTTTGAGGAACCTCCATATTGTTCTCCACAGTGGTTGAACTAGTTTACATTCCCACCAACAGTGTAGGAGGGTTCCCTTTTCACCACATCCCCGCCAACACTTATCACTTTTTATATTCTTAATCTTTGCCATTCTGACAGGGGTTAGGTGGTATCTCATTGTGCTTTTTATCTGCATCTCCCTTATGATGAGGGATGTTGAGCATTTCCTCATATGCTTTTTGGCTGTTCGTATGTCTTCCTTAGATTTTTGTTCAGCTCATTTTCCCATCTTTTAATTGGGTTATCATTTTTTTTTTACATAAGGCACTTGAGTTCCCTGTGTATTCTGGTTATCAGTCCCTTGTCTGAGGCATATTTAACAAAAATATTTTCCCATTCTGAGGTTTGTTGGTTCACACTTGATACTGTGTCCTTTTCTGTGCAGAAACTTCTTAGTCTGATATAGTCCCACTTGTCTATTTTAGGGATTATTGCCTGTGCTTTGGGAGTCTTATTTAAGAAGTCTTTGCCTACTCCAATGTCTCCCAGAGTTTCCCCAGCATTTTCCACCAGTAGTTTTATTGTTTGAGGTCTTAGGTTCCCGATGGTACATTTCAGTAGCACACATCTGCTAGGGCTGAGGGTGAATTTCATTTTTTAAAACAACTAAAAATCATACAGCATAAAGCCTAATGAATTCAGGGGTCAATCAAGCAGGAAATTTTTTTTGGTTAAAAATGAGGTGCAGGTGTACAGTGAGGAGATAGGGAATATAAACTAGCTCAGAATTCCAAAGTGGAATTCTTTATGCGTTTTGAGGCATTTTGTGTGTGTATGTGAGGGAAAACAATACAGAGACTCCCCGATTGATTACTAAAAGGAGATTCATTGATCACTGTCATTGCCTATTCATTTCTCTCACCAAATGAGGAAATTGTAGCCTCAGCCTGCATAAATCCTGAGGCCATCACTACTTCGCCTTCTGAGGAACCCTCTCACTTGGGGCAAGTGCATGTCCTCTTTCCAGGTTAGGCAATGCTTGGAAGTCTGTCTTCTCCTCGAGGAACTGAGTCCAATCACCACAATGGTCAACTCTTCCACAGCATCCTTCAGTTTTGAGGTGGGCATGTTGACCTCCCTGCAGAAGATCCTTAGCAATTATTCCAGTATTTTCTATGCCCTGGTTAACTAAAACCAACTAAACGACTCGTAGGCAGTCTCTGGGTTGGGTTCATCTTTTCCTAGGATAAATTTTTACTCTGGGATCATCTCTGGGAGTCTTCTCTCTATGGGGCCAAAAACTAAGGGCCATGAAAACAAGCATCCTTCAGATCAGAAAGAGCTTCTTCCCAGCTCTTGACTCTGAGCACATTTTTCTGTAACACAGACCTATGACTCCATGGTCTCTGGGTAGCCTTTCTGACAGGATGCTCTGGAGCAGGGATGGAAGGTCACTAACAGGAGATTCAGCAGTCTTGGTGCCACAGTCTTTTGGACTCTCTAACATGAAAGAGACGATGGCCCTGAAGTGTGGCTGATCCAACCAGGATAAGATCAAATTAGGTCCTGAAATCCATCTTCTCCATTCAGCAAACTTCTAAGAACAGAAAATCCTGACAACACAAATTAACACTAAATAGATGAATCCCAGGCTGAAGATCCACTTTAGCTTTTTTAAAAATTAAGTAAAGGGAACCAGCAGTTAGCGTAATGGCTATGTTGCTGGACTCCCACGTAGTCGACCGCGGTTCGTGTCCCAGACCCGGTGGCTTAAAACCCACGCCGGGTGCATGTGCGTGTGTGCCCAAGATCCCAAGAGGAGAATGGAGAAGAAGGGATTGCGGCGTGGCCATCCCCTCTGGGGGGTGATTTCTCGCTTTCTGTCTCTATGTCTCTCTCTGTCTGTCTGGCGAGCGCACGCGCCCTATAGTAAAAAAACTCTCAAAAAAAAAAAAAAAAAAGAATTAAGTAAAGAGGGGGCCAGCAGATGGCAGAGCAGTTACATAGCTGGACTCCAACATAGCTGATAATGGTTTGAGTCCCAGACTGGGTGGCTTGAAACTCATGCCAGGTGTGTGTGTGTATGTGAGCCCAAGATCCCAGGAGAAGAATGAAGAGATTGCTGTGTGACCATCCTCTCCAGGGATGATTTCTCACCTTCCCTTTCACCATCTCTCTGTCTCTCTCTGAGGCGAGCACACATGCCCTATGGCAAAAACCTCTCAAAGCAAAACAAAATTAAATAAAGTTTTAAAAAGACAAATTAAAAGAAATAGTGAAGAGTCCGACATTGTAAAAGCTACATTGCCAGCACATTTCCTTAACCAGGCTCGGTGTGTACTATTAACTGAACTTGGTCCTAGTTTCAGCAAACAGTGTTAATTTCAAAGGCTCCTTTTTTGGTCGAACCGAGTTTATAAACACAGCTATTTGGTAATAAGTGTGACCTTTAAATCGCACTACTCTAAACACAGACTCACTCTGTGCATAGGCTGGAAGGAACGGGCCAGGGAGGGAACGCCCTAGAGAAATGCCTCGAAGAAACCCAACACAGCTCTCTTCAAACACCCGATCTTAAACTGACCTCCGGCAGCCCATTTCTGCCTGACACTTCACAGGTTCTGCCACTCAGCAAATTTCATTTAACCTCTTGAGTATCTCTCATGCACCATGCTAGGTGAGTGCCGTAAAGACAGAAATGAGCAGAATGCAGTCATTACCATCACGGATTTCGTATGTGCTGTCGTAAGACATGCGCACAGTGTCAGGGTGTCAATGTGGCGGTGTTGGAGAAGAACGGCTTATCGTGTCTGATAAACCTCTTGTTGGTCAGAGAAGAAATCCATCTCACCCATGATGAAATGGACAGAAAGACTTGGAAGAAGTTGACTTTAGAGCTAGTCTTAGGAAGACAATTTTTATTTTGGCAGACAGAAAAACAGTGGAGATTATTCCAAGAAGAGTAAGCAGGGCCAGCCAGGGTAGTGGTTCAGGCGGCCAGATCCCCCATGGGACTACACATTGTGCGTACCATACCTGTGACTTGAAGACCACACTGGGCATATGCAAGCATGACCAAAACCCTGAGAGGGGGGTGGATGAGAAGGGACTGTGGCATGGTTGTCTCCCCTGGAGAGAGGTGCATTCTCATTTTCCTGCTCTTTTTCTGACTCTCTCTGCCTGTGGCAAGTGCACACATCCTATAGCAGGACAACAAACAACATGGGTACAGATAAAGAACAAGGGGGAGAGAATTAATATTTATTAAGCATCTCATATCCTAATGTGTACAAGGTACTCTTATATCACTAAAGGGAAAAAAAATTAAAGCAAATTTGATCAGAGAAGATTGTTAGATTACTTAGAAATGGATACATTCATACACTCAAATAGCTGTGATACCAAAATGGCATAAAGAAGGAAGTAATAAGGTTATAGCATACACTACAAAGAAATACTACGAGGAGGCTTCCAGGCCACGCATCCAGAATGTAGGGGTATAGGTCGACTCCTCCAGAGAGTACTTTGATTTTTGAGGTGGCATCCTTATCTTCCTGGAGAAAACTGTTACCAATTTTTCTAGTATCTTCCATGCTCTTGTGTGCGAAAACCAACTAAAAGACTTATAGGCAGTCTCTAGGTTGGATTCATCTTTTCCTAGGATGAATGTATGCTGCAGGAGTACATTTTGGTCACAGATGAAAGAGAGAAATAAGAGGGGGAAGGTAGGTATAAGTAATTTTGTAAGTATTTTGAATGCCCAAATTAGAAATTGCCAGTTCAAGTTGAAGACGTTGAGAGTCATCAAGTTTTTGAGAGTGGGATACCTGGAGAATTTCTGTAGCAGTGTAGGACACACGCTGGTTGACCCAAACGGGGGAAGGCTGAAGAAGGGAGACCAAGCACTTTGTGGACATTGGATTTAACATTTACATACCAGCTTGCCTTCTCTTTCCTGTTTCCAATTCCAATGCAAGTTCCATTCTCGTCTTTCTTGTTTCCTTTTTATCATTTCCTGAATTTTGTCAACAGTCTGTTCATTTCAGTCTGTCTCATTTTTCAACCCCTTTTCTAGCCAAAACTTATTTCTGCATCTCTTAATAATAGCACCCAGTTCCTTACTTTAATGGACCAATTTAAGAACAGCCATCTAAGGACAGTAACTGCTACATAGTGCCAAGAACAGTGTTTCTGCACCTAAAACAGAGCCTGGCACATGGTAGGTGCCCAATAATTATCTGCTAAGTAATTTCCCATTTCCTTTTCATGGCTTTTGCCATAGGGTGTGTGCAGAGACAGTGAGAGGAAAACAAGAAATCACTCCCCAGAAGGCGTGCCACAATCCCTTCTCTCCAATCCTTTTTAGTAATTTTGGGCATGCACACACACATGCCTGGTGTTAATTTCAGGCCACCAGGTCTGAGACTTGAACCTCGCTCAGTCATGTGGGAGTCCAACACCTTAACTACTATGCCACCTCCTGGTCCCAGTGAATCTCCATTTTATAGCCAAAAGGACAGAATTAAGCCAATGTTGAGCTGAGATTCCAACTCAGATAGGAAAGTCCTTATTCTACTTTGACTGTTTATCTGTTTCAAAAACATTCTTATTTTCCTTCTTCGGTATTTCCTGCTCTGTTTATATTTACTGAATTTTTTTCTTTGGCTTAAGTTTGGCATTTAAAATGTTTATCCATTTATGAGTCAAACCATCCAAAAATACCTTAATTGTTTCTGGAGCTCAGTGATGTGCCATGTCTTCATTCTTTGATGGGGCACATTCAACACGTTTTCACACTTCTGGGTACTGAAAACATCTTAAGTTTGGTGTCTCCTTTTTTCTGGACCTTTAGCTCATAAATGATCTCTAGGTTTCTGGGTTGTCATACTTAGAGTTATGAGAAGCAGAAAATCATTCATTGAATCACAGTTGGGTTGGATGATAAAGAGGCGAGCAAGAGGAAATTGGTTAGAATTCCAGTTCCAGCATTTCACATATGTCAGAACATATATGCACAGACATGCGTGCATGGACACACACACACACACACACACACACACACACACGTACATACACATCTCTGTCTGCAATTAGTCTTCTGCCACTGCTTATATGGCAAATCGTTTGGTTTTGTTTTTTGTTTTTTTTGTTTTTGTTTGTTTGGGGGTTTGTTGCTGTTGTTGCTGTTCTTGTTGTTGTTGTTTAGATAGATTTTTTGCTATAGGGTGTATATGCTCACCAGAGAGATAGAGAAAGCAAGAAACCACCCCCTCAGGGGTTTGGCCATGCTGCAATTCCTTCTCCTCTATTCTCCTCTTGGGATTTTAGGCACTCATGCACACACGCCCTGCATGAGTTTAACCAGCAAGGTCTGGAACTTGAACCACTGTCGACTATGCGGGAGTCCAGGGACGTAACCATTATGCCATCTTCTGGTCCCAAATCATCTGTTTTCTTATCACTGGCTCTGTGTTTAGAACTTTAAGTATGAAAATGATTACATTATTGCATAATTTTTTTAAGTTCTAGAGGTTCCTAGCAATTGTGTAAATTCTGAGTATTTGGTATTTATTCTTCCCTCATAGATTGTGTAATCTTTAAAGATGATACGCATGCCCTTGCATATAACTGTTTCCCTTCTACCAACACCCCTCTGCATATGCTGGAGTGTCCAGTCCCTGTTCGGGCGCCAGGTGTCCCGACCCGGGGAGACAGCTGAACAGGTTTCCCGGAGACGACAGTGTCGTCCGTTTATTGTGGGCAGCACAGTACAGTGCAGAGACGACGCAGTGTCGCGTCGTCTACTGTGAGCAGCACGGAGACCACGTGGTGTCACAGCTCTTCAGGGTCGTCCGGAGACGATGTAGTGTTACAGCTCTTCAGGGTCTCCCAGGTCGTCTGGAGATGATGCAGTGTCAGCTCTTTAGGATCTTCAGGGTCGTCTGGAGACTGTGCAGTGTTTCAGCTCTTCAGTTGTCGTCGTTGTCGTCTGGCTACTGTGGGCCAGGCATCGTGGTTATATACACTCTGGTGGGTTGTAAACGGTGGGCCGTGATTGGTTGTAAATGGTGGGCCCTGATTGGTTGTAAACGGTGGGCTATGATTGGTTGTTAACGGTGGGTTATGATTGGTTGCTTTTGGACCCATCATGAGGTGCCAGATATGAAAATTTGAGGGATTCTAGTGGCCAATCAGAGCAAGGTTTCAAAGGTCAGGTTTTTGGAAGGGAACCAATCATGGCAATTGTTTGCTCTCTGAGAAACCTCAGCAGACTCGCTGGTGTCCTGCTTCCCACACTGGAGTACAGAGGAATGCTGCATGAACACCCCATGTGCACACACACATACACACTGGCACACTCCTGCTCTCTTTCAAACAATGGTTATTGAAATTTCACCTTGGGCTTAGAACTCTGTTCCTCCATTGAGGCTCTTACAAATGTTTTACCAAAAAAAAAATAAATAAAAATAAAAAAAAAATAAGAAATACTTTAGCTTTCTGTTTTATTTCACATTGTGTGATAGGCATCTTTATTTCAAGTCTATTAGAACCAAAGACCACATCTACCAGGGCCTTTCACAGATTTTTGAAAAGACTGGATTAGACAGTATATGGCAAGCGAGCAAGATTATAATTTCACATATTAATCATCATAACTGTTAAGTGTCTAGGGTATGTCAGATAATATCATCACCACAGATAAATATAAGATGAAGTCCTTTAACCCTAAGAAACTCTTAGACTTGACTGAGAAAGAAAATGTAATAAACATAAGATAAAGTAATTATGTGAGATTATAGAAGGTAAGTGCTGAATAAATAGTTTAGACAATGTGGCTCATACAAGGTAGGAAGAGTATTTGCTGTGGACCGAGATGGCCCAGAAAAACCTCACAGAACTGAGACTTCACTTGAGAAAGATGATTATATTTCACATGGGCAGGAGGGAGAGTTCCTTATATTCTCTTCCTGGAATGCTTTCCTTTAGATAGGGGTTCACTCAAAGGTCCTAGACTGTCACCTCCCCAGAGACACCTTTTGTAACTGCTAAGTCTAAAGGAGACACACTACGATCTCCTGGTACACTACTTAGTTTTAAACCCCTCTATAATACTATCTGATATTTTAAATTGTTCGGTGTATTTTCCATCTTCCCCTTCTAAAGCGTAAGTCTCATAAGAGTGCGACATTGTCCTGTTGTATGATGGTCGGAGTCCTGTGATGATACCAATAGCTGCTCAACAAATATTATACCCATGCATGAATACACGTATGATTAAGCACATCGTGAAAACAGCATGAGAAAAGGCCTGGAAAAGCTAGAGTGCAAAAAATAAGTCTGACAAAGACAAGAATTTCAAACTACAGTGAAAACATCACGTATAAGAGCGGAGAGGGGAATAAAATGAACGGGATATGAACAAGAAATTCACAAAATATCAAATATGTGTATAGAAATATACACAGTCTCATGAGTTTTAAAATAAATGCTAATTAAGATAATTATCGTTCAAATAGGTGACATTGAAAATGTTTAACCAAAGTGTTTAAGACTATATAAAGCCTTGGGACCAGCAAATGGCATAATGGCTATGTGGCTGGACTCCCATGTAGTCGACCATGGTTCGAGTCCTGGACCTGATGGCTTAAAACTCACGCTGGGCGCTTGCGCGTGCGTACCCGAGATCCCAAGAGGAGAACGGAGGAGAAGGGATTGCAGTGTGGTCATCCTCCCTGGGGGGTGATTTCTCGGTTTCTGTCTCTCTGTCTCTCTCTTTCTGGTGAGTGCACACGCCCTATAGCAAAAACCTCTTAAAAAAAAAAAAAGAAAAAGACTATATAAAGCCTTAAAGTGAACTATTTCTGGAAGAAAATATGCATCAGATCCTAAATAATCTAACATTTGATCTAACAATTCTACACTTAGAATTTATCTTAGGAAATAACTAGACGAAATTGAGCTTCAGGAGTACAAGTCTCAGGATTGTTTATGAAAGTGAAAAATTGAAAACCACATAGACGTCACAATGGACAATTAGCTTAATGAGCTACGATATGTTAATGTAATAGCTCTGCAGACATAATAGGTTGTTTTAGGCATGGAAGGTGTTCACGATGCATTGCTTAATAAAAAAGTCACAAAACGGTGTACATGATACAATTGTAATTTCATAAAAACAAAATGAAAAATGAAATTCATGCATTGAAAATAAAGTCAACATCCAGGACCATGGTTGTCAAGAACAACCGCCTGCTGTAATTGCCAAATGGAATGACATTTCCTAATTTGATTAGAAAGATAGGGACTGAGTTAACGACAGGCAAAAAGAAACAATATGAGATGCCTATGAACAGTAGGAAACACAAAAATTGTATGGTAAAGGAACAATACTTTGAATGCACAACCTGATTCAACTGTGAATAACATTTGCACGCCTTTAATAATGCAAATACTGAACGTTAGTATCAATGAAATGTTTGACACAGCGATTCTGTGAGGAAAATGGGAGGAGACGTGTATGTGTGGATTTGGTTTATGAAATTAAATTCCCTTATTTTTTAGATACCATCTAAAATAAAAGTCAGTCAATAGCAGCATAAGGATGTTATTTAGAGATATGGACCAGGAGAAACAATAAAAAAAGATAAAAAATGAGTAGTGGGACTTGGAGATGATGTGTGGCAGTTTTCACTATAAATACTATTAAAATTTTCAATACGCAGGTGCCCATATTGATTTGATTTTAAAAAGAATTGAGGCTCAGCCTCAGTGGCACAGGTATTAGTGTGCTGAACTGAAGTACTGGGAGCCATGTGGCCAGCCATGGGCTTTGGTCCTTCATTGACCCGGAACACGTCAGAATGTGCGTGAGTGCCCAAGATCCTGAGGGCCTAGGGGAACATGGATGATCAGAACCTGTCAAGAGCGCCTGTCTTACTTCCTCTCTCCCCCACCCTCATGCATGTACATAGTGCCTTTCATGAATAAACTTTGAAGAACAATTTAAATAAAAGTTGAGATTCTTGACAGAAGTTACTTTGATTTTCTGCTCAACCTAAATTCAATAATATGCCATATTCTACTTCACATGAATAGTAAAAAAGGAAGAAAGAAACAGAAAAAGAAAGAGAGAAAAAAGAAAGAGAAAGAAAGAAAGAAAGAAAGAAAGAAAGAAAGAAAGAAAACAGCTTTCAAATTCATAGCATTCAGTCACACAAAGATTTGGACTATTCATTCTTACTCATTTACCTATCTGTCGGGAACCAGCAGTTAGCGTAATGGCTATGTCGCTGGACTCCCACATAGTCGACTGTGGTTCACGTCCCGAACCCGGTGGCTTAAAACTCACGCCGGGTGCGTGTGCGTGCGTGCCCAAGATCTCGAGAGGAGAATGGAGGAGAAGGGATTGCGGCATGACCATCCCCCCTGGGGGGTGATTTCTCACTTTCTGTCTCTCTGTCTCTCTCTGTCTGTCTGGCGAGCGCACGCGCCCTATAGTGAAAAACCTCTCCAAAAAAATAAATAAATAAATACATTTACCTATCTGTCAACTTTTGAATTAGTATTCTATGATACTGCTTAAAAAGATAAAATACCTTTAAAAACAAAGCGCTTCTTCCCCATTCTTTGGGCTCCAAATGATTCCTAATAAATGAGGTCAGAATCAACAGGCTCCTCCCTCAGTAACAGAGTTAACAGTCTGAACAGTGTCTAACTGCCCCCAAATCCATTGATGCTACCCCTTCCTCAGCTTCTCCAGCACTGGCTCCGAGGGCACCCATGGTGATAACAGAGTGAATACAGAGCAACAAGAGAAATATAATATTAGTTCAACAAACATTTCCACGGTGCACTAAGCCCTGTGTTAGGTCCTGAAGTCAGGAGATCTGATGAAGAGACATTGAAATAATTGCAGTACACTGTGGCCAGTGCTAAGGTGTGCACAGGGCATCGTGGAAGCCCAAGTAAAACATAAGATTAAAAGGCTTATCTTGTGGTCTAGAAGATAAGAAAGTTAAATCCTACACGGCTGACTGTGGTTTCAATCCTGACTTGGGGACTTAGAAAACACTCTGGGCATGTTTGAGTGTGTGCACCCCAAATCCCAACAAGGGTGGAGAAACAAAGGAGAAGAGATTGCAGCAAGACCACACCCCATTAAAGGATGCTTTCTTCCTCTCCCTCTTTGAGCATACAGATTTTCTGGTAATTTTTTTAAATGTAAGATTAAGGACTAAGAGTTGAAGAGTAAGATGAAGTGATTAAGGCAGGTTTAGAACCTGAGCCGTGGAACCAGACAGACCTTGGCTCTGACCCCAGCTCCATCGTTTATGGAGCCAATGACTTAACTTCAAGCTTCAGTTTGCCATCTGTCAAATGGGGATGCTAACTGTAGCTCTGAAGGCTAAAAGGAATGTAAGTAAACTGTCTAGTAAATAACAGACAATCAAAAATGCTTCTTATCCTCCTAATGATTTCCATATTTGAAAATTGCGTTCAGGTAGAAAAGGAGGGAGGCTTCTTGTGGTTTCAGAAAAAAATAGACATTAGTGGGTTCCAGAAAAAAAAAAATGCCCTGGTCCTTCTCCCCAGAAAGAGTCCTATAAAAAGAGCAAAAGATCCTAAATAGCCTGTAAAATCTTTTCTCAGGAAGGACATAGGCCTGTCATTGGGATGTAGATATTGGGGTATGGCATGTCCAGGAAGAGGAGCCTTAAACACCCTCACAGTATGTCTATTTCTTTATGTATCCACAGACCACACAAGCAGTGGCTGGACTTCTCGCCTCCCCACGAATGGTGCTGACGCAGTAGAGAGAGCGTTAAAGCCTTCAGCGATCATGGACAGAAA
The DNA here is from genome assembly GCF_000334495.1 of Tupaia belangeri chinensis. NCBI lineage: Eukaryota > Metazoa > Chordata > Mammalia > Scandentia > Tupaiidae > Tupaia > Tupaia belangeri. The sequence continues at coordinate 2,089,823 of NW_006208977.1, read as the reverse complement.
TGAAAGTAACATTTCCGGTTTCCCAAGTTGACCAGTAACCCAGAAGAAGGGAGAGGGACAGCAGTACTAGGAATAAGAAACCCCTATCCTTCTGTGCTTTATGAATCCATCAGATCTTCGAGGAACCTTCAGAAGAGGCGTTTTTATTAAAGCGAGGCATTTATTAAGAGGAATTAAATTGTATTTCCTTTAATAAATAGAAGCCAAACAAAACCATAATGTTCTAAAAATCCTTTTCTGTCATATAAATTGACTTTCTTCAGCATTGGCTCACTTTTTGCTCAGAACGAGAAAAATGTTTAAAGGGAAGATGGCAGTAAGTGAAAAAAAAATTGGGGGTATTACAAAGAATTTAACATGCTCAGAGAAACTTAATGAAGTTTAAAAACCTCCAGAAAAAGAACTCGAATGTCATTTCACCTAAGTCATTAAATATCAGCTTATATTAAACCCTGGTTATGTTTTAATAAAGAAGGCTTAGCAAACTCATGGTTATGGAATACACTTGGAAAGAACACATAATTTAAGTGGAAAAACAATGCTGAGTTTGTGATCAAATATTTTTTCACATGGTGAGAAATGACCTTTAAGTGAAAGCAAACCCATTCACAGCAGGACTTCTCTCTAACAGATATTGTACCTTTTGACTCTATGAGAAAAGAATGCCCCTGTTTTAGCCGCCCCACCTACCATACCCATTCTTTGAAACTTATGGAAAGAGAGGTAGGAGAACAAAAGTGTCTACCTCCTGAAATAGGCCTGCCATACCTTCATGTTTCTACAATGGCTACCCAGGACCTGCAACAGTCCC
>NW_006208977.1:2079715-2087982 GCF_000334495.1 Tupaia belangeri chinensis | reverse complement strand
AAAGTTGCCCACCTCCAAAAAGGCCCCTGCCATACCTTCATGTTTCTACAATGGCTACCCAGGACCTGCAACAGTCCCAGAAAGATTTTGACTAAGAAAAAAAAAAAAGGCACAACATAAAAACAAACTATATTAAGTTAAAGGGGGCAGAGCTTCTGGTTCTGCAAGATAGTCAAATAGGCTATTGTATATAGACTCCCATTAATAGACTAGAAGATACTACAGCTTTTTTTTTTTTTTAAACTATAGAGCATGTGCACTCACCAAAGAGACAGAAAGCGAAAAATCACCTAGGGGGTAAGGCCACGCTGCCATCCCTTCTCCGCCACTCTCCTCTTGGGATTTTGTGCATGCATGCACACACACCTGGTGTAAGTTTCAAGCCTCCAGGTCCAGGATTTAAGCCATGATCAGCCATGGGAGTCCAGTGATATAACCATTATGTCTTCTCAGTACTACACCTTTAAAAAAAAAACAAAACAAAACAAAAAACTGTGGCTGCAGCCAGTCACCAGGGCACAGTGGTAATGCCATACTTTGTAATGCTGGACCCACATGGATGGGAAGGTCCTGGGCTCCCATTTGAAAGCCTCCCTGTAGACACTGGGCACTACCACTACATTCCAGGCTGGCTGGGTGTTATGGATCACAGCATTAAGATACTGTTGGGATGCCTGTCTCTCTTATATCTCTCCCTCTTTCTCATCTCTCTCTGCCCTTCTCTCTCATGGAAGAGATAAATAAACTTGCTCAGGAAAATAAGATCTATGGATATGCCTATGTCAGGACCTAGGAGAGAGCTGAGGGCCACAGAGGTAAGTAATGAGCTCATGTTTGGCCATTGGGGGAGTTATCTAACTGGGCTACCTAGGTGGATTGCTAACTCACTGGGAACTATCTAATAACTAATAAACTGTCCACTAGTCCAAGAAACAATGAGTGTCTCAATCATGACACTGGTGGAAAAATAGAAGACTAAACCAATGTATAATCCTCCCATGAGAACTCAACATCCCAGGCCTGTGTATTTGGGATTTGTTTTATACTACGTACATGGTGTGGAAAATCCTTTGGCCAAAGAGTAATATAAATTGGTCTTAGGCTCGCAATGGCTCTTTAGTGTTCAGACAAAGGAAACAAAAACACATTTGAAGGATTCTTTAACAACTAAGGCATGAAGACTCCACTGGGGTCTCTCTCTATACACACACACACACACACACACGCACACGTATGCATTTTACATAGAAAAATACATCATAACTTTTCCAACAACCATATATGTGTGTGTGTATACACATATATACATATATATGAAAGAAATTTTAAAATTTAGAGAAAAATAGAACTCAAAAATATAAAATAAATTACAAATAACCTGAAAGGGAATGCAACTCAACATGCTTAAGATTATTAAAGGTACATACTGATTCAAAAATAATAAAAAATAGAATTAGTGAAATGGAAATCAAGTCTGAATATATTGCCCAGAATACAGAAAGATACTACAAATAGGAAATTTAAAAGTAAAGCTAAAGGCATGGGATATAGACCAAGAAAATCCAGTATATGTTTAAATAAAATGACAGAAAGAAAAGATGAAGATGATAGAAAAGAAATAATATCCATAGCAATACTAATCAAAAATTATCCAAACTTGATTTTTTTAAAAAAGCGAATCTTCAAATTAAAGAAGCGCAAAATGTCAAGCAAGATAAATAAAAATAAATTCATACTTACACTAGATGCAGTGAAATTATGTAAAACCTAAGGAAACCAAAATAGCCAGGAAGTAAAACCAGATTATAGATTATCTATGATAGAACAAGATCCCAAATGGCAACAGAAGTTCTAATAGTGACTTCAGAGGCTGGAATAATATCATGAAAATACTGAGGAGAAATAACCAACAACAAATTTTTTTTACCAGCTAAACTATAACTGAACATGAAGGTGGAAGAAAAACGTTTTTAGGAAAAAGCTATTAGGATTTTATACATGTATAAAAAAAGCAAAACTTAAATGCTCACAATTGGAGAAACAATATAGTTGGTAAATGTATAGGTATATTCAGAGAAACAGTGACTCGAAATATTTTTTAAAAGAAATAATAGCTTGGAAAATATTATTTAAAAATAAAATATTAGGGGTCAGCAGATGGTGTCAAGGTTAAGGTGACTGGATCCACATAGACAACTTCAGAGTTTGAGTCCTGGACCCGTGGCTTGAAAATCACACTAAGTGTATGTGCATGCATCCTCAAAATTCTGAGAGGAGAATAGAGTAGAAGGGATTGTGGCATGGCCATTCCCCAGGAGTGATTTCTCATTCTGTCTCTCTCTGGCGAGCTCACAGGCCCTATAGCAAAAACTAAAAAAATAAAATAAAATAAAATATTAGGGACTAGGCAGTGGTGTGATGGTAATGCAACTGAACCCAAGTTTGAATCTCAGGCCCTCACTGGACACACCATGTGCGTACATGTGCCCATGATGCAGGCCAGTAGGAAATGAGGATATGATTATTTGTCTTTCTGTTCTGTTTCTCCCTTTCTCTCATGAAGGAAAAGAATAAGCTTTAAAAAAAAAAAATAATTAAATAATTAAATACTCGAAAGTCATTACATGCAAGTTGGTACAGATCAGAATTTAAGCACTCTAAGGCCTTTGTCTGAGGTTAAGTCACAGGCACATGCTGAAAAGCTAATGATTATTACGAAAACAAGCACAAATAGAATATAACTTCTAAAAAGAAGACCAAAATCATTTGATAGAGGTGTTTTCTGGGTAAATGGAGTTCATTCTACCTAGATTGATCTCTATTCTATCTGCAGAAAGAGAGTAGCTTATATATTGGGTTGTTGGAAAAGTCATTTTTCTATGCAAAAATACATCATGACTTTTCCAACAATCCAATAAATAAGCAAACAAAAAAATCTTCTCATCAAGCCACTAGAAGGCAGGAAGTTAAAGGGAGTGAGTATAAAGAAAAACCTGATCTGGGACCAGCAGTTTGCGTAATGGCTATGTTGCTGGACTTCCACGTAGTTGACCATGGTTTGAGTCCGGACCCAGTGGCTAAAACTCACGCCGGGCGCATGTGTGTCTGTGTGCCCAAGATCCCGAGAGGAGAATGGAGGAGAAGGGATTGCGGCATGGCCATCCCCCCGGAGGGTGGTGATTTCTCGCTTTCTATCTCTCTGTCTCTCTCTGTCTGTCTGGCGAGCGCATGTGCCCTATAGCAAAACCCTCTCAAAAAAAAAAAGAAAAAAATAAGAAAAACCTGATCAATTGTAATAGCTGTAGAGAGATTGTCTTGTTAATTAAAAGACAGAAACTCTTACAACAGGGAAAATTATAACTACATGTTGTTTATAAGAATCATATCTAAAATACAATGGGAATATGAATGGTAAAATATGGAAAGATACATGCCAGGTAAATATTAACCAAATAAAGTCACTGTGTTGACATAAATATCAGACAAAAGAAAGTAAAAGTGACTAGTAAAGAGGATGTTAATACTATTTAAAGAAAAAAGGTATCAGAAAGATGTAATAATCTTATTTGTACCAAACAATTTAGCCTCAAAATCTATAAATCAAGAATTATTAGAAAGTAAAAAGAAATTTACAGGGAACCAGCAGTTAGTGTAATGGCTATGTCGCTGGACTCCCACGTAGTCGACCGTGGTTCACGTCCCGGACCTGGTGGCTTAAAACTCACGCCGGGCGCGTGTGTGTGCGTGCCCAAGATCTCGAGAGGAGAATGGAGGAGAAGGGATTGTGGCGTGACCATCCCCCCTGGGGGGTGATTTCTTGCTTTCTGTCTCTATGTCTCTCTCTGTCTGTCTGGCGAGCACACGCACCCTATAGCAAAAACCTCTCAAAAAAAAAAAGAAATTTATAATTCAACATAGTGGACAATTTTACTATTCCTTTCTCAGAATTAATCAGTAATTGAAAGACTAACCAGACAAATAGAAATAATTATATAGTCAATGAACAAGCTTGATCAAAGGGACATATTTAAAAACCAGAGAATTAGAGAATATACATGTTTTCAAGAACACATAAAATTTTTAAAAAGAAATTCATCGTATAGTAACTACCATGTTCCAACAAATGCCAAAGAATTGATATTCTACAGACCACATCACAATTAAATTAAAAATTGAAACCAAAAAAAAAGTTTAAAAATAATTCTAAGCAACCAAAGAGTAAAAAGAAATAATGAAATTTTAGAACCAAATCGTAATACTAACACTAAATATCAAACCTGGGAAATAACCAATGATGTGTCAGTAAATATTTTCTAGCCAGCTTCTGAGGTTTGTGCGCATGTGTAAAAAAAAAAGGGATGGTAGAAAATCAGCTAATTATAGCATTTGTCAATATCTGTAGTGTAAATACCCCATCATAGCCTATTTTAAGCTATTAATAGGAAAAGTGAAGTCAGAAAGAAATATGCACAACTGACTTAAGCAAATGTCAGCTGGCTAAAGTTAGTTCTATATTTTTCAATGGATATATTAAACAGAGGTTGAAAATGGCTGTGCTTTGCATCTAAATCAAAGGTTAGAAAAAGAATGGTGGAGTAAACCCAAAGGAATTGAAAGGAAGGAAATAATAAAGATAAGAGCAAAAATTAATAGCTTGAAAAACAAAGACTCAGTCAAGATTAACAAAAGGTTTAATAAATGGCTCTTTGAGGAAGCAAATTTAATAGGCAAACATCTGGCTAATCTGATCTAAAAACTCAAATAAAAATAAACAATATTCTAAACAAAAAGAACATAATAGAGATGTTAAAGAAAAATAAAAGATAAATATTATGAACAATTTACTGCCAATAAATTTGAAAGCTTAGATTATAAAGGCAATTTTCTGTAAAAATATAATAAAATGGATTCGAGAGGAAATATAAAGTGCGACCATACATATTACTATCAACCAATAGATCATTTCCCCCTCCCTGCTGCTGCTGCTGCTCTCGCTAACATCATCTCCAAGCCTGGTTGGTTTTACAGGTAAGTTCTGCCTTCAAGAGATAGATCATTTTAGCATTGCAAAATTGTTTCAGAAAACCAGAAAAAGGAAGAAAGCCACCCTGCTCACTTGATGAGGCCATTAACTCTTAAAACCATTCAGGAAAGAAAAACATATGAACAAAGAGATAAACACACTACATAACAATTTCAAAATCTAGCAATCTAACTTAAGTCATTGCTAATTAAGATACCCAAGAATGTAAAAATGCCTTTGAAGACCTACTAATGTAAATCATTACCAGATTGAAGGGAAACATTTTTTTCCGTCTAAAGATGCAGAAAATGTATTTAATGCAATTCTACAACCATTCTCAATTAAATAAATATATCTCCCTAAAATAATTTTAAACAAACTAATAGTAAATAAGAACTCTCTTAACTTTGGAATGTATATCTTTCAAAAATCCTACTACAATATAACAATTAATGTCCAAAAAAATAAAGTTTTTCTCCTTCTCTCTTTTTCCTTTAGGTTTTTACCATAGGGCACATTCTCTCTCTGGAGAGAGACAGATAGTGAGAGAGAAAATGAGAAATCACTCCCTAGAAAGGGGTAGCACACTACAGTCGTTTCTCCTCCATTCTTTTCCTGAGACTTTGGGCACACGTGCACATACTCCCAGTGTGAATTTCAAGCCACAAGGTCCAGGATTTGAACTGTGATTGACCAGGTGGGAGTCCAATGCCTTAATCATCATGCTACCTGCTAGCTCCCCAAAAGTAAGTTTTACTTTCAATGTTATACTGTAGATCCTAGCCAATAAAATAAGAAAAAAGTTAAAATATGAAAATGTTTATAATGGCCTTATTCATAATAGCTAAAAACTTCAAAACAACTCAAATATCTGTCAATGGAATAGTATGAGTAAGCACATTGTGGAATAGCCACACCAGTATAATATTATTCAGTCATAAAGCAAAGATTGGCTCTAATACAGGCAATAACATGAGTGAATCTTAAAGTCACATTATGCCATGCAAAAGCAGGCAATACCAAAATAGTATGCCTTTTATGATTCTATATATGGAATACGCATGAAACTGAAAAAAACTTAATAGATGGCAACAGAATAAAGATTGTTGGTTGCCAAGGGTTGGGAGCTAGGAATAGACTACAAGGAAATATGAGGTGATGGAAGTGTTCCAGATTTTGACTGGTCATTGATTACACAAGTGTGTACAGTTACCAAAGCAAACTGAACTGAAAAATGTAGATACGGACATTTTATTGTATGGTAATTGTATCTTGAGTTTAGAAAAGACAACGGACACACTAAGCTAAAGATTGAGAAAAAGGGAGAATGTAATTAATAGATAATATATTGGGTTGTTGGAAAAGCCACAATACATTTTTGCATAGAAAAACACTTCATGACTTCCCAACAACCTAATAATTGTTTGCATAGTGTATTCAAGAGAATTTACAAATAAATATTAACACTAAGGAAAAGTTCGGCAAAATTGCTAGAAATCAATAAACAAAAATCAATAGTTACTTTTAAAATGTAATTTTTACAGGACATTATTAACTATGGCAATAAAAACCAAGATGCTCATAAATAAATCTAACAAATGATATATAATATTTGTATGAAAAAGCAGCAAAACTTTATTGAAGAGAGAGAAAAAGAAACTACTTACTATGTTCATGAATGGGAGAGCTCAGTATTTTAAAGATGGTGATTTTCCCCAAATTTACCCATAAATTCAATACAATTTGAAAAAAGTCTCAGTAGGATTTTTTGAAGAAGAACTTGACGAGATGAATCTGAAATGCATATTAAATTTAAAAGAGTTTAAAAGGATGCAAAGAAGTGGCTGCTCTTGGTTGGGGGCCATCCCACACCTAAGGCAGGAAGATGGCAGCCATGAAGAAGATGAAAATGTTGCTGGAGTCTAACCACTCTAGGCTCCAACTTGTTATGAAAAGTGGGAAGTATGTGCTGGAGTACAATAAAACTCTGAAGATGACCAGACAGGGCAAAGCAAAGTTGGTCATCCTTGCCAACAACTGCCCAGCTTTGATGAAATCCAATGTAGAATACTATGCAATGTTGGCCAAAGCTGGAGTCCATCACTACAGTGCAAATTATATTGAATTGGGTGCAGCATGTGGAAAACACTACAGAGTATGCACATGGGCTATCATTGTTCCAGGGGATTCTTTTTTTAATTTATGTATTTTACATACTTTCACTGAACATCACCACAGCATACAAAATGTGATTTTTTTCCAGCCACAATACACTGTAAAGTAGCTTAATCATATAAATTATTGTCAACAAATAATTTTACATTTCTTGTTTCTTGTATATATGTTTTTCCCCTATTTCTCACCCTCTGCCATTTCCTATCCTCCCACCCTGTATCTGCAGTTGCTTTCCATTCCTTTATTCTTTCCCACATTTTATTGATTCACAAAATATCTTAATTGATCTAAATACTTTCTATATTAGTAAGTGCAGCTGATACATACATATCTGTGAACAAAAGTTGACTTTAGGCATGACACTCTGCGAGTAGAATGAATATACTATAAAATAGCATATAGCTGAGGCTATATAGCTTGCTGTGGTTGCCAAATAGGTATTTTTAAATATATTTTTTAATTCCAAGAAAGACAGTTTTAGGTTTAATAAATCAAAATCAAAAAATGTTGAGGGGACCAACAGTTAGCATAATGGCTATGTCGCTGGACTCTCATGTAGTCGACCGCGGTTCGCATCCCGGAACCAGTGGCTTAAAACTCACACCAGGTGCATGTGCATACATGCCCAAGATCTCGAGAGGAGAATGGAGGAGAAGGGATTGTGGCGTGGCCATCCCCCCTGGGGGGTGATTTCTCGTTTTCTGTCTCTCTGTCTCTCTCTGTCTGTCTGGCGAGCGCAGCGCCCTATAGCAAAAACCTCTCCAAAAAAAATGTTAAGAGAACTTTGCTTAATACTTAAAGCCAAGAAACAGGTTAGGATTCTGTTAGAATAGTAGGTACATGGACCTGGCCACAACTCGAGAGAAGACAAAACTCCTTAACACTGGAAAACAAAGCTTAGAAGGTCAGTAATGTTTTAGTCATAAGTCATAAAATTCTGTTTCACTAGTTCAACCTCATGTACTTTATCTTCTATTGTGGTCTGATCTTTCTGTTTAAATTCTGGAAGATAACATTCAACTCTGGACTTGTCCCTACCATTAAGTTGGCCATTTTCTTAGTTGTTTTA
>NW_006208977.1:2075203-2079682 GCF_000334495.1 Tupaia belangeri chinensis | reverse complement strand
GAATATATTTTCCCATTCTTTCCTTGCTCACATTGTTTCGGATGAGAGGTCTGCTGTTAATCTGATGGGATAGTCTTTGTAAAAAAAAAACTTGATGTTTCTCTCTTGCCAGTCTGAGTATCTTGTTTTTGTCTGTGGTTTTGGTCATTCTGGCTATAATGTGCCTTGGAGATCTTCTTGGGTTGATCCTATTTGGGGTCCTATGTATTTATTGGGTCTGAATCTTTGAATGCCTCTCTAAGGTTTGGGAGCTTTTCTTCCAGGATTTTATGGAATAGATTGTCAATGCCTTTATTAGTCTTTTCACCTTCTGGGATACTGATTATCTGGATGTTTGGAAGTTTAATGGTATCTAGTATTTCTCATATATTATCCTCATTTGGGGGGAGGCTATTTCCTCAGTCTTCATAGTGGATTTTACTAGTCCAGTAATCCTGTCTTCTACATCTGAGATTCGATTTTCTGTATGATCTAGTCTGCTTTTAATGCTTTCAAAGGAGGTTTTGACTTCCTTTATTATAGCCTTCATCTCCAACAGTTCCATTTGATTTTTTTTATAGTGTGTTTTTCCTCTTTCAGCTCTCACAAGAACTTCCTCACCTCCTGGAACTCATCAGATTTTTTTCTTCTGGTGTTTATTGTCTCTCTTCTCTTCCATCTCTGTTAGTTTTGTCGCTATGAATATTCTAAATTCTTTATCAGACATTTCCATGAGTTCCATTGTACTGTCTGTGGATGAAGAGGAGTTATCCTTTTCCCTTGGGGGTGAGGTATTTTCTTGGTTTCACATATTTCATGTGCCCCTATAGTGATTTCTAGTCATCTGATGAGTTATTTGCTTCTTCCTACCTTTGAGATCAGCCTGAGCGATCAGAGGTGCACAGGAGGATATGGTCTGCAAACTCTTTAGCTTTGTGTTTTTCTCCCTTTGTGTCACAGATTCAGTGGGAGTAGAGGATTATGAGGACTCAAATAGTATTCAAATTTTGGCAACTTTTCACTTAGACTTGTTTAGACACTCAGTGAGTGGAGGCTGAGCAGGAAAGTGATGAGGTAAAAGAAAAAGGATAAGAACACAGAGAGAGAGAAAAAAAGAAAAACAGGAAAGGCAAACAAACAAAAAATATTTATTTGTTAATTTTAAAAAACAAAAAAATGACAACCATGTAGATCTCAGCTTTCATGGCAGACTCAGTCTTCTTCTGGTCTGCCTGTTCTGCTTGCCAGGGTAAATTCTCAACAGAACGTTTTTATTCCTGTTATCCCTGAAATCACTAGATCTCAGCTCTCATGGCAGACTCAGTCTTCTTGATCCAGGTGATTCTGATATCTTTAGAAGCATGATGGAACAGACTGGTAAAAAGTGGGAACCAGCAGTTAGCGTAATGGCTATGTCGCTGGACTCCCATGTAGTCGACCGCGGTTCACGTCCCAGATCCGGTGTATTAAAACTCACGCCGGGCGCGTGTGCGAACGTGCCCAAGATCCCAGGAGGAGAATGGAGGAGAAGGGATTGCGGCGTGACCATCCCCCCTGGGGGGTGATTTCTTGCTTTCTGTCTCTATGTCTCTCTCTGTCTGTCTGACGAGCGCATGCGCCCTATAGCAAAAATCTCTCCAAAAAAAAAAAAGAAAACCATATAACATTTTTCATTAATAAAACTTGCCAGAGCTTGTTTAAAAAAAATTTTTAAAAGGCAAAGAAGGGGGAAGAGGCAGAGGAAGAAAAACAGAAGGAAAAACTTATTCTTTTGTATACTGATACTATCTTATCATATAAAAATAATTTAAGCAGCATAATATTGCCAAAGGAAAAAGAGAGCTTAAAAATAAGACCACTTAGATATGTACATTCAGAACATGACTGAAATGACATTACAAATAACAGTGCAAAGAATGAGAATATTCAATTAAGGAGCTGAGACATCACTATCTGGAAAATATGGGTGTAACTATTTACGTTGATGAGGGTAAAAATGAGTACCTACCTCATGGCATACACAAGAAAACACCTAAATGTGAAAAGCAAATTAAAAAAATGTATATGTAAGAGAAGAGCTTGATGACATCTAGGTATCGCCATATTATTTAAGATGCTAGAACCATAAACCATATTGAGAAAAGAAAATATTAAGAATGTAACTATAGTGGCCACAGGTAGCATAGTGCTTAGGGCACTAGACTCCTACATAACTGGCCATGGTTCAAGTCCCTGACCTAGTGGCTTCAAAATCATGTTGGACGCATATGCACGCATGCCCAAAATCTTTTTTTTTTTTTGAAACTAAATGTTTAATACATTTGTAGGAATAGAAGGAATGCAATAAAGATTATAGTTTTGTTATATACATTAGACATTCATGTAAAAGTTGTTTTGCATCTCAAAGAATTTCCCCTATTTTGCTGTCTTTTCTCTTTCTCAGCACAATAATAATTACTACTCCCACAAGTAAGCCACTCCATTGGTAGAACATAATTATATATTTGTTTCACATTATCATCTCCAAAACCTTAACCCTTCATTTCATGACACAGTACTTCTTAGTAGAACTGCACTCCACTTAAATGACAGGAACCCAAAGAAATCAGAACAAACAGCAGTCGAATTCCTGTGAACGAATGCTAGGGGCCCAAGGTACTGATGAGTAACAAAGTACTAATTTAGTACTGACTTAGTAATGAAGTATCTACTGGCACAAACCTTATTCATATCATTAAAACGGAAATAACAGAAATGAAACCTACTTTAATGAAAAAAAAAAACTCAGGAGTGAGGTCATTAAATAGAACTAAATACATCTAAATATAAATACCATGTACTGCCTGCTTAATACCAGGTAAATATCCAGACTGCCTATTACGAATTCTAACCTCAGAGAAAAAGGTCGGAGACAATTACAAAGAAGGTGCTTCAGATCATCGGGTCCATTTTAGGAACAATGAGACCCTTTGGGAAACTGTTAGTCTTTCTTTTTATCAGAGACTTCTATTGGTCCTTTTGTGGGTAATCCATTTATGTCTGCACCCTTACAGTCTGCTTTGCCTTTATTTTTATCATTGGATTCTTGTACAGCTTTTTTAGGCCATATTCGACTAACAAAAGTGGAGATCAGAGGGTATGTACGGCTCCAGGAATTTTTTGTAGATCCAGAGCAGAACTGGAATGAGGATACATGGAATGCACACCATTGCCCCAGACTTGAGCTCCTAAACTGAGACCAGGTCAACCACACAGCATCCTGGAAGGAGGATCTCGCTCCGGCTGGAGCTTGCTGAGCAAGCTGCTGGAGAGTGCCGTTTGGAGGCCAGAGCCCACCCACGGCCCCAGGCCCAAGTCCAAGCCCCACCAACATCTTGAGAGGAGAATGGAGGAAAAGGGATTTCAACGTGGCCATCCCCCCTGGGAGAGCATTTCTCACATCCCTTCTGTCTGTCTCTGGTGAGCGCATGTGCCCTATTGCAAAAACCTAAAACAAACAAACACAAAGAATGTAACTACATTAAACTAAGAACTTGCTTGTATTGAGATGACAACAAGAAGCAAGTCCATAGCTACTATGGTAAGTATTTACAACCCATTTAACTGACTTTATATAGTCAGGATATAACAGAATTTCTTAAAAATCAGGCAACTCTAAAGTCCAAGAAAAAAGAAATCACCTTTTAAGATAACAAATATATGAAAAGTAATCACCACAAAATGCAAACTAGAACAACAATGAAATGCTGCCCCATACCACCAGACTGGCAAAAATCAGTGAGTCCAATAACACCAAGAGTGGATAGGGCTACTAACAAGTGGGAAATCTTATATAGAGCCAGCAGGATTGCAAATTGGCACAATTACTTCAAAGAGCAATTCTGGAATAACCATAAAGAAAACAGGAAGTTATAGATATCATAACCTACCAACTAGAAACTTGGTTTCTAGATGTTTACCATGGAGCAGCACATGTGCAAAGAGATACCTTCAAGACTCTTCATCCCAACAGTAATGCCAAAAACCTGGGGAGAAAGAACAAATGTTATCAAATCACATACTTTTAAAATATATTAAATATTTAAGTATATAATATATTTTATATTTATAAAATTTTATTATTTTAAAAAATATAAAATAAATTCTATGTATATTTATTATGGATTTATGTATATTTAGAGAAAATATGAGGGACTTTGAAAAGTTCATAGAAAAATGAACTTACTATATGAGTTTATTTTTGTGCAAAAAATTTGGAATGTGAGTCTGGCATTGTGGTACTGTAGTAATGCACTGCTTAGAAACCAGAAGCCACATGCACCAAGATTCAAATCCTTGGCCCAGTTCTCTTGAAACACTGGGCCATGTACACAAATGCCCAGGATCCAATGGACTAGAGAACCAGATAAAGGGAATTGAGTATGAACAGATCCTGTGGAGGGTGCTCCTCTCTCTCTCTCTCTCTCTCTCTCTCTCTCTCTCTCTCTCTGTCTCTCTCTC
>NW_006208977.1:2047582-2075180 GCF_000334495.1 Tupaia belangeri chinensis | reverse complement strand
AAAAAAAAACCATTTTTGGAGAAGTTTTTGCTATAGGGCACATGTGCTCACCAGAAAGAGAGAGAGAGAGACAGAAAGCGAGAAATCACTCCCCAGGGGAGATGGCCATGCCACAATCCTTTCTCCTCCATTCTCCTCTCAGGATCTTAGGTGTGCACACACACGCACCCAGCATAAGTTTAAGCCAACTGCTAGTCCCAAGAAAAAATGTTTTAATATAAAAAAAAATTTGAAATCCATACATAGTTTTTTTTATAACACACATTTTCCAGGACCTAGTTTTGTTTTTTAGTTTGTTATAGGGTGTGTGCACTCACTAGAGAAAGACAGAGAGGGAAAGTGTGAAATCACCCCCTGGGGGAAGGACTATGCCACAATCCTTCCTCCTCTTTGGGATTTTGGACATGCATGCACACCCACCCAATGTGTTTTCAAGCTGCTAGATCTGATATATGAACCTTGGAAATGATCATGTGGGATCCAATTGTTTCAACCTCACACTACCTGGTGGCCCTCCAGGCACTTTTTTTATTTGAGAGGTTTTTGCTATAGGGCACGTGCGCTCGCCAGAAAGACAGAGAGAGACAGAGAGACAGAAAGCAAGAAATCACCCCCCAGGGGGGATGGCCATGCCGCAATCCCTTCTCTTCCATTCTCCTCTTGGGATCTTGGGCACGCACGCACACACGCCCGGCATGAGTTTAAGCTGCCGGGTCCGGGACTCGAACTGCGGTCGACTACGTGGGAGTCCAGCAACATAGCCATTACCCTAACTGCTGGTCCCTCCAGGAACTTTTTTAAAATCCCTGTATAAGATACATACCAATATCAGTATATGGTAGATGATGGAATATGAGAGAGGTCTCCAGATCAGATTGCTTGAGAATGAAGGAGAAGCGATTGTGGGGGGGGTGATTTTTTGCTTTTTGTCTCTCTGTCTCCATCAATGTCTCTCTCTATATATAGAAAAATCTCTCTTAAAAAAAAAAAAGCTTTGGAAACACATGTTATGAAAAAAATTAGATGAGGCATGGACTTCTAAAGATTTTTTGTGTCAAAATAAACTCATACTTTTCATTTTATCTTGTCCAACAAGCTTTTTGAATTCCCTGCATATATTAAGAGTATTTTTTTTCGGTAAGTAAAACAGATGAATGGTCCGTATAATGTTATGGCTAAATGTTTAAGCTGCTTTGTGTGTTGGATAACTGTAAGAGGACGGTATTGTAGGAGCATGTTTTCGGATAAATGTTTGACAGCCAGCTAGCTCCTAGCACAGCAAGTCAAAGATAAAAGATGAGGATGGAAAGGCCTGGGAAGTTCAAAGTCATTCTTTCTAGAAATATCTGAGATCTCAAAGTAGCTGAAAAAATGTGCAGAAATGCAATTTCTGGGCGAGTTTAAACATACAAGCCCTAAAAATGCCAAAGAAATATTGTTAGTTACTGTGAGTATCCAAACATATATGTTCCCTGAGAAACTATGGCAGTGATCTGTAAAATATTTATCCATGTTTAGCTGATTATTTTGTGAGCTTTGTTTACATAGACATACACATTCTCGGTTCGTCTTTTTGCGTGAGACAGTCTTTAGGCATTATTTCAAGAGCAAAAAGCAAACAAACAAAAAAGGAGAACCAGCACAGTGGCACAGACATTAGGACACCACTAAATTTGGATGCCTGGCAGACCTGAACATAACAGGCATGCCGTGATCCTGCCTGGCTGGAAGGCTGGGAGCATAATGGTGGCATGATGAGACCCTGTTGGAGGATCCCTCTTTCTCTCTCCCTGTCTCTGTCTCTCTCTCATGAAAGGAATTTAAAAAAGGGAACTAAAAAAAAAAAAAAAAAAAGAAACCTTAGATTTTTACATGCATATACCACAATACAAGGTTTTTGTGGTAGTATTCCTAGAAAGATTACCCATTATGATGCTTTTTGGCAACCATCTAAATATGGCTTCAACAACAGAGACTTATTGTTATCAAACCTAAGTGGAGTCTGGAGGTGAGCCAATGATTTG
This sequence comes from Tupaia belangeri chinensis, assembly GCF_000334495.1. Classification (NCBI taxonomy): domain Eukaryota; kingdom Metazoa; phylum Chordata; class Mammalia; order Scandentia; family Tupaiidae; genus Tupaia; species Tupaia belangeri. The sequence continues at coordinate 2,073,156 of NW_006208977.1, read as the reverse complement.
GTTGCTCAACAAAACCTGCAAAACTCAAGCCATTCTATCTTCTGGATCTGCTGACTGGTGTGTTGGGTCATTTCCCTCAAAGTCACGTGATGGTTACAGCTCTTGGCATCTCATCTTGCCAGAAAGACAGAGAGAGACAGAGAGACAGAAAAGGAGAAATCATCCCCCGAGGGGATGGCCATGCCACAATCCCTTCTCCTCCATTCTCCTCTCGGGATCTTGGGCACACACCCACACATGCCCAGCCTGAGTTTAAACTACTGGGTCCTGGACTCGAACCACAGATGACAATATAGGAGTCCAGTGACATAGCCATTACGCCAAATGCTGATCTCCAATGTGTCTTCAAAAACAGAAAGCAAATAGGGTAGCAGACCCCTTACTCCTCTCTTGTTTTATCAGATAGAAAAGTCTTTCCCAGAGGCCCCTCAGGAGAATTTCTCTTTCATCTCAGTGGACAAAACCAGGTCACATGGACACCCCTGAACTGCTCACTGGCAAGCTGAATAGGGATTTCTATGACTGTGTGAGACTCGTCACTAATCTGTCCTCTGGGATTGAGACCGCCTTTGTTTAGCATTTTGCCACCTGCATCTGAGCCAAACCTTGGTTACATTGTTGAAGAGAAAATGCCTGAAAATGAGTAGTCTTATCACATGGAAGAGGAAAATGCAGAAAACACAAAACAAACATAAAACTACATTCTATCTACTGTTTTCTACAGTAAGACATTTCTCTTCTGGCCGATACTATTGTCTGCACCTAATAGTCATTACCTACCTTTGCCTTGCAGGAGTAGCAGATTCATTGTCCCCCTTCCTGCCCAACAAAGTTTTTATTATATTTGTTTATTTTTTCCATGAATGAGAGAGAGAGAGAGAGGCACCCCAACAGGGTCTCCATGCCATGATCCATCCCCACCCTAGTCAGCCCCAGACTACAAGCACATACCTGTCCAGCAAGCTCAGGAAGGTCTCAGGATGCAAAACCAGAACTACCATGTGGGCAGGCCTGGCAAGGCAGTGCAATACTCCTGTGCCACTGTCCAGCCCACCAGATTTGTTTACGGGCAGTAAAGTATTTCCCAAGGGTCGTGCTCTTCTCTGGCCTAGGGGTAAATCTTAGTTGGTCTGTGTCCACTGTGGTAAGACCATTCCCCTTACCAGCGGCCAGTGTAGGAAGGGGAATATGACATGAAGGGAAGTCTGTCTGTGGAGCCTCTGGAAAGAGGTGGAAGGAAGAAGACCCTCCCTCTGCCCCTGGAGCACTGCTTTGAGAGGGTATTGTTGCTGCAACTGCAGCAGCCGCAGCTGCCATCATGAAAATGGGTCCTGGATGATACTGGTGAGTTACTCAGTGAACCAGCCTTTCAACTGAACTACATTCAAACTTCCTGTAATATGAGGTAATGCATTTTCTTCTTCGCTTGGCCATTTTTGTTTGATTTTGTGTGTGTGCTTCAGTCAAATCATTCTAATACTATCTTCACGCTGGAAGCTATTCAGCAAATAATTTAAGGAGAGATTTAAAAATCTAGATAGGTAAGAAGCTAACAAGAGCACATCTGGTTGCTTTAAACTGGTTTGGATCTGCATGTTCAGAATTGTCAAATCCCATAATACTTAAGAAAACATGTTATAAGTAATTTCTTATATTAAGACACTTTTTCAGAGTCCTGTAAGGAGGCAGTTCTGTAAGACAGTCTAAAGACAGAAAAAATATAAAATGCATGATCCCTAAATCTAAGTGTATAATACAACTGGGGAGAAAGTCAAGTGGACTGAAAATTTTAAATCATACATCAGTGTTAACGAAATGGTTCTAGGGCCAGATGGTGGCCCAGTGGTAATGCAACTGGATTCACATGGTGGGGTCCCTGGGCTTGTGTCCTTGAATTCCCCTCTACACACCAGATGTGTGCATGCGTGCCCATGATCTGGGCTGGCTGAAGCTGGTGGTAGATCCCAATGTGAAGAAACTATTAGGGGTACCTTTGTCTCTCTCTGTCTCTCTCTTTCTTTTTCTTTTTTTTCTTTTTTTTTTTTGGAGAGGTTTTTGCTATAGGGTGTGTGCGCTCTTCAGAAAGACTGAGAGAGACAGAGAGACAGAAAGCAAGAAATCAACCCCCAGGGGGGATGGCCACGTTGAGATCCCTTCTCCTCCATTCTCCTCTCCGGGATCTTGGGCACGCACACACACACACACACACACGCCCGGCATGAGTTTACGCCGCCAGGTCTGGGACTCAAACCGCGGTCGACTACATGGGAGTCCAGCGACATAGCCATTGTGCCAACTGCTGGTCCCTTTCTATCTCCCATGGAAGAAATACTTTTTTTAAAAAAAGTTGCTTTAGAAAGTGGTTCTAGGCCCAGTCACAGTAGCACACGGTAGCACAAGCTACATGGTGACTGAGGCTGCATGGGGAGCCTGGGTTTGCCCTCCCAACCCAAACGAAATAGGCTGGGCAATGGCACCTACCTCTGTGGTCCCAGCTGACTGGAAGCTTGGGACTGGAGAATTGCAACTTGGCAACATCTTGTCGAAGAATCAATCTCTTTATGTCTTTACCTCCTGCTCTTTCTTTTTCATAAAAAAAAAAAAATTAAAAGAAGAAGAAAAAGTAGTTCCATTATTTTCAAGGTTGGTATCTATTATCAACCAAGTAATAAATTGCACCATCATACCATAATATATCAAACATCAGAATCCCTGACCAGACAAAAATCTCTAGATCCTAAAGTATATTAGCCAAAGCTTTAATTTTATAAGATCAATCCTTCTTTGGAAATAGCTACTGACATCTGAATAGATTTACTTTACCCTTGAGCAATCTGGAAATTCATAGAGAAAGGCATAATGTCCAATTTTTTACTTAAAGCATTTTACCCTTTATGGATAATCATCATAGACTCAGAATTAGAAGAGTCACAATGAATGAGTCTTCACTGTATTTGCATTTGAGTCATCTGAGTATGGTGTTTCCAATTTGCTGGTGTACCTTTAAGTTTATTGGAGAAAATAAAGCTAACACAGAGATGGTACAGAGCAGATTCACCTGCTCACATCAGATGTATATATTTTGGTATTCACGGAGAAAGTGCCTCTGGCAAGGAGGCTTCTAAGTAGTGATAAGTGTGCATTTTGCCTTCACAGAGACCCTGAGGGAGATGAAGAGTGCTAAGCCTTGGCAGGAAGCAGCAGCCCAGATATGAAATATTTCAGTTCTGAATGTGTCTACCAGAGCATAAATTTATTAAAACCCCACTTTAGACCATAAAGCAAATGCATCAATAAAGCAGTAGCTCGCACTAGCTAAGTCAGATGGGTCTAGTGTTTTGTTGTAGTATTATTTTTTAAAAGTGTGAGTGGTTTAGCAACCCTGGATTTATCTTTGTTGTTTAAAAATGTTTAATTGACAAACTATATTCAGGAACATATATTCAAGTGTACAATCTGATCATTTGATGTACATGTACATTATACACGGATTACCACAGTCAAATTCACTTATCCACCACGACTCAAAGTTACCACTGTGGGGCTGAGGGTAGGAGTGAGGGCACTTAAAATTTCTTCTTTTATCAGATTTCAAGTAAACAACATAATATTATGAAATAGGATTACCAAGCTATGCATTAGACTCTAGAACTTCGTCAAGTTGTAACTGAAAGTTTATATCCTTTGACGAATATTTCTCCAGTTTTCCCACTCTCCAGCCCCTGGAAACTCCTCTCTGCTTCTATGAGAGTGTATTCTATGTCTAAGTGAGATCAAGCAATATTTGTCCTCCTGCTCATTGTATTAGCCTAATACCATCCAGGTTCATCGATGTTTTGCAGATGGCAGGATTTTCCTTCTTTCTCACAGCCTACTCCTGCTCATTGTATTAGCCTAATACCATCCAAGTTCATCCATGTTTTGCAGATGGCAGGATTTTTCTTCTTTCTCATGGCTGAATAACAGCCTACTGTGTGTGTGTGTGTGTGTGTGTGTGTGTGTGTGTATTAGGTTGTCATGATGTTGTTCCCTATATGCAAAAATGTGTCATAACTTTCTGGATGATCCAATCTCTCTCTATAGATAGATAGATAGATAGATAGATAGATAGATAGATAGATAGATAGATAGATAGAGATATACAAGTATATACATGTATATATAAGTATATACAAGTGTATACAACCTACAAGCCAACCAATGGATGAGAAAATGTTACATATATATGTATAATATACACATTATTTTTTCAAGCTATGAGGTTTGGGACTTGAACCATGTAGTTGGCCATGTGGGATCCAGGCATCCAACCACCATGCCACACCACCAGCTGGCTCAGTTAAACATGCTAACAATAAAAACATGAAAAATAAATAGAATGCATTATAGTCTATGAACAACTATGAAGAGCTGGCATAAGGAGGTAAATTTCCAGGGACATCTCATTTTTAGCAGTTCCCATTTCCATCAGGAGTCTTCTGTGCTGATACATACATATATATATATTTAAAATTTTCTCATCCATTGGTTGACTTGTAGGTTGTTTTCATATTCTGTAACTAGTGCTGCAATAAACACAAGAGTGCATATATCCTTTAAATTAAATTAAATACTGATTTTATTTCCTTTGGATATCTACCCCAAAAGTAGGGTTGCTGAATCACAGGGTAAGCCTACATTTAATTTTTGATGCTAAAGCTACTTCTATGCTGCTTACCATAGCAGTTGTACCATTTAACATTCCCACCAACGGTGGGTCCCCTTTTCTCCACACGTCTAAGCAGCGGGGCCTAATGGGAGGGAACCACCCAATTGGCCGCGGGCATGGAAAAGACAACCGGAATAATTCTGTGTCCACTCTCTCTGCATTTGCTCACTCCCTTCTGCTTCTGTAGGCCATGTTGTAACCCAGTCTGACGCTGCCCCATCCCTTCAGACTTTCTGGCCATCAGAATCATAAGCCAAATAACCCTGTTTTCTTTTTTTTTTTTTTTTTGGAGAGGTTTTTCGCTATAGGGCGCGTGCGCTCGCCAGACAGACAGAGAGAGACATAGAGACAGAAAGCGAGAAATCACCCCCTGGGGGGATGGTCACGCCGCAATCCCTTCTCCTCCATTCTCCTCTCGGGATCTTGGACATGTACGCACACGCGCCCGGCATGAGTTTTCAGCCACCGGGTCCGGGATGCGAACCGCGGTCGACTACGTGGGAGTCCAGCGACATAGCCATTACGCTAACTGCTGGTTCCCAACCCTGTTTTCTTAATAAATCACTCAGTCTTCAGTATTACCGTTTAGCAACTAACAGACTTTGTAAGAGACTAACACAAGCCATACATACTAAAGCAGAATGTGCATTTAATAAGTTCCCCAGGTGACTTGTATGTACCTTAAAGAATGAGAAACATCAGTACAAACGCTTAAATATGCTTTTGGAAGTTTGACCTGGACATGATTTTCACAGGATCATGCTAGCCAAACAATAGACACGCAACCACCATTCATGTGAAAACATGCCTATCAACTTAAAAACATTGTCATGAACAGTTAACGTAACAAGAAGGTAGTGATGATTTATAAGTAATATGTATTTAAAAGATTTATTTTCTTAACATTTTGAAAAATAATCTTAGAATATATACATACCCCTTTGAGTAACTGAGTGCCAAAAGATGAGTAAAAATCACGTATGCTGGGGTCAGCAGGTGGTATAGTGGTTAAGACACTGAACTCTCACATGGTTGATTGGAATTTGAGTCCTAGATGTGGTGGCTTGAAACTCATGCTGGGCACATTTGTATGCAATTTGTATGCATGCCCAAAATCCCATGAGGGAGGCAGCATGGCCATCCCCCCTGGGGGGTGATTTCTCACTTTCTGTTTCTCTGTCTCTCTCTGTCTTTCTGGCGAGCGCACACACCCTATAGAAAAAAAAAAAAAAAAAATACCCAAAAAAAAAAAAAAAAAAAAAACCCACATACACTTCTGAGTCTGTTACAGGGATAAATGTCACGCAGAATCCGACTGTTCCTCCTGAAATCTGATATAATCACAGTTAGGTACTGATTCCTCTTTCACTGGACTCCTCAATTGCAGGTCCTGAAAAGAGCAAGGCTGTTAATTAGTGTTTTTTTTTTTTTTTTTTTTTTTGCTATCAGGCATGTGTGCTCACGAGGGAGAGAGAGAGAGAGAGAGAGTGAGTGAGAAAGCATCCGCCAGGAGGGATGGCCACACTGCAGTCTTTTCTCCTCCATTCTCCTCTTGGGATTTTGGACACACATACACACACACACAGACACGCGCACACACGACATGTTTTTCAAGCAATGGAGTTTGGAACTTGAACCATGTACTTGGCCATGTGGGATCCAGGCATCCCAACCACCACCCGACACCACCAGCTGGCCCAGTTACGTATGCTTACGTTAAAAAAAATAAAGTAAACAAACAAAAAAAATAGAAAAATAAGTAGAATGTATCATAATTTATGAACAAGTCTGAAGAGCCGGTATAATGAGGTAAGTTGCCAGGGACATCTCATTTCTGGCAGTTCCCGTTCCATCAGGAGACTTCTGTGCTACTGCTTAGTTGGCTCCTTCATTTGGAGCTGTTGCCACTCTATCCACTGCCTCCTCTGCTCCCATCACAGGGAGAAGCTGTGTTTGTCCTGCATTGAAAGTTGAGCATTCTGCCAGCTTTGTTTGCATTTCCTTTTAAACTTGTCAGCAGCAGATGAAGGGAGAAGAGTAAAGTTTATGTTCCTGTCCCTCTTCTATGTCAGATTGGAATTTCAACAGCCTCTAGGGATGGAACATGAGCAGGAGTTCCCACCTGGACCCCCAAAAGAAATGCTCACAGTAAGGCAGTAGTCAGGTCACTCTGGTGATATACAAGGGCATCACAAAGCTCTGGAATAAAACACAAAGTATGAATTTATTCTGGAGCAAAAAAAAAAAAAAATTGAAATCATGCATAGTGTTTAATAATACTTACCATGAATTTTTCGAAAACCTCTAATATTGCCAATAAAAAAGGCGGGGGAGAGGGGCCATTTTCTGGGTATTGAACTTCAAATGTCAGTATCGCCCAAAGACAGATTTTGGAGAAAATTTTCTTCCCTGTGGTTAGAGAAATAATGAGGTTATAGGAAAGGGATGTCAACTTCACTCCCTAACTCCCAATTTCACCCTCGTCCCTCCCCCCACCACCACCAATAAAAGGAGGTCTTTTCTTTGCACAAAGGCACTGAATTATTATGTTTACCAACCAGTCAGCCTGCATGGCCACATCTGTCCACAGGGGGCATCGTTCCCTTGTTGAACGGGGAGGCTCTACTGCCCTTTTCTTCTTTCTCCAGAGGTGCGTATGTGCTTGCAGAGACCTATGGGAGATTGCTGAGAAGGAGGCTTTATATTCTGGCCTTAAATTAGAAAAAGAAATTAAGAAGAGAAGATAGATTTGATTAATGCAAGCTGCATTCCCTGCATGGATTCCTGGACAGACAGGAAGAACCTAGAGGAACAACAGTTATGGGGCAAATCTAGGAGGAAGGGGCCTCAGCTCCACGCAGCTTCCTGTGCTCAAGCTGGGAGCAGGGGTAGCGGAGAGACTGGTACACTTGGAGGGACCTTGCAGCGGGACAGCTCAGCCGTCACCTGCACGGTGGGGAAAATGAGGCAAGGACAGTGCATAAATGGAAGAGAATGGCTGAGGAAAAGCAAAGCCCCAATCCAAATTATCAGCACATATTGTCCCTGACAGACCCCCACCCCACCCTCCTCACAAATGTACACCCTCATACGGTATAAACCCCCCAAATCTTAGGGAGCAAGGACCACGACAAGGGCAGTGGACCTGCAATGAACTAAGTGAACTATAAATCAGTGTCCTCCAGCAGGCTAGACTAGAAACGTGGAATAGAGTATAAGCTGTCACAGAAGGGAGGAGAGACACTTTCCTTGCTTCCTTGTGTTTCTGATCTGAGCCCCATACCTATAGATACTGTCTTCTCCTGCTCGAGTGGTACCGCTGTTTAGTTTTGAGCCAGAGATTGCTAAAATCATTTACAATGATGCTTTTAATCAGCACTAAGTTCTTTTTTTTTTTTGTAAGTTGGCAAATAATGTGGCTCATTAGGAAAAGGGTGTGTTTTTCTCTTCATTTTTTTAATGATAAAGTTCTCAAAGCCAACCTTTAAGGTGTTTTTCGTTAAATTCAGACTTTCCTGATACTATGTTCTACATACCAAACAAATAAAGCTTCTTTTTATTTTTTAAATTTGCCAGAGAGCATGTGTGCTCACTAGAGAGAGAGAGAGAGACAGAGAAAAAGGGAGGAGGAGAAAGTACCCTCAATGGGCTGTGGTCATGGTACGATCTTCTCTCTTCCATCTCCCTGTGCTGTCGGGACATTGGGCTGGCACTCCCCCATGCCTGGTGTGCTTTTCAAGCCACAAGGGCTGGGAGTTGAACTATGTGGCTAGCCACGTGGGATCTGGCCTCCCAGCTACCAGGCCACATGGCTAGCCCCAGACAAAGCTCTCCAATAAGACAAATATTTCATAAATTCTTGGTAAAATAAGAATCAGTATTACATTCTGATTATTCTGTCAATGTTTAAAACACCTTAATTGATCTAAGCTCAGTGTGTCTGTTTGCTCACTTTTAAGGGATAAAGGAATGTTTTCTACAAATGAGAAGATACGTTGAAATTGTGTGAAACAAAATGTTTAAAACGAAATAGGACATTTTGACCCATTTTAAAAGCAGCAGGCCAGTAAACAAGTAAAGGCGTGGTACATAAAGGTTTCTGGCTATCTTCTCTGTGAAGCAATGGGTTGAGAGTGATGAATGAAAAAATATTTTTAAGCAGTAATTTTCCTATTTGGATCCCTTTCTGAACCCAAGCTTTAAACTCTTCTAAGCTCTATTGTGTCATTAGCACCAAGTTAAAAGTTGGACATACGTGATGTTTACGTTCTTCATGCCTACCCACCCACCAACCCAACATAGCCTTGTCATTCTGCACACCCTTTCCACCGTGCCACAGCCTTGTCCTTGAAATCAGAGAGTGAAATGGCCCTTCCCAGAAAACTTTCCCCAGGTAATTAGTATGTCATCCGCTTCACAAAACCTCATTGGGATTTATCACTAGTCTTCCATTACTCTTAGGCGTTGAATTTCATTGCACACATGTACGGAATTCACGTTCCACCTGTTATTCTACCATATTCGAGGACAGGTTCCTGAAGGGTAGAAACGCAGCTTAGGCTTCAGGACTAGGTATTCCCAAGTCTAGGGGCACACACCCTTCCTTGTTCTGGTAGCAATGGACCCTTACCTTCCCAACATCCTTCTCTCCTTCTTCTTGGTAATGGAACCCTGGGAAATGACCAACTAAAATAACTCCACTTAGCCTCTCTTGAGGAGAGCAGGGGTGGCAGGAGGGCAGGGAAGGAGTGAAGAAAGGAATAAGGGGAAGTAATAGGGAGAGACATCTGGGAAAGCCTCTTTTTGGCTTTTCCCTCTTGCCCCTTTTTTTTGTCCAGAATATGAAATGCTGCCTGGTGGCTGCTCCTTGTGGTATTAAGGAAGCAAGCTCCTGCAGTGAGGACAGCTGAGCAGAGGCAGAGGGGGCTGAGGCTTTCTGAAAACTGAGACCACCATTACAGGCTATGTTGTCTGCCTCTGTGTGTCAATTAAGTATCTATTTGAAAAATAGAACCACTTCCCTGGTATACATGTGTGTGTGCGTGTGAGCACACACGTACATTTTGTTACAGGGGCTGGGCTGTGGGAGCAGGCTAAGCACTACACATAGGTGTTATGTTTTCTGCTCAAGGCTGCAGGCCGTGGAGAAGGAACGGTAGAAGAAACAAAAAGCTGGAGTTCATTAGACTGATTGGAAATCTGCACTGGGTCCTGTTGACTCTGGCCTTAGTGGTGTGAATATCCTGTAGAAACTGGGGTCTGTCATCATGAACTAAGTGAACACACCTGGCCCGGGAGTTGGAGAGGCTGAGAAGGATCCAAGAAAGGGTGGGGCCATCGCAGGCCTGGGCCCCGCCAATGCGGTGAGCGGCACACGTCACAGCACGCGCGAGCTACAATGGCTGCTTTGTGCTTTGACCCTCTGAATTTCTCTGTCATTCACTCTCTCAGGAAATACACAAGAAAGGGAATTCAGGGATACATACAGTAGTCCCCTTATGTAGGGATAGATTCCAAGACTTCCCCCTCTATCCCTCCAGCAGATGTCTGAAACCTTGGACAGTACCTAAACCTATATATATGTATATACATTCATATGATAAAATGTTTTCTGATATACTGATGATAAAGTTCAATTTATAAATTAGGCTCATTAGGCTATTATCAATAATAAATAATGAAATAGAGCAATTATAACAATATATTGTAAGAAAAGTTACGTGAGTGTGGCCTCTCGTTTATTTTCTCCACATATCTCATTGGGGCACCAGATGGTGTTGCAGTAGTAAAATTTCACCCTCAATGAGGTAATCCCATATGCAAAAGTTCTCAGTTAAGTCCAGTGGTCACCATGAGTACCCCTGTCATTCATGTGCTCACAATCTGGGACTAGATGAAGGCTGGCGGTGGATCATGGCATTGGGATCCAATTGGGAGTGTTGTCTCTCTCTTTCTCACTCTACCTCTCTCTTTCTTTCTCTCATAGAATAAATACATTAAATATTATATATAATATACATATATGTGAGTGTATATATATATATATATATATATATATACACACATGCACACACACACACACACACACACACACACCTTATTATACTGTAGTCACCTATTTTCAGACCACAGCCGGCCACTGTAACTGAAACTGCAGGAGTCTCTGTGGATAAGTTCACTGTAGTTCATCATAGCCTTGTCAAAAGCCACCACATTCAGGATTTCTTTACACTTTCTCAATTTTTATCTAGTTTATTTAGTACTCTATTATAAGTAATTAAATGTAATTTTCTGAGACACTGGATCCCTATAAATAAACATTGATAAATGTGGCTAAACAGATGAACTGGATAGTCAATATGCTCTGAGGACCCAGATAACTTCAACACAGAGACTTTCTTGTCTTGTGACTAGGTAAGATATGACTCTTAGAAAACAATATTCATGCACTTTTTAGCCCACACCCTCTAGAAAATCACACACACACACACACACACACACACACACACACACACACACCTTATTATACTGTAGTCACCTATTTTCAGACCACAGCCGGCCACTGTAACTGAAACTGCAGGAGTCTCTGTGGATAAGTTCACTGTAGTTCATCATAGCCTTGTCAAAAGCCACCACATTCAGGATTTCTTTACACTTTCTCAATTTTTATCTAGTTTATTTAGTACTCTATTATAAGTAATTAAATGTAATTTTCTGAGACACTGGATCCCTATAAATAAACATTGATAAATGTGGCTAAACAGATGAACTGGATAGTCAATATGCTCTGAGGACCCAGATAACTTCAACACAGAGACTTTCTTGTCTTGTGACTAGGTAAGATATGACTCTTAGAAAACAATATTCATGCACTTTCTAGAAATGCATACTTTAAGGAAGAAAAATGAAAAGATCAAAGAATTGATAAAGAAATTGGGAAGGGATATAGTAATTGTCAGTTATATTATGAAAGCCATGGCTAAGGGAAATACGAGCTTGTCAACAAAATTCTGAAAATGTTAGTTTCAGGCTGAAAGAAGGTGCCACAATGCCCAGTTATGGTTTATCATGGTTTCAAGCTAACTGACTTTGTCCATGACATAAACTGTTGCAAGTTGAGCATCTAGGGCTTAAGTACTCTGTTTCTTGTTTGTAGTAGTTCCTGAGTTATTTCCATAAGCAGATGTCAATGCCACATGGGTCAGGTGGGTCCTCTGGGACAGAACTAGGAAAGTGAGCAGGTTATTGGAAGGGGGTGGTCAGTGAGCAACAGAAGGGGAAGGAAGCAGGATTGAGGAGTGAAAGCTTTCAGACAGTGATGCTAATCTGACACGCAGGAAGGAAAGAGGGGAAGGAAGCAGGATTTGGCAAGCAGAGACCCAGATGGCAATATGGACCCGACAAAGTTTAAGCACATTCCATGGGGAGCTTCAGAGCAATGACAGCCTGTGAGAAGAGCCTCACATTGGACAGAAATGGCCAGGCTCTAGAATTCATGTCAGTCTTGGTCATTGACAGGCTTTCCTGGAAAGAATGTGCCTTCAGCTTAAAAACTGAGTGCTGAGTTGAAAGTTGTCAGCTTGGACAAAGAGCAGTTTCTCTCTTGGAGGAGACCTGAGCAGCACACTTCTGTGATTGCCAGCAGTACAGCGTTGAAGAGATAATCCCTTTAAACATGATAGACAAAACCCATTTACTTACCAAAGCCAAGTAGGAAAAGAAGCCTTATTAGGGCAGAGTGACTTGGGATCAGAAATTAATTAGGAAGAGTAATTAAGAAATTAATTTGAAAAGTGTGGGTCAAAAGATGCCAAATTTCGGGAACAGCAATTGGCGTAATGGCTATGTCACTGGACTCCTATGAAGCCGACCACAGTTCGAGCCCTGAACCTGGTGGATTAAACTCCCGCCAGGTGCGTGTGAGTGCATGCCCAAGATTCCAAGAGGAGAATGGAGGAGAAGGGATTGCGGCATGGCTATCCCCCTTGGGGGGTGATTTCTCACTTTCTGTCTCTCTATCTCTGTCTGTCTTTCTGGTGCACACATGCGTCCTATAGCATAAACCTCTCCGAAAAAAAAGATGCCAAATTTCAGTCAGAAGGAATAAGTTTAAGAGATCTATTATACACACAGTGACTCTAGTAAGTAGCAGTGTACTGTGCACAATCACATGTAGCATGTTTTGGTCAGTGATGGACTGCATATCCAACCATGTTCCCATAAGAGCAGACAGTCTATGCCATACAACTTATGTGTGTTGTCAGGTTCACACAGCAATGAAATCCCTTAAGGATGCATTTCTTGGAACACAGCCCTCTCATTAAGTGGAGTAAAACTGTATTTGAAAAACTCTAAGACAGTACAATTTAAACATTCTCACCACAAATAAATAAATAATAAGTATGTGAGGCAATACATATGTTAATTAGCTTGATTTAACCATTCTACAATGTATACATATTTCAAAACATCATTTTGTGCACCATAAATATATACCAAAAAAAAAAAAAAAGAAATTGACTTCCTCAAAAATCCATTACTATTGTTTTTGAGCTGAAAGGCATCTCTGAGTTCACAGGGACCCCCCCCCCAAACCAGACAGAACACATCCTGACATTTATCCAGTGTTCCTTAATCCCAGGCACAGGTACTTTTCTGCCCATCTGGGATACTCCATCCAAGGAATTACGTTCTCCTATTTTCTCATGGCTACTCAAAGCCCGACCTCCCGGCACCTCCATCCCACCTTCGAAACCACCCTGAAAACCAGCTCCTCGGGTTTTCTAACTTCCCTAACTTCCTTGCTCCACATGTGCTTTCTATTTCCTTGGTAGATGGTAACAGCTTAGGCTGAAAAGCTCATTGACACTGACTGATGAGCGCTAAACCATCACCTGATTTGTATCTATGGCATTTAACCCAAGTCAGTGGCTGGCTAGCGAAGGAATTTTAAGAAAAAGTCTGTATAGGGAGATATTGGTGAACTTCAGAGCAGAAGGATATGTATTTATTCCAAATACTGGGAAGGTCATGCACCACACTTTAGATACTGGCTAGTTACATATTTTTACTCTCTAAGAGCACTCATCCTGACAACCTCAGAAAATAGGAACCGCGTATTTATCAGTTCATTGGGAAATAGCAATATCCTGGAGGACTTTATCTCTTTCTTCTTTAGATTTTATACTCTAGACAGAGGAATAGTAATAGAAATAAAAAAAACAATGGTCAAGTACTTGCTAGATACAAAGAATAGTACTTGGCATTTACAGCATGCCATGGATTTAACTTTGTTGTTCTGTAAGTTATGATCTATTTGGTGAACAGAAAAGTCTTAACACATCTTCACATAGAAAACAGAGAAATACATCATGACTTTTCTGATAACCCAATATAATTCTGTTTTACAGATGAGGTTCAAAAGTTTAAGTGACCTAAAATCAATCAACTTGTAAATAAGTAAGGGTCAAGCCTAACTCAGGTTAGATCTGACTCCCTAATCTTTTGCTCTCTTCTTTTCATGATTCACAATTACATGTTAAGATCTAAGACTCACAGATGGGCCTCTGCTGACACTAGTAGCGTTTAATAGTTAGGGTGTGAGAGAGTGGTTGAAATGACAAAGAAGGTATGAATGGCCAGACCATGGCACAACAGTAAATACAATGCTCTTCGAGGGAATCCTACTTGGGAAGGTTCTCAGACCCTTCCTGAGTACATCAGACCTGTGCTTGCTCATGATGCAAGGCAGGAGGTAAATTGTGGCTTTGAAACCTTGTTTGGGGTGCTGTCATTCTGTCCTTCCCTGTCTCCCCCACTCATTGAAGAAATAATTTAAATAAATTTTAAAAGAAAATAAAATTGGCTCTAAGTTGTACAATTGCTGATGCAGTTATCTATATACTTACCCGTACCAGATGAGGAGAGTCATTATCCTCATCTCCCTGCTTTTACATATTTGAAGTTCTTCATAACAAACAGAGGTGGAACCAGCAGTTGACATAATGGCTACGTCGCTGGGCTCCTACATAGTAAACCAAGTCTCGGACCCGGTGGCTTAAACTCACGCCAGGCACGTGTGCATACGTGCCCAAGATCCCAAGAGAAGAATAGAAGAGAAGGGATTGTGGTGTGGCCATCCCCCCAGGAGGTGATTTCTCGCTTTCTGTCTCTGTCTCTCTCTGTCTTTCTGGCGCGTGCACATACCCTATAGCAAAAACTTCTCCAAAAAAAAAAAGTAAAAAAATAAACAGAGGCTGATAGGAATTTGCATATTTAACAAAGGCATTTAATAGCTACAAACAGTTCAGTCCACAGACAAGACATTCAAAAGATTCCACTTCAACCCAACTAGCCACATAGTCATGCACATACACACATATAGTCACACAACTTTAAATACCTGCTAGCATAAGTACTGCAGATATGAATTAGGCCTGAAGTTGCAAACCAGAAATCTAGAGATCTTAGCATTTCTGACACCTATCAGCATGAGCAAATGCTCCTTTTCTGTGTGTGAATCACAGCATTCAGCCCCATTCACTGTCCTATGTTCCTTTTCATTTGCTCAAACTCAGCCAAACCAAACCAGGGCTCACCAGTGGAGAGAACTGCAAATGTTTGCAAACAGTGAGCAAATGAGGAGAAAGTCCTGGATTTAAAGAGACATGAATTATTGTGTGCAGATATAAATAAATATCGTTTTCAGCTCGGGTTCTGTCAACACCTCAGTGCTCCACACAAATGCATCCAAAGATAAATGAGGTAGCGTTGCTCATACCTGATGAGCTCCAAAACCACCTGAAGGGGCACACGCTGTACTTTGCTGAGCTTATTTGCAAAACTCAGCCCTTGGAACACAAATCTACCACTAAATATGCAGCCAGGTCTAAAATATGTGTGTGTTTTCAGGCAGCCAGAAGGGCTAAACATTCTCTTTTGTTGATCCAGGCTTTGGATCTTGGCAGTGGGTACACCAACCAGAAGTTCTACTTTTTTTCCTCTCTACCTCTCCATTTTTTAACCAAGTAAGTCATGTTTGTTGTATAACATTTGCAAACATACAATTAAAAAAAAAAAGAAAATTTTCTTAATTATACAGAGTTGACCATGCTGTTGAGTGTATGCTTCTAAAATTTTTAATGTATATATAAACTCTTCAGAATAGAATCATACTGTAGGTAACTTGTTTTGTTCGTTCAAATATAGCCTCTGTGGGACCAATAGGTGGCATGGTGATAAAAGCAGCTGTGTTCCACATGGCCAACCATAGTTTGAGTCCCAACCCAGTAGCTTGAAAATCACACTGGGCGCATGTATGTGCATGCCCAAATCCCAACTAGAGAATGGAGAAGGGATTGCAGCATGGCTATCCTCCCCAGGGTGATTTCTCACTTTCCTTCTATGTCTCTCTGTCTCCTCTCTGATGAGCATATTTGCTTTATGGCAAATATATATATATAGTCGTGGGAAAAGTCATGACATATTTTTTGAATTTTTCTATGCAAAAATGCTTCATGCCTTTTCTGATGACCCAATAATTAATATATAGCCTATGCATATCTTAGTGCCTATAAACAATCTTCACATCAATATTTACAATTTCTGGACATATGGCTAAAACTATTTATTCAGTCAAGACATATTACTGGACTTTCACCAAACATTATTTTTGGACACTTAGGTTGTTCTCAAATTTTTGTGCCTAAAAGCTGAGTTTGGATGAGTATTTTTATAGATAATTATTTCTACAAATGTATTATTATTTCCTTGGGAAAAAATATTAGAAGTAGAATGCACAGATATGAACTTTTTGAAACTTTTGATACAAATTGCCTTCCAGAAAAAATACACACATTTATATTCTTGGTCATTCTGCACCCTGACAGGACTGAGTTATCATTTCTTTTTTATCTTTGCCAATTCAATAGGTAAAAGACTCTAGAATTTATTAGAACTTGTATTTCTTTTGTTACTATCAACACTGAAATGTTATGTTTATTGAGATAACATACAGCCAAGTTTCTGTTCATGTAATGCTGTGCATTTGTTACTTATCTATAAGAAGTATAGTTTAACAGTGGTATCCTCTTGTTTGTTGGATATGATTTCTTTTCTTAGTTTTTCTCTCTCTTTTTTATAAGTTGCCAAAGTGCGTGTGTGCTCAGCAGAGACAGAGAGACAAAGAGAGAGAGAAGCACTTCCCAATGAGGTGTGGTCATGTCGCAATCCCTTCTTCGTTCTTCCATCATTTCAGGGTTTGGGGCACACGTGCACATCCATCTAGCAAGGTTTTCAAGCTACTGAGCCAGGATTTGAACTGTGGTCAGCCATGTGGAACCCAACTCCCTTACTGTTAGACTGCAAGGTCCACTCCTACTCATTTTGTATTATTTTAACTTGATTAATTGTTAGGGATACTGAAAAGTTTAAAATTTTTAGGTTAAAAAATGCATACATCTTTATTTCTGTGGATTCTCTGACTTAAGTTATGCTTACACCGTCCTTTTAAAGTCTATATTTTCTTCTATTAATTCATTAAAAATTTTAATCTTGTCCGGCCTCTGTGCCACCGTCAGTAACATTCCAGACTACAGAGCGGTAGTCACATGTTACCTGCAGCTAAAGTCCCCTGCCTGGTTGGCCTGAAAACACACTGGTGAGTGCATGTATGCTCAAGAGCCTGACTTACTAAAAAGACTAGAGGAAGGAAATCGTGGTATGACCAAACACTATGGAGGGTATTTCTCTATCTCTCATGAATGTATGTGCTCCATCATGAATTATAAAAACAAACAAACAAAAACAAAAACACTGAAATAAACTTTAAAGGTGTGAGATACAGAAATTACACTTTTCCTTCTATGCGGTGATGCAGTGGTCCCTGTATTGTTTTCCATGTATGCATTCTCCACACTGATTTAACATGTTGCCTTTATCATATGAGAAATGTTTATCTTTTGATTGTTACTAGACTTTTCATTCTTTTACAATAAACTTGTTATCTATTCTCGGGTAAGTACTACCAAGTCATTTTAACTATTGAAGCTTCATGGTACATTTTAATACATTAGTGGAGAGTCCTATCTTATTTTCTTCCTAATTTTTTTCACTATTTTTGCTCATTTATTCTCCCCCCCCCCAATTTTCCAATCATTTTGTTACATCCTTTATCTGGGATTATGTTACAGCCATACATTATATTGGAGAGAATTAACACTGTTATAATATTACTTCTCTGCTATGATTTAAATGCGTTCCCCCAAAATTCATGTATTGAAATTTGGTGAGCCAATGTAAGGTACTGAGAAGGTAAAGATTTAATCCAATTACAGTGTTGAAAGGTGGGGTGTTGGGAAAGTGATTAGGCATCAGGGTGGGGTCCCCATGATTGAGTCCTGGGAAGGTTCTAAGGAGAAGGAATGAGAAAGAGACACACTCTGCTTTGCTCAAGCTGCTGCCATCTATCATGTTGTCCATCACCAGGAAGACCCTGATCTGGCTTCCAAACCAGAAGCCAGATAAACCAGTCAGGCCTTGTGAGAACTACAGTAAAAAAAAAAAAAAAAAAAAGTAGCTGAAAGGACCTCAAAAATAAGACAGAGAGCTGCTAGGTCCTGAGACCAATGGTTATCCTGGGTCCAATGATCACAGCACTCGTCATGGACAGCCTGCCTCCTTCCCCTCTTCTTCTTCATTTATTTTCTACACGACTTCCTCTCCTAATTTTGCTAAATTGCTTCATCCTAGAACCATTCAACAAATATCCCAGAAAGACGTTGAAAACATCTTGCTCCTCCAGGATATATTCATGCCTGCCTCTGGAGGGCCCATACTGAGCTCCCCATCTCCTTGAGAGACAATGCCCCTTCTCACCGGAAACAGCTCCACAAGATCTGACTTCAACTCCTACCCCTATTCCTAGTCCCACCCACTCTTTTTCAACTCTTACATAGAGAGAGAAAAAGAGAGAGAATATATATGTATATAGGTGTATATACATAGTCTGAGAGTGTGTGTGTGTGTGAAAAATATAAGGTTACTTTCAGTAAAAATCTTCTAAGTACCACCTGGTGTCATTCCAGACCTGATAAGGAACCAAGACTGGACCTCTGCAGACCACCTAGCTTTGGCAGGGGCCTGCATTCCAGATGCTGCTATTGTAAGGTCACAGAGAGTAGTGTACAATGACACAAAACATGTACCAAGAGATCTAATTCCCTTGAGAGAGAACAAAAAAAAACACAAAATGTTTCATGTGTTCACAATATGCTTATCCTGCTGTGCCTGACTCCCCTACATATCAGTCGCACACACAAACTCCCACAATAGCTTACTCAGTTGCCCTATAAAAGAACCTTTCTCTTTCCTGGTGAATAGGCTAAAGCACTTTCAGATTGAGACCTCCAGGCACTCTTACATTTTCCTTTTTCTCTTGAGATAGTGCCTCTTGAGTCTTACTCCAAACTGTGACACTGGCTTACTTTGCTTAGCATTACATCTTCCATACTCAACCCACTTTGTATCAGATGACAGGGACTCATTGTTCCTTATGGCTGAGTAATATTCCATAGTGCCTATGTGCCATGCTGTTAGTTTTAAGCTAGCTTTGCAATTGCACAACTTTACTCTTAGCCCAGGAACTCATTGCCAGAGTAAACTGCAAGTGAAAGCTTCAAGTAGCCTCTGTATCTACAAGGGGCTTTGGGTGTGCTTTCCCCCGGACATTGGTTGTCTTGGCTCTCAGCTCCTCTTGCTCTAAGTTTGGGTAGGGCGATTTTGGTTCGGTTCTGCTTAGTGATCCTTCTTTTTTCTCCATAGATGGATCTTACCTTCTATATGAGGATATTTCAAAAGTTAGTGAAAAAATGGAAGTAAAGTGCGAGCATATTTTGGTGCAAAATAAAATCGAAACCCATGCACAGTTTTTTCATAATACACATTTTCATGAACTCTTTGAAGACCCCCCTCAGGCATCCTGAATTACAGGTTGGTAGGCTCCTTTTTTGATGTGCTCTCACCTATACTCTAATTTGTAGAAATTGTGAGAAATTACAGCCAAATGGCCACTATCCAATTTCAAATGCAGGCATGCTCTTTTCAGAGAATTTGGGAGGGAGAATGAATTAAATGTGTGAGTTTGAATGGCTCCTTTAAACCAGTGGTCCTTTCATAGATATTTTCATGGGAATTTGGAAAACATTAAGTGGAAACCCAGATGTCAGTCGAGGGAACGAGTTTTCTTGTCTTGATCCTCCACCATTTTCTGTATGTGGAAGGGAGTAGTACCACAAAGATTTATTTTCCCACTGAAATTTTCATTAGAAAATGGAAATGATTACAGTCAGTTTCAAATAATATTTTCCCTCAGTTGCTTAAATCATGGAGTACTAGCCAGAGCTCATTTTCAGTTGATGTTCTTTTTTGTGTTTCTGTCAGTTCTTGGTTTTCAAATACCCATTCATGGATGAGATCTTATCTGTGGAAAAAATTCTTCACTACTTTAAGGCAAAATACTATTAAAAAAGGATTCTTTTTTCACAAAGCTAAGTTATTCTATTTAAATGGCTATCAGATTATATACGCTTTTAATATTTTTTGGCATTAAAGCAATCTGTCTTTTCAGAAACAATTATAACACTAGATGGTAGTTTGACTTGTTTTAAATACCCTGACAATGTTAAAAGTTGGCAAGCTTATATTGGTTTCAAAATTATTTTTGAAATTTTTTCTGGTCTATATAATTCCAAACCCTACGAACCACTGGAATGTATCTTTGAATAGTTTTTCAACAAGTGGAATATTTTCTGAGCCCTTGCATTTCTGAGATCGCTTGCTTGTCCCACTGAAAGACAAATTGCTGGTTATAATGTTCTTAGCTCATAACTTTTTCCCCCTCAAAACCCTGTGGAGTCATTTGGCATCTAACTGTTGCAGAGGAAATGTCTGAGACCAATCCAAAGTTGTGTTCGCTTGTAAATAAATTTTTACTGAATAGTTGAAAAGTGTTTATTCATTATACTTTCCCCCTTCTCAAGGTGTTGTACGCATGTCCCTCAAGTGCACGCTACTGAGAGCGAATATGAGGGTACTTCAAAAAGGTCTTGGAAAGTTTAATTAAAAGATAAAAATAAAAAATATAAACTTGATTTCTCGAGACAAGCTCCATAAATTTCATGATACTGGTAAGTGATAATACCAGCCATTTAGTCATTCCTTTATAAACGTAAGCTTCTGGGACTATAACCATGTCAATGTTCTCTTTTTTACATTATTAGCTGAAGAAAAATAGGTGGATTTTAAAGATTTTTTTGTTAATTAGGAAACTAAGGAAGGGGCCAGCAGGAGCACAGTGGTTAAAGGTGCTGGATTCCCACAAGGCTCACCACAATTAAATCCTGGACCTGGCGGTTTGTTTTCTCACTTTCCTTTTCTCTCTCTCTGTCTGGTCAAATTAAATGATAATAATAATAATAATAACAAATAGAATTAAATAAATAAATCATTCTTTTAAAAAAATAAGAAACTCAAAGTCAGAAGGAGCCAAATGACTTCAGTAGATACCCAATGATTTCCCATAGAAATTCTCAAAAAAATCCCTCTTGTTTAATGGGAGGAATGAACAACAGCATTAACATGGTAAAAAGGACTGTCTAATGAAGCTTTCCTGGGTGTTTTTCTGCTAAACTTTCAGTTAAGTTTCTCATAATAAGCAGAGGTTATTGTTCTTTGCCTGTGCAGAAACTCTAACAAGCAAAAGGCCAAAAAACTGTTGTCATGACCTGACCTTTTGTTCTTGACCAATCCACTCTTGCTTTGGCTGGACCACTGCTACCTCTTGGTTTGACTGTGCTTTATTTTCAAGATCATACTGGTAAATCCATGTTGTATCTCCTGTTATTTCTTTAAAAAATTCCTTCAGAGTCTTGATCCCACTTGCTTAAAATTTCCATGGAAAGCCCTGTTCTTGTCTGTGGTTGATTGGGTTGTGACAGTGTGGGCACCCATCGAGCAGAGAGTTTGCTCAACTTTCATTTTCCCGTCAGAAATGTGTAACTAAACTGATTGAAATGTCTATGATGGCAGCTATTCTTCCTGCTGTTTATCATTAGTCTTCTTCAATTAGGGCAAAAACATGAATTTTTTTTCACAAACTGATGTGGATAGTCTGTGTGATGGGTACCAAATTCAACATCATCGCATCCCTTCTTAGAATGAGCTATCCGTTTGTACAATGCTGATTTCTTTAGGAGCATTGACCTTTAAACATTTTTGGAAAGCATCAGGGATTTCCTTTTTTTGCCCATGCTTCATCTTAAATTTGATGTTTAGGGACCAGCAGTTGGTGTAATGACTATGTCGCTGGACTCCCGTGTAGTCGACTGTGGTTCAAGTCCCGGATCGGTGACTTAAACTCACGCCAGGTATGTGTGCATGCATGCCCAAGATCCCCGAGAGGAAAATGGAGGAAAAGGGACTGTGGTGTGGCCATCCCCCCAGGGGGTGATTTCTCACTTTTTGTCTATCTCTCTGGCTAGCACACATGCCCTATAGTAAAACGTCTCTCAAAAATTTTTTTTTGGTTGTTGTTTATTCTTGTGTCAGTTTTAGAAGGCACATTGCTCTGATAGGGGCTCTTTGCAAATTGCCAAATTGTATCTTATCCTTCTTTTATTTTAACAGAACTTTTATTTATTTATTTTACTTTAAAATATTATTTTATTTTACACTTTTAGTTTACATTAATCACTGTATATCTTTACAGTGTAAAAATTGTTTTTTTTTTCCCAGATGAATGCAATGTATATCAATCAAGTTAAAGATGTTACCATTTCATTATTATCAGGCATAGCAAAACAAGTTGTTATTTGTTTTCTGGTTTTTGTTTTTTGTTTATTTTTAGGTTTTTGCCATAGGGCGCATATACTTTGCCGGAGAGAGATAGAGAGAAAAAGACAGAGAGGGAAAGTAAAAAATCACCCCTGGGGAGATGGCCATGCTGCAATCCCTTCTTCCGCATTCTCCTCTTGAGATTTTGGGCACACGTGTCTAGAGTTTTTCAAGCCACTGGGTCCAGGGATCAACTGTAGAGTCAGTGATATGGGATCCAGGGCCTTAACCGCCTGCCATCTGCTGGCCCAGATATGTTTATTTTGGTGCAAAAACATTTCAAAATCCATGCACAGTTTTTTTATAATATAAATTTTCCATGAACTTTTTGAAGAACTCTTATATGCGGTAGTTGATGGTCAAAGATTATAGTATCTCCTAATTTCATTCTAGTTTCTACATGTTGCTAGACAGCATATCCGTGGGCAGAGGTACAGGTTGGCTTGTGTGTCCCTAAATGATATGTCGAAGTCCTGCTCTCCAGTACCTATGACTATGATCTAGCTGGAAATAGGGTCTTTGCAGATATAACCAAATTAAGCAGAGGCTATTAGGGTGGAGCCTAATCCAGTATGTCTGGGCACCTTACTAGAACAGGGAAAGTTGGACACAGACACACACAGCAGGGAGACCATCATGTAAAGACAGAGACACGGAGGGAAGATGGCCACATGAAGTTGGAGGTAGAGATTAGAGTTTTGCTGCCATAAGCTAAGGAATTCCTTTTTTTTTTTTTTTTTTTTTTTTTTTTTTTTTTTTTTTTTTTATGGAGAGGTTTTTGCTATAGGGTACTTGCCAGAAAGACAGAGAGACAGAAAGCGAGAAATTACTCCCCGGGGGGATGGCCATGCCGCAATCCCTTCTCCTCCATTCTCCTCTCGGGATCTTGGGCATACACACACATGCGCCCAGAATGAGTTTAAGCCACTGGGTCCGAGACTCAAACCATGGTTGACTACATGGGAGTCCAGCGACATAGCCATTACACCAACTGCTGGTCCCAAGCTAAGAAATTCCTGAGGGCTACCAGAAGGTGAAAGAGGAAGAAGAGAAAAAAGGAGAAAAACTAAGAAAGGAGGAAGAGTAAAGAGAGAAGAGGAGAAAAGAGGCAAGGAGAGGAGAAGATAAATGAAAAGAAAAGGAAAAAGGAGAGGAAGAAAAAGTAGGAAAGAAGATAAAAAGAACCCTCTCCTACAGGGTTCTGAGACAGCAGGACCCTGATGCCACTCTAGCCTCCATAGCTATGACACATGACACATCTGTTGTTTGAAGTCACTTTGCTGTGGCAGTTCTAAGAAACTAATGCCAACAGATCTTCTTAAACACTTTGGGCTGCAATTACTTAACCTATAAAATGCAGCTAATGGCAAGTTTATAGTTGTAAGGTTGTTGAGAAGATTAAATATGATTGAATGAGACAAGACATGAACATTCTGGTGCATTCTACCTAATAAATAGAATGGGGTTTTTGTTCTCATCATCCTGGTTACCACCACAACCACCATCACCTTCCTTGGATAGCCTTGCCTCCTGGAAATGCTTGTTTTCTTTTTCTATACTTAAGATTTTTATATAAAGCTGGCGTATTTATTATAAAATAAAGTCATTTTTCTTAAGTGTGGATTCCCAGGCCCACCACCATAGATCTTTGATTCAACAGTCTTGGGTAGCCTTCTGGAATAGATATTGTTTCAAGGTGCCCAGACATGAACTCTCATTAACTACTAAAAGTGCAATGTAATTTAAGTGGTACACCTGGTATTAGGACCCCTATTCTATAAACATGGAAGCTGAGGTCAAAGGAAATTGAACCCAAGTCAAAAAAAGTAAAATCAAGTAATTTTTTTAAGGCTGAACTTCAGTAAGTTCTCTGATTTGATGAAATGAGAAACCCTAGACTAGTATGAAAAAATTCCAGATAACGAGGACTCCATAATACATTAAATGTGGGAGACGGTCCAGTAGGAGGATTAAGAACACATGTTTTGGAATCAGTCAGGTTTAAATTCTAGCTGTAGCACTTCATTTCTAGTTATGTGAACTTGGGAAAATATTTAACCTTTCAAGGTCTTAGGCTTTTAATCTGAAAATGAGAATAGCATGTATCAGTATTCTTCTAAAAAGTGAACGAGATGTAATGATAAAGCATTATTATTATTACTAGCACAGTAAGTGCTAAATGATACAAGCGTTCTTCAAAAAGTTCATGGGGGGGGGGTCTGGCCTAGCGGAGCTAGATCCCACATGGCCAACTGCATGGTTCGAATCTCTGCTCTGGTGTTTTGAAATATACACCTGGCGCACGTGCATGCTTGTGTCCCAAATCCTGACAGGGTGGGGAAATGAAAAAAAGATTGTGGCATGACTCTGTCTCATTGGGGAATGATTTCTTTCTCTCTCTGCCTCTCTTTCTGGCACTCTCTGGCAAGTGCACATGTCCTCTAGTGATTAAAAATAATAATAAAAGCTCCTGGAAAATCCATATTATGGAAAAACCATGCACGAATTTCAAGATATTTTTGCATCAAAATAAACTTGTACTTTAATTCCAGTTTCTATAAAATTTGTGAAGTTATCTCCTGTATTTTTGAAATATGCACTGACATTTGTTTTAAAAGAGAGAGCGATCAAGATCCCTATCTTCTGCTACTGATTTCCCTAGAGGTACAAATGCAGGAAGAAAGCAGCTCCATAGATGAGAACTAGGAACTGATTTCAGAAACAGTAAAATAGTGTCCATGATTTCCTAGTTATATATTCGTGACTACTTATCGGAAAATAACTTAACTTAGACTCTTACTATTTTGACTTTACCAAATCTCGTATCTTGGAGTTCTCTATTTTTATACTATTGACAGATCATTTACCAGCTATATAAGGATCATTTTTAGAGTTCTTTGTAGCCAACAGAAAATGTGTCTTTAAAGATATTCTTATGGATTATGATTCAGTAAGTATTGCCCAATAGGATTTGATT
>NW_006208977.1:2044636-2047237 GCF_000334495.1 Tupaia belangeri chinensis | reverse complement strand
ATTCTTAGAATATCTTCCTTTATTCATTAGAAGCCAAGAAAGAGGGAGCAAAGGATGGAATGCTTTCTTGAAGTGGAAAGCTAGACATTCTGACATTATCACAGAAGTTGGGCACACAGTAACACCAAGAAACAAGATGGGAAGGCCAGCCTTGGTAGCACAGCAGTAATGGAATGCTCTGTGATGCTGGACTCATGTTTGAAGGTCCCAGGTTCTTGTCTCAAGGTCTCTCCATACACAACCATGATCTAAGCTGGCTGAGCTAAGACAGATTGTGGTATGAAGACCCTCTTGGGGTGCCTCTCTCTCTGCTGTCTCTTGCTCCTGGAAGAAGTAAAAAATAAACCTAAAAAAAAGAAAAAAAAAAAGATAGGAAATAAATCTGCCCCAAACTGCTTTTTTAGTTTCTGTGTTATTTAAACCACTGTGGATTTATTTCTTATGAGAAGTAGTCACCATATTCAAAATTGTTTTAGTTTTGTTAAGCGTGATGTTTTTTGGATAGCTGCCACAGTTCCAGTTGTTTCTCCATGTCATTGGTCCTCAGCAAGCTTTGATGCCAGGTCACTCAGCTCCCTGTGCCAATCGCTGACTGTGTCATCCAGGATGCAAGGAATAGGAAACCGAAGAGTAGCTTACACATCACTATGTACTTGTATCGAGAAATCTGCAGACAGGTGTTCCTGACTTAGTGCAGTGCTTAACAGTTTCCTCGTGAAACTGGGGCTCTATTTTGTCCATTCTGTCTTCCTCAGCATGTTTTTTGATCCTCAGACTTGTCACCTCATTGCAATATGGCTATCTTAGTTCCAGGTAGTAGATTCTCAGCTCTGCTTCCAGACAATAAAAGAGGAAAGGCAGAGCGAGTACCTTCCCCGACATGCCAAAGTCTTTCAACAATAAATAAAAGTATGCCAAAAAATCTTGCCAGCAGGTTTCTTTTTTCCTTTTCTCTTTTCTTTTATCTCTCCAATCAGAAATAACATGGGGACTAGCAGATGGCATAATAGATATGTCACATGTAGTCCACTGTGGTTTGAGTCCCAGACCCAGCAGCTTAAAACTCATGCTGGACACGTGCATGTGTGCCTAAAATACCGAGAAGAGAATGGAGGAGAAGGGATTGCAATGTGGCCATTCCTCGGTGGGGGGGGGGGGGAATTTCTTGTTTTCTGTCTCTCTGGCGAGGACACGTGACCTATAGCAAAAATCTCTCTTTTTTTTTTTTTGAGAGAGAGGTTTTTGCTATAGGGTGCATGCGCTCGCCAAACAGACACAGAGAGACAGAGAGACAGAAAGCAAGAAGTCACTCCCTAGGGGGGATGGCTACGCCGCAATCCCTTCTCCTCCATTCTCCTCTCAGGATCTTGAGCACGCACACACACGTGCCCGGCGTGAGTTTTAAGCCACCGGGTCCAGGACGCGAACCACGGTCGACTACATGGGAGTCCAGCGACATAGCTATTACGCTAACTGCTGGTCCCTAGCAAAAATCTCTTTAAAAAAAAATACGGGTAGCAAGGCATCTAGCTGTAAGAAACTGAGTATTAGACAAATCTGAGGAAGATCACTGACTTAAATCAATCATGGTTCATCTCACTGAGCATATTGCTTCCCTTAACAAAATCAGGTTTGTTTATTAAAAAAGGGAAAAGCCACAGTAATGAATAGAAATTGCTATAGTGCACTTCTCCACTCCTTTTTTTCCCTGCATCCTGAACTCCATTTTAGTTTTGGTATCCTAAAACTCATGTATAGAATCAAGCCTAGGAAACAGAGGAGGAAAACGAGAGCTGGGAGGTTACAGCTGAGGTGTCATGTTTGATTGGAGGGATCTTGGACTAAGATCCCATCTTGAAGCTATCAGTCACCTCAGAGGAATTACTAAGAGGTCTGAGGAACTGTTTCAAGCTACTCAAGTTCATAGGAGGTTAATTGCAAACTTCAATTTGTACACTTAGAGTAGATCATCTAATAACATCAGTTACCTGCCCTGGTTCCAAACCTACCCTCCCATCTTGTCCCTTGAGCTGGGAGTATGCAAACCACATCCCCACAGGCTGACAATTTGGCTCTGCTAATAAGGGGCCATAATGCTGCAAGACTGGGACAGGGAGAAGGGACTTGTACCTTCGATCAGCTCCCATCTGCCTACAGATCTGTGGATGCCACTCCCAAGTCTTTCCTACTCTCTATGAACAGCTGAGACACATTTGCAGCTTTCCCAACACTTAAAGATCCAGCTTGACCAGCTCCCTCTTGGAGACAGAAGCACCCTGGCATAGATGTCCTTTGACAGCAGTTTGAGTTTCCGCTCCTTGAAGTTCCTCAATTGCAACAACCCCAATCTCTTCATTTTGCTCCCTCAGCTGTAGAGGTGATAGATGCTTCTCAGTGACACTTCGGTTTTCTTCTTGGTCTCTGGATTACCTAGTTTAGAACTTTATACTGTATTAACTGTTCTTTGTATTAAATTCTCTGTTCAAATAATTGGTGTGATTTTTCTCTCCTTACTGGAGCCTGACTAATTCAATATAATATTATGTTGTAAAGAGACAAACAGTCAAATGCAGAGTCCTGAAAAACTCTATGCTTCCCTAC
>NW_006208977.1:2026604-2044617 GCF_000334495.1 Tupaia belangeri chinensis | reverse complement strand
TACACCAAAGTTTCCTACCTACTATAGTAGTGGCTATCTTCATTAGGCCTCCATGGAGGGAATGGCCAGATAAAAGCCAATGCTTATTATCACACAAAGCCTGACCCTATACCCATTGGTGAAGCCCTTATGCTGGGAGCAGGGCTAGTTCTGGTGGGTCTTACTAGAAGAAGCCTGAGCAGTCTCCTGTTTTCAGGGTCTCTTTCAAAACAAAAGAGTCTCTCAAGCAAGAGAAATACCCAGGCCAGTCTTATCACACCCATTCTCACCATCACAGGACCAGGGGAAGAACCCTCAAAGATAAAGGGTAGGAATTTTGAGTATATCCTGAGAGCAAGGAAAATCTACAAGCCAGGAATCTCAAGAGATTGACTCCTCAATGAAAATGTTCATTGAAAACATATTTTAGGGACCTGCAGTTAGCGTAACGGCTATGTCGCTGAACTCCCATGTTGCTGACCGTGGTTCGAGTCCTGGACCCGGTGGCTTAAACTCACACCAGGCACGTGTGCGTGCATGCCCAAGATCCCGAGAGGAGAATGGAGAAGGGATGGCAGAGTGGCCATTCCCCCTGGGGGGGGATTTCTCGCTTTCTATCTCTCTGTCTCTCTCTGTCTTTCTGGCTAGCACATGCACCCTATAGCATAAACCTCTCCCAAAGAAAACATATTTTAATCTCTTTTGGTCATCTCTCCAAGGGATTGACTCTCTTAGAAGCAAGTCCATGAATATCCTTATTTTTAAACTATCTGTATTGACATTTCTCTTTGAGAAGAGAAGAGGGTGCCTTCATCTCAGAATATTAAGCAGAATCTACTCTGGTGAACAAATTATAAGCGAGAAGTTAGTATGGTGAAAAATGGGAATAAGGAAGTCAGATGGTCTTTAGAACCATCTGTGAAATAATTCCCATTTTCCACATCACAAATTTTGTCAGACAAATTGGGACCAACTGTCTAAACTCAAGTTGCCTTCATTACTAAATAGCATAGGAGGCATATACAAATTCTTATTTCAAAAAAAAAAAAAAAGAAAGAAAAAGAGATTTGCTTTCTTTAGATTCTGAGATCCATAAACTTCATAAAAGTGCTTCACTACATTTTCAAAATATTACAGCCCTTAAATTTTCCCTCTGAAAAGGTTTTTAAAAACTATAAACATTTTATTTCAGCTGCTTACTGAAGCTTATGGAGTCATTTAATAGTAACGCCTATCATTTTTTGAGCTATGAGCCAGGCACATTAGCTCATATATCTTTACTGTGAATCTCTAGTTCCATTAAAAGTATATTGGTGGGACCAGCAGTTAGCATAATGGCTATGTCACTGAACTCCCATGTAGTCGACTGCAGTTCAAGTCCTGGACCCGATGACTTAAACTCACTCCGGCGTGTGTGCATGCGTGCACAAGATCCTGAGAGGAGAATGGAGGAGAAGAGATTGTAGCGTGGCCAACCCCCCTGGGGGGTGATTTCTCGCTTTCTGTCTCTCTGTCTCTGTCTGTCTGTCTGGTGAGTGCACGTGCCCTATAGCAAAAACTTCTCCAAAAAAAAAAAGTATATCGGTTTAGATTAAGTACAGTAAATGACAAAAAAAAAATAGTAACACTATTAAGTTAGAAATTTATTTCTCATCAAACCAGTCTAGATCTAACACTGCAGTTCCACATGCTGTAGGAATCTAGAAGTCATCTATCTTGTTTCTCATGGTCCAAAATGTTTTTCAAGTTCCAGCCACCTCATCAGCTTTCTAGTCAGCATGAAAGGATTTGATCCCTCGTGCTAAGAGCACTTGTAAGTTAAATACATTGAGATGGCATAATAGTTACATCACTGGACTCCCACAGAGTCAACTGTGGTTTGAGTCCCAGACCAGGTGGCTTCAAACTCACAACAGGCATGTGTGTGTGCATGCATGCTCAAGATCCCAAGAGGAGAATGGAGAAGGGACTGCAGCATGGCCATCCCCCCTGGGGTGAGTGATTTCTCTCTTTCTGTCTCTCTGTCTCTGTGTGGTGCTCATACCCGCTAACAAAAAAAATCTCTTAAAAAAATTTTTTTTTAAAAAAGAAGTTAAATACATTGGGGCCAGCAGGTGGCATAGTGGTGGTTAAGGTAGTGGATTCCTGCATGGCTGACAACAGTTTGAATCTTAAACCCTGTGGCTTGAAACTCATGCCGGGGCACATGTGCCCCAAACCCTGAGAGAGGTATGGAAGAAAAGGGACCACAGCATGGTCAATCCCTCTTGCAGGTGGTTTTTCACTTTCTCTCTCTCTGGCAAGCACACACACCCTATAACACAAATCTTAAAGAAGTTAATTAAACACATGACTTACACTTGTGTGCCACTATCCAGAATTAGTCACCAAGCCATGCCAAGCGGCAAGGGAGGCTGAAACATGCCTTTATGCTAGACAGTTATCTACATGAGGAAAGGAGAGCTATTGCTAGATGATGACGAGTCTGTCCAACATGGCATTGTCACTTTTGGTTTCCTTGATTTTACCCTTAGGGATTTTTATGACTTTTTTGGGGGGGGGGGTAATTTAACAGGTTTATTGAGAGATAATCACATTCCATATAATTCATTCACCCACTTAAAGTGCGTAATTCAATTTTTAGTATATTCAGAGTTGTGCAACCATTATCACAATCAATTTTAGAACGTTTTCATCCTCTCCTGACCAAGTAAATCCTGTACCTATTAGTAGACACTCTTTTTCCCTCTATCCTCTCTCCAAGATCTAGGTAATCTGTCTCTGGATTTTGTTATTCTGGACATTTCATAGAAATGGAACCATCCAATATGAGGTCTTTTGTAACTGGGTTTCCTCCACTCGCTATCTTTTCATGGTCATGGTACGATTGAGCACTTTATTCTTATGTAATGGCCAAATAATATTCCACGGGATGGATACACCACTTATATTTATATATTGATCAGCTGATGGACCTAGACCTATGTCTACTTTTTGACTCTTGTAAGTAATGCTATTAAGAATATTCTTGTACAAATGTTTGTGTAGAAACCTATTTTCACTTCTCTTGGGTATATCCCTGGGAGAGGAAATGTTGGGTCATACAGCTCTATGTGTAACTTACTGAGAAACAGTTGAACCGTTTTCCAAAGTGGCCACATTTTCTATTCCTATAAGCAATGTATTAATGTTCTAATTCTCCATATGCATGCTAATTGTTGTTATTTTACTTTCTGATTATAGCCATCTGACTGGGTATGAAGTGGTATCTCATCAGACACGGTGGGACTAGAACACAGCTTAGTTTTGAACTGAGTGCCAAAACTTTAAGGAAAATAATACAAAGAGTCAGTATCTAGGTTAAGTTTTTTAATATTTACTTTAAGAGACAGGTACAAATCTTTACCACTGATTACTTACATTCATGTTTTAAAATACGTAAACAAGTCATAACTGTAGTTAGTGATCATATTAACATACAACTGAATAAAATAACTAAACTCTCTAAAATTATGATGTAATAAAAGTAATGTCTTTAGCAAAAAAATAATGGTTTAAAGAATTAAAACTTCCCAAGTTCTCAAGGAATTTCATAAAATAATGGTATTCACACTGTTTGGAAAATAGAGGGTTGAACTAAGTTGTGGTTTGAATCTTTTAGTCATTTATGCAAAATCCATCCCTGACTTCTTTCTTAGTCTAAAATTAATTTGATTCTGGACAGCAATATGCTAGGTCTACAGTGAAGAACTGTGACTGGCCTAAGCTGATCACTGCAATGCTATTATTCTCTCCCCCACTTGCAGCCATAAGAAGTCTGAGTCTATGTGTATAACCAGGGACCCCCTTCTTTCCAACAGTATCTCAACGAATTACTTTTTGGTATGGTATGGTTCCTTGGCTAACTTTAGTACAAATATTAGTAGATGAATGTATTCCTGACCAATAAAGCCAGAACATGTTCATCTTTTAGGTGTTTTTCACATAAAACATTTACTCTGGCTTCTCTGAATAAATACAAAGCTATGCATTCATTACATATTTGGTCATGCCTTGTCCTAATTTATAAATAAAGGAAAAATCTGTTTGCCAAGGAGTTATATGTCTATTAAGTTCCTATTTATTATAAACCTAGAGATCTTGGGAATTCATATTTTAGAATATATGGAATATAACATATACATTGAGCTTTCCCAGTATTCACAGTTCCATGTATCAAAATAATCTGTGGCGCTTTAAAAAGAAAATTACAGATCCCTATCCATACACCTGCTCCCTTCTGATTTAATAGGTCTGGAGGTAGTTCAATCATCTCTAATTTTTTAAAATGCTATCGCTGATTCTGATAGGCAGTCAGAGTTGAAACACCATACTTTTTATATCACAGAAGCTGTGACCTTTCAAGCTACATATGGCATGGTGGAAATAACACTGCATCAGATGCCAGGGGTTCTGGTCATGGTTCTGGCACTAAGTAGCTGGATGATTTGGGGTAGATTACTTAAAATGTTTGGGGCCTTTATGTGCCACTCATGAAAGGGTAACTTTTGCTCTGGATATAAACTTTGAATGTTTTTAACAGCATGTGGACAATCCTAAAGAGTTTGAAAACTTTTAACACAGTATTTAATGCTGGAGTTTGTTTTTCTGTCACAGTATCCTTTCCCTTCCTGGAATGTTGGGAAAATCAAAAACTGTTCCTTTTGTGGAGTACCAAGTTTAAATCTCTGAAGACTTCCCTAATCCACCCACGTGGAACTGTGTTACCTCATCTGGGTTTCGGCAGCCTTTGCTCAGTTACCCCATCACACTTACTCCAAGTAATAACAACTCCTTACTCCTTCACTGGCAGTGTAAACTCCTACAAAACGGGGGAGGTGTCTTATTTTTCACAGCATCCCCACCAGCCTAGCAATGTGAGTTGAGATGAATCAAAATCGCTATCATCTCATCTTTGGAAATGATGTAGATTGTCCTTCGAAATCTTGCTACTTATTTTTTTCCTTCTTTTCCAAAAGCTGAATCTTTTCTTCAGTGTATTTTTACTTGGAACCCCAACATGAGAAACGCGAGGGGGGTGGGTGTGTGCTGCTGAAATCTGCTTTAGTAATCACAGCACTACTGACAATAATAACTTATTATGCCTATGCGCGGTCGGCATTATTTAATTCTCTCAAGCACCTCGTAGGACACACGGTTTTGAGTCCCGTTGTACAACTAGGTCACCGAGGTTCGGAGGACTGCTGTAATCTGCTCAAACAAGGTCACAAGGCCAGAACTTGAATACAGACCTCGCCCCAGAGCCCCAAATCTTAGCCACTACACGCACCTTCTTCATCTGGAGACATTCTGAGGGTTCAGATGTGGCTCAGGGACCAACCTCGAGTTCACCCGGGCTCCCATGAGGCAGCGGAGACGGTAAAGCTGCAGCTATAACTACCCAGATGGGAGGCGGAGGCGTTGCCACAATCAGATGGGCAGTGGAGGCGGCTCCTCCCGGCCCCGGGGTCACCGGAGGTGTTCTAACTGAACTCTGGATCCGCCATAAGCACTCGGGCGCCAGCCTTGCCCACAGCATCCGGCCCCGGGGATGGGATCGGGTCAGAGGGTGCCTCATCTTCCGGGTCGCGGGCGCAAGAACGCCGTCCGCGCTCGGCGTTTTTACAGGAGGACGTCGCCACACCGGATTCTAGCGTCTCCCGAACACACCTCAGGCCTCGGACCCTAAGGCCTGGCAGTCTCCTGCCACATCTCTCGGGATCACTTCCAGCCGCACACGTTTTCCTCCCGCTGTCCGCCCGCCGGAAGTGACGAACCGGAAGCGGCTCTCCTCTCTCAGGGGGCGGGAAAAGATGGCGGCGCCCAGCAGCCGGTGAGGAGCGAGGACACAGGGATCCCCGGGCGCGGCCAGACTCCAGCGTTATGGCCGCATGCCCTCACACTTTCTCCGCACGCCTCCTGACAGGTACTGCACCTGCCTTGGGGGCGGGCTTGGGGGGAAAATCTCACCTTTCAGTCGCGTGCGAGGCCGTGGTATGGCTGGCTGCAACCTTGGGAGCCCTTGGCGAGGTCGGTTGGTCACCGGTAGGGGTAGTGACCTTTGGAGTAGCTCAGAGTGAAGAGGCCACGGAGCTAGGCTCCACTCTTGCACCGTGACCTTGATGGTTCCCAGTGCCCCTTTCATTCTGCTCCCCCGGGGTCGGGGTGGAGGGCTGGTATCTGGTGCTTTCGATTTTGAGATTGTGGAAGCTGGAGAAGGCTGTGTAAAATCTCATGACATCACAAACCTTTTGGTTTATCGGAGCCTCAGTTCCGAGTCGCTGTTTTATAATGACAGAGGAAGCACTTTGCTCCCACTCAGAAACCTTGTTCCAGTCCTGACCATAAGGATGATGCCAACTGCAGGGGGCCACAGACTTTGGGCTTGGTGTCATCAGCGTGGTGCCTGGTATCATCTTCTCACTTTAAGGACCAGTTATAGATGTATCTAGAGACTGGCGTGTTCTTTTCTGCTCTTCGTAAGGTCGGATCCAATATCACCTTTTCAAATAGGAGGTTACAGTGTACAGGTGTACATTGTTGGCTCTAATTATTTGTGAGTGAATGAAATCTGGCCCGTTGGCGATTTTAAAGATGAGGTTGAGAATTATTTTAGGGTCATAACTAATGACTGTAGTAAAATGTATTGCTGGTGATTCTTATTAGAGACCAAAGTCAGGGACTGCCTTTGGGTTCCATCCCAGAAACTTTATTTTCAGGCCTCACCCACCATATAGCTTTCCACAGTGTCTGGCAATGGTGATGACTATACTCCTAGAAATTCTTTTCTTCTGTCTCTCTCATAAAGTTACTTTATGAGTCTCTCGGAGGTCTCAAGGTCTCAGGGCAAATCATAGACTTTCTGTGGATTTGAATTTATTGACCTATAAAATGACATAATTGAAGTAGAAAATCACAAAGGCACAGTCTAGTTTAAAAACTGGTGTGAAGGGTGGGAGGGGGTATAGATGAGATAAGATTGGCAAGGTTTGGTAATTGTTGAAGCTGAACGTTAAGTAATGGGGGCTCATTGTAATCTTCTGCTTTTGCATGTCATACGTTTTCTATAATGAAAAGTTATTTTTTTAAAGAATTATTTTAACTTTATTTATTTTTTATTTTAATTTAACCAGAGAGGGACATAGTGAGAGAGAGAAGGAAAGTGAGAAGGCAAGACACCTGGGCCTGGACTGGAGCCAGGGTGGACCATGTGGGATTCCAGCACTCTTAACCACCATGCCACCTACCTGGCACCTGAAAATTTATTTTTAAAACAGCTCCTGGTTCTTTTTCCATCACTTCTTAGTTACATTCCTCTTTTCTTTTTTTAGAGAAAGATTTTTTTGCTATAGAGTGTGTATATGTTCGCTGAAGAAACAGCGAGCAAGAAATCACCCCCAGGGAGGATGGCTATGCCACAATCCCTTCTCAGTTCTCCTCTTGGGATCTTGGGCACACACACACACATGTGCTTGGCATAAGTTTTAAGCCGCCGGGTCTGGGACTCAAACAGTGAACTGCATGAGAGACTAGCAACAGAACTATTATACCATCTGCTATTCCCAATTTCGTTGTTACATTCTACCATCCCTGACTGTGAATATTCTTTGATCATGACCCTAGGCACTCAGGGCTCTTCCTGCCTTAGTATTTGAATTATTATCTCTTTGTCCTGGTTTCTCCTCTTTGTCCTCCTCAGACTGTCTTTCTCTCCTCTAGTTCTGTATTTTCAGCTTCCTCTAGGGCAGTGTCACGTGGATTGCTCTGAATTCCCGACTTCCAGTAGATGAGCTGCATATGGCTCATGTGGTTCCTTACTACATCGGTCTTTGCAGTGATAGTATAGATGGAATTAATAGACGGCTTACTTCCTGAAGCTGTGAGCATGATTGCCAAAAAGGTACTAGTAAGTTGTCTGTTCAACTTATTATGACCCACTTGAAGATTCACTAAGGGATCAGCAGTTAGAGTAATGACTATGTCGCTGGACTCCCATGTAGTTGACCGTGGTTCGAGTCCCGGACCCGGTGGCTTAAACTCACGCCGGGCGTTGTGCATGCATGCTCAGGATCCCGAGAGGAGAATGGAGGAGAAGGGATTGCAGCATGGCCATCCCCCTTGCGGGATGATTTCTCTCTTTCTGTCTCTGTCTCCTCTGTCTTTCTGGCAAGCGCATGCGCCCTATAGCAAAAACCTCTCCAAAAAAGAAAAAAAAAACAGATTTACTAAGAGAGTTTTAATGAGGAAGAACAACATGGTTGGAAGGGGTGGCAGAGAAGGGTAATAGGCTGTATCAGGAGTCTGATGGTGCTGTCTGATTTTACTAATAGTAGTTCAAAGTATTTTGTAGCCATTAAAAAATTTCAGGCTGGGATTAGCAGAGAGAGTAATAGTTACATAGCTGAACTCCCACATAGTAGACTATGGTTTGAGTCCCGGACCTGTCAACTTAAAGCTCACACTGGGCATATGTACATACATGCCCAAGACCTGGGAGGAGAATGGAGGAGAAGGTACTGTGGCATAGCCATCCCACCTGGGGGGTGATTACTCACTTTCTGTCTCTCTGGAGACCATATACACCCTATAGCAAAATCTCTCTTAAAAAAAAGGATTTTTGGGAACCAGCAGTTAGCGTAATGGCTATGTCGCTGGACTCCCACGTAGTCGACCGCGGTTCGTGTCCCGGACCCGGTGGCTTAAAACTCACACCGGGCACGTGTGCGTGCGTGCCCAAGATCCCGAGAGGAGAATGGAGGAGAAGGGATTGCGGCGTGACCATCCTCCCTGGGGGATGATTTCTCGCTTTCTGTCTCTATGTCTCTCTCTGTCTGTCTGGCGAGCGCACGCGCCCTACAGTGAAAATCTCTCCAAAAAAAAAAAAAAAAGGATTTTTCAGGACCTTTCAACCCCCTGTCTGCTTACAGTCATGATTCATATAGGGAAGAGTGGATATGATCATGTTTCCAGATTGTTTAATGGATGTATTATAAGCCCTGTATCTTCAAATAGACCTGAAATGTCTTTCAGTTTCTAGGCACTCACTTTTAGAGATGTGATATGCTTTGGCAAAATGGAGGGTTTTTTTTGTTTTGTTTTGTTTTGTTTTGTTTTGTTTTGTTTTGTTTTAATCATTTGTAAGTGCAGTTTTCTAGCTGTTTTTTTTTTTTTTTTTTTTTTGGTCCTTACTGCCGATACTGGGCTCCTGAAAATTGAAAAATAATTTTTTTATTTGTTTAGTTTTGAAAGTAACATTTACCAGGCAAAGGAAAAGAAATGTGCCTAGAATCTAGGTAATTTATTTTATATAATAAGCTGAGCTCAAGCTCTATTTTCTCCTGATTGACAGATACTATCTGAACACTGTGATTTTGGTCCTGTAATGACTACATTGTGATAGCCTTCACTGTGCAACTTTTGCAAGACATAATCATAAGTAGCGTATAAAGATTGAAGATCCAAATGTCCTAAGGGTTCTTTGTCTTGAGTTTTTTACCTAGAACAGGCTTGTCACTAACATCTTGCTCTAGACCCTCCTAGAGACTGCTGGACACCAAGAAAACAGCACCGTCCATTACAGGTGACATAGAAACCATTTTGGAAAAGCCCTGGATGCCTACTCCCAGACCCCCACATCCTCACATCCCTGATTTATGTTTAAAATCCTTGCTTGTTCCTCAGTCATGGAGACAGAACTTTAAGGGTCTTGGACTCTACCATTCTCCCAGTTAATATGTCCCTTAATAAAGTGTTCCTCTAAGTAAACTCTCATTGTCTCGAAAATTGGCTTACTGTGCAACATGCGATCAGGCCACGTCCACACAGTTGTCTGGTAACACTACCCTTTTGTAAAATCTCAGTGTGGCCCACTTAATCCTTTTGTTTTTGTTTTTAATTTGTCAGAGACGGGAGGAAAGAAATATGTCCCAGTGGGGTGTGGTTTTGCCACCACAATCCCTTCCCCATTCTCCTTCCTATTGAGATTTTTGGGCATGTACACATGCAAATATATAGAAGAAATATACTGGGATATAGTTCTCAAGCTGCCAGGTCCAAGACTTGAATCACTCAGTCAGCCATGTAAGATCTGGCTTCCTTAACCTCTGGGTCAGCGGGCTGGTCCTGGCCCACTTGATCTTAAGAGATATTTTCCTAGGTAGTTCTCATAGAAAATACATTTCTTGGGACCAGCAGGTGTTGTAGTGGTTGGGATGCTAGACTACCACCTGGCTAACCACAGTTCAAGTCCTAGACCCAGTGACTTGAAACTTACGCTGGACGCGTATGTGTGCATGCCCAAAATCCTGAGAGGAGAATGGAGTAGAAGAGACTGTGGCGTGGCCATCCTCGCCACCCCCACATCCCCACCCCCCCCGGACGGAGGTGATTTCTCACTTTGTGTCTCTCCATCTCTGTCTTCCTGGTGAATACACACACACACACACACACACACACACACACACACACACACGTTAGCAAAAATCTTTCTTTAAAAAGAATAAAATGCTTCTCATTGTACAATATAAACTCGTAACTGGTTTTAGAATTAAGGACTTGATGTTTCTTAGACATAGTCTTTTAATAGTAAAATCCTGCTTTTTCTGGGGGAGTCCCACGGCCTAGTGGTTAAGGGAACTGGATCTTACATGGTGGACTGCAATTTGAATCTTGGCTCTGGCAGCTTAGATAAAATCACTGGGTGTGTATGTGTGTCCCAAGTCCTAACAGGATGGAGAAAGGGAGGGAAAGGGATTATGTCATGACTGTACAACCATTGGGAGGTGCTTTCTCTTCCCTCTCTGTCTTTCTCTCTGGTGCATACGTGTGCAATCTGACAATTAAAAACAAGTACTACTTTCTTAAAGAAAGATGCTAAAGTTAGAAAAAGAGAAATACACATTATCAAAAAATAAATAAAATTTGAATTGTCAGAAAACTGATTTCAAAGAAAGTTTCAGGAAATGCTGCCATTCTGAGACCAGCAGTTAGTGTAATGGCTATGTCGCTGGATTCCCATGTAGTTGACCGCGGTTCGAGTCCCAGACCCGGTGGCTTAAAACTCACACTGGGCGCGCGTGTGCACGTGCCCAAGGTCCTGAGAGGAGAATAGAGGAGAAGGGATTGTGGTGTGGCCATCCCCCCGGGGGGTGATTTCTCGCTTTCTGTCTCTCTAACTCTCTCTTTCTGGCAAGTGCACTCACCCTATAGCAAAAACCTCTCCAAAACAAAAAAAGAAAGGAAATGCTGCCATTCCTTCATGTATGTGTGTACAGGCAAACATGTATTCATATGTGTGGAAAACAACCATGTCATAATAAACTGAGCTTTGAGAATACAGTTTCAGTGAAAAACTGGTTTGATAATTGCTGTGTATTTCAAAGGGAAGTGATAATTCTCCTTTTCACAGTCCAGGAAGCTATCCAGTCATCAAACATGACTTTGCTCTTATATGGAAAGTATTTTGCTAGTTGTGTAAAGCTGAGTAAAGGAGAATCCCTGCTATCAAGGAGTTATAAAACATGGTGTGAAACAATTAGAAACACTTCACATTAAGAAGTGCCATAAACATGGTGTAAGTGATAAAGCAGTTGAAGACTTTGAAAATTTGATAGGCAGAGGGGAGTGCAAGCAGATTTGAACAAGTTGTGGAACACATCCTCTGCTTCATGGATGGTGATGAGGCAAAATTGTTTCTTTAGGTTGTGTGTACATGCTTGGGTGAGTAGTAGGTGTTCTGGACCTCAGGGAGAAAACTGTTGGCTCTGTGGAATGTGAATTGGAGGAGAAAGGACCTTACTGATAGCATGATGACTGACATTAAGCCTGCTACTCTTAACCAGAGTCCAATGTAGGGTGATAAGGGTCTGTATCAGTAGAGAGGGAAAGAGGTGAACAGACTGACCTTTATTTCAGAGTTGGCTGGACGGGATTGTCGGGTGATAAAGGAAGTGTTCGAGATGCTCCTGAAATCTTAGTGGTAGTGGTTTTATTTGCAGTAGAGGACAGTAAAGAGTCAAGAAAGAATAAAGTCTTTCGTAAAGAGATAGTGCAACCTATTCATGTGGAGAAGATACAAGAGAGCAGTTGGAAGTAGACATGATGCCTCAAATGGACTGAAGCTTAGAAATTGCCCTGTAATGGCATTTGCTCAGTGGTCAGAAAAGTGGGGACACAATTACCTTAAAGTGATAGACTCAGCAAGAGGAGACTCGAAAGGAAACTAAGAAGAGGATAGTGGAGAACCAGGAACTTACAGTATCATGGAAACTGTGAGCAGACAGACTTACCGCCTTTTATTTATTTATTTAGTTAGTTAGTCAGTTAGTTAGTTTTTTAGTCTTTTGCCATAGGATGTGTGTGATTGAGAGACACAGAGACAATGAGAGGGAAAGTGAGAAATCACCAGGGAGGGGATGGCCACATTGCAATCTTTTCTTTTCCAGTCTCCTACTGGAATTTTAGGTATGCACACGTATGCAGCTGGTGAACTTTCCAGCCACCAGGTCCAGGACTCTGTCCGCTGTCCCCCATGTAGGAGTCCAGTGCCTTAACCACCATGCCACCTGCTGACCCGAGGAAGATAGACTTAACAAGGGAAAATCTACAGTGTTCCACAGATTGTTGAAGGTTTGAATAGAATGAGGCTGGAGATGAAGTGTTGACTTTGTTCATATTTGAGAGAAAATAGAGTATCAATAGAATGATTAATGGCCAAATTTGGGCACAACAAAAATGGCTTATTACTAACTAGGTTGAAAGAGTCATAATTGATTGAGAACTATTTTCTTTTTGTTTTTAGTTATTTTATCCTATATGGTCAAATATTAACCTAAAATATAAGTATTTCAACCTACTGTCACTTATTGAGGAAAATTGTACTTTTTACTTTCTACTTTAAAAAGAAGACTGAAGTAGTTGTTTTGTAGTGTCTTCTTTAAAAGATCTACAGTATGGTCATTTTAACATTTAATACACTAAAAGCATAATGATCTTGGAAAAAAGTTTTCCCTAGCCCTGCTGAAGAATAACACTGGTTTTAACAATGAGTAATGTTGATAAATTGCATTTATCTATAAATCTGGATTAGATCATTTCAGAGTTCTCACATAGAAGTAGCACTAAACTTGTTGGTTGACCTTGCCTTTGGGTAAGTGTTGTCATCATTTGGTGAAGAGCATTGCCATTTTTGAAGTTTACTTATTTATTTTGTCCATGAGAGAGAGGCAGAGAAAAGCACTCCCAACAAGATCTTTATGGATTGATTTACTCTCAATCTTTTTTTTTTGGAGAGGTTTTCGCTATAGGGCGCATACGCTCGCCAGAAAGACAGAGAGAGACAGAGACAGAAAGTGAGAAATCACCCCCCCGGGGGGATGGCCACGCCGCACTCCCTTCTCCTCCATTCTCCTCTTGGGCTCTTGGGCACGCGGGCACACGCGCCCGGCGTGAGTTTAAGCCACCGGGTCTGAGACTTGAACCGCAGTCGACTACATGGGAGTCCAGCGACATAGCCATTACGCCAACTGCTGATTCCTGATTTACTCTCAATCTTAGCCAGCCTGGATCATGCATGGTCTCACACATGTGCACCCCTGGCGTGTAGAGGGAGCTTTCAGGACATGAACCCATAACTTTTCCACGTGGATCCAATTGCATTACACTTATGCCACCATCTGGCCCCAGAAGCAGTAATTATTTTAACATTT
The DNA here is from genome assembly GCF_000334495.1 of Tupaia belangeri chinensis. Classification (NCBI taxonomy): domain Eukaryota; kingdom Metazoa; phylum Chordata; class Mammalia; order Scandentia; family Tupaiidae; genus Tupaia; species Tupaia belangeri. The sequence continues at coordinate 2,030,893 of NW_006208977.1, read as the reverse complement.
CTTTTTCTTCTTTCTATTATAGGTCGGGTAGGAGGATGTGTTTGGTATCTAGAAAGAAGAGCCATGCAGGAATCCCCTCACAAGTTTATGCGTCTTTTCAGGAATGTCAATAAGCAGTGGGTTACATTTCAGCATTTGAACTTCCTCAAACGCATGGTATGTTCAGAAGACCATTCTTGCTCTTGCTTTCTGCCTTGCTCATGCTTTCTCTGCCTGAGGGGAATATAAGAAAAGTTTTGAGACGTGCTATTTGAAAAGGACTTTTGATCGATGTCCTCTTAAGTTTACCCAAAACTTTAATCTCTTATTTCTAACTGAAGCCAGAATAATTCTAACATTTGAGGTTAAAGGTATGATCCTGAACTTATTAAGTTTGGACAAAGATTCATAGCCTCTGGCATCTTTAACTAGGCTAAAATTAGGAAAATCTGAGCTGTTATGATGCATCTTTTTACATTTTTTCAAGTTTGTGAATATCAGTACTGCTGAAATAATTGCTTTAAGAGTGGGTCCTTGTTTTTTTCAAATCAGCAGTATATTTAACACATGTCTTTCTGGTAGGTTTAGAATTTTTGTAATTTCCTGGGCAATTTGCCTTGATAATATATTTCAATTCTTCTTTTTTTTTTTTTTTAATTTTATTTCAGTTTTTTACTATGGGTGCATGTGCTCACTAGAGAGATAGAGACAGAGACAGAGAAAGTGTGAAAGCACCACCTAGGGAGATGGCCATTCTGTGATCCATTTGCTCTATTTTCCTCTTGGGATTTTGGGCATGCATGTACATGCTCCTCGTGTGTTTTTCAAGCCTTAGGGTGCAGGGCTGAACCTGGATAGTCAGCCACATGGGATTCAGCCCCTTAACCATCAAGCCACCAGCTGGCCCTATTTCAACTCTTTTATTTTATTTTAGAGAGGTTTTTTTGTTTGTTTGTTTGTTTGTTTGTTTGTTTTCACTATAGGGCGCGTGCGCTCGCCAGACAGACAGAGAGAGACATAGAGACAGAAAGCGAGAAATCACCCCCCAGGGGGGATGGTCACGCCGCAATCCCTTCTCCTCCATTCTCCTCCCGGGATCTTGGGCATGCACGCACACGCGCCCAGCATGAGTTTTAAGCCACCGGGTCCGGGACACGAACCGCAGTCGACTACGTGGTAGTCCAGTGACATAGCCATTACGCTAACTGCTGGTTCCCTATTTTATTTTTTTAAAAAAAAAACTAAGTTGACTCCATGATATTGTGGGCAACATGGTAACTTATTCTTGATTATTCATGAGGGCATTTGCATTTTCTCAGATAGAAAAGGGTCATAGAATGGTGCAACAGTACCTCAAAACTCGTCATTAAAATGAAGCATGAAAGAAGTCGTATTTGATATTTCTCTCATTTTTTACCAAAATATGTCTAACTGAAAAATTAATTACCTTAATACCTCTAACTTAAAGCTGAAAACCAATTTAAAATCTTAATAAAAGCAGTCTTTTGATAAAAGATTTAAATTTCTAGAAATGTTTAGACTGTTTAAATTACAAGTCAAGGATAATGCATATTTAGATGAGAAGATTCAATATGTATAATGCCTTTTTTATGTAAATAGAACTCAAACCACTCACGAGTTTGTAATTGTTTTTAAGACTAGTATATGTGATCTCAAGACTTTATGGTACGGGGACCAGCAGTTAGCGTAATGGCTATGTTGCTGGACTCCCACGTAGTCGACTGCGGTTTGCGTCCCGGACCTGGTGGCTTAAAACTCAAGCCGGGCGCTTGTGCGTTCGTGCCCAAGATCCTGAGAGGAGAATGGAGGAGAAGGGATTGTGGCGTGGCCATCTCCCCTGGGGGGTGATTTCTCGCTTTCTGTCTCTGTGTCTCTCTCTCTTTCGGTCCGGTGAGCGCACGTGCCCTATAGCAAAAAACCTCTTAAAAAAAAAAAGACTTTGTGGTATAAAAGGCACTTAACTAGTTATCATCATAGGTGGCTCCATGTCCCAGGGCCACCTATAACCAGATTTTGACTCTTGGTTAAGTCAGTTTATTTCTGAGGCTTGCTTTTCTCATCTGTAAATTAAAGAAAGAACCAGATACTAATAATGGCCCAGAATGTTGAACAACTGTTGAGATTAACTGAGAGATATATTATGTAAACTATCAGGTCGTCAGAAAAAGTCTTGATGCATTTTTGCATAGAAAAACACATCATGACTTTTTCGATGCCCCAATATAAAAGTGTATGTTGAAGACTATAAAATGTCTCATTAAGTAAGAATCATTTATTTTTGCCAGTAAGTGATAGAGAATATCTGACTTTAAAGCCAAGTGTTATTCCTCATACCATCTGGATGTAACATCTTCTCGGCCTAGATTATGCCTTCCTTGAGCTTCTCTTCCCTATTTGCCTGAGAACATGGAAAGTCAGTAGATTGACTTGGGCTCTTGATTATATGAACTTTTCATTGTATTTGGAATGTTACATTTCCAGATTCTTGTATGATGTTGGGAAATTCTGGAGGAGATGAATAAGAAATAAATTCATCTTTCTTTCAAAGAATTGATATTCATAGAGTTTCTGAACCACAGAATTTTAAAGTAGTCATGGAGGCATTAGTTTTGTTCTCCGAGTCTCTTAGTTATAATGATTTTCATGTAACATGCACTTTAAATATGTGCCAAATTAACTAATACTAAAGTTATATGAAAATCTTTCAAATACTATGAAAGGCAGGGTGATAGGAGATGTTGCTAAACATCCAAACGACCATTTATGAGAATTTGGGGCCTTTGTTTTGTTGTCGTTGTTGTTCTGTGTTGTTTTTAAGACAGGCTTTCACTGTTGTAATCCTGCCTTAGCCTCCCAGGTGGGATTTACAAGCTCCTGCCACCATATCTGGCTGACTCTTATAGGTAGGCCAGTCTTGAGTTTATGAACCTCCTGCCTCAGCCTCCCAAACTGAGGGGATTAAAGGTACACACCACCACACCCAGTCCGTAGGTTGGACTGGGAATTGAACCCGGGCATCCCACGTGGTCCCTTAGCCTGTGGAGCACTGCGTCTCACCTGTGGGCTCCTCTGCACATAGGTGGGCCTTAGTTCGATAGTAAGATGTGTTTTTTTGTTTAGTATGTCACACAACTGAACAGAAGCCTCAACCAGCAAGTAAAACCGAAGCCAGAACCAGCAGCAACTCCTTTCCTTGAGAAAACATCTTCACATCAAGCCAAAGAAGAAATCTATGAGATAAGACCTCTTCCACCCCAAAGCCTGTCTTTGCCCAGAAAGCCGAATGAAAAGGAACTGATAGCACTAGATTCTGCCTCCATAGTTGAAGGCACAATGGAATTGGGAAAAGAGACGAAAGAGGAGAAGCAATGGAAAGAGATGAAGCTGCACATGGATGATTTGCCAGGAATTTTGGCCCGACTGTCCAAAATCAAACTCACAGGTACCTTGTTTTTCTGCTATAATTAGATGACTACTTGAAACTTTTATTTTTACTGCCTCAAAAACAATCATTTGAAACTTCAGATCCTCTCTAGGTGTTTAGTCTTTTTCCACTCTCCAACTTAATGAGGATTCAAAATAAAACTTTCTTAATTCCATTTACAGGGTATTCTATAGTATCACCTGTAAGTGTTGGACTGAAAATAGCCTCTCATTCGCAATTCAGGTAGAATGTTTATCCTGCCTATTTCTTTGCTCTTAGAGTTTTTATACCTGTTCTGCTTTAAAAAGACAAGGTAATGAGTTCTGTCCACGTGAGTTTTAGAGTGAGAACTACAGCACTGAGCTTGATTTGAATTCATAGTGGCCCCTCGGGATCCCCAGCTTACTTCTGTGTTTTGCTTCTTGTGGGGCCTCTGGGATTGTTCTAGGTATGTTGAAATATATAGAGTCTTTTTCTAAATGGAAGTTTAGAAGTATTTTTTCCCACCTAATTCTAGCACACGATACCAACCTGTATTGCATATATTTAGGTATTAACTCATATGTCACTTGGTAGTCACTGCTACCCTGTGAGTCAGGCACAGCATTGTTGTTGTCCCTTCTCATAGCTAAACTTAGGCGGAGCTGTTTCTGGGCTAGCCCACTTGCAAGGTATGTTTCAGAATGACCATTCTGCAAGCTGGGGAAGACCTCGTATCCTCTTTCTTCCTGATTGAAAATGAGGAGAATCTAATGAGTGAATGATAAACTTAAACCAGGTGCTCTTTGAGGGCAGAAAATGGTCAATAATGTTATTGAGACAAATGAAGAGACGAGACAGGGAGGCTTTTGAGAATAGAGAAGGA
>NW_006208977.1:1975411-2026573 GCF_000334495.1 Tupaia belangeri chinensis | reverse complement strand
AAAGAGTGGGTATCTTTGTTTGTTTGTTTTGTTTTTAAAGGGTTAAGCCTGAAATCCAGGGTCAACGGAGGTAAACTAGACAACTTTTTCCTCAGTGACCAACCTCATGTAACTAAAATCCTTTTTGGGGGATGATGACTAAACATAGGAGGGTCAGTGAAGGAGCTGGAAAATCTTGGTAAGTCGTGTGTAGTGTCTCTAAAACCGTGTTGAGGATACGTGGTATTCTTGAAGATACGTCTTAGTGCTTGGTGCTAGCTAAGCGAGGAATCAGTCATAACATATCTTTAGTTATTTACACAAGTGGCCCCAGCGTCATGTTGTTGACATGTTAAGAATTGACTGTAGATCAGTCGTGATCATAAGGCTGTCACCCAGAAAATGAGGCCTCTTCGTCCGTAGGCATCAGAAGTGGCCTGTCAACAGCAGGGGCTTCTTCATTTACCGCGTCTGCGCTGCAGATTAATTCGTCTCTCTTACACGTCATTTCTGTCAGTGTTCTCACTGACACTGGCATTCTTGGCTTCCTTCCGACAGGAAAGCTTAGAATTAGTCTTCACTCTTTGCTCTCCATCCTCCTGTTCATCACTAAGCTAGTGTCTGTTACCAGTGAAGTCTCTTAGTGTGTCTGTGAGATTCACTTACTCATCTCCATTTCGGAAGCCGCAGTTCTAGTTCTAGTCTGAAAAAAGGCCACTGACTTTTGTAGCACCTTTTCTCTCTGCTCTTTTTGTTATTTGTCTTTAATTTGCTATAGGGCATGTATGCTCACTGGAGAGAGACAGAAAAAGAGAATGAAAAACAGAGGAAGCATCGCCTAGGGGCTTTGGCCAGGGGATGCTTTTTCCCCTTCATTTTCTTCTTGGGATTTTGGGCATTCGGGCCACAGGTTCTGGGAGTGGAACTGCAAAGTCAGCCATGTGGGATTGAGCTGCCTTAACCACCACTCCACTGGCTAGCCCTTCTCTGCTTTAATTCTCCCCTAGCTGCAGAATATTCTTCCCAGGGCTGCCGGACTGCCTTTCCCCGGAAACATTGCTTTCAATTTTCCCAGCCTACCCAAGAGTACACAGTTTCTCCATATTGCCTCTTGCTTGAAATCTGCTTAGGTTTAAAGAAACATTGTAATAGGGAATGATCAAACTCTTCTTCAGAAACACTGTTTTTCCCTTGCCCTGTCCCTGACCCTGCCACTTAAGTCAGTCCTTCTCCCATTCCGTACTTTTTCCCTCTATGGGAGACTGGTCTGGCTGTCTTAAATCTCATCAGATCCTGGGGCCAGCAGATGTGTAGTGATTACGCTGCTGGACTCTCACATGGCTGACTGCGGTTCGAGTCCCAGACCTGGTGTCTTGGAACTCATGCAGGACATGTGTGCATGCCCAAGATCTCAAGAGGAGAATGGAGAAGGGTTTGTGGTGTGGCCCCCACACCCCCCGCCGCCCAGTGGGGGTAATTTCTCACTTTCTGTCTCTGTCTCTCTGGCAAGTGCACATGCCCTACAGCAAACATCTCTTTAAAAAAAAAAAATCCAGTCAGATCCTGTCAGTGCATCCTCTCCATTAAGCCATCTTTTGCCTTCTCTTGACTTAAGTCTTTCTTCTCAGAACTCAAAAGTATAGCTCTAAAGTCAAGTCTATCTTTGCAGACTTAAGTTCAGACCCATTAATTTACAGTGAGACCTTGGGCGGCCAGCCTTAACCTTACTAACATAATTTCCACATCTGTAAAATAGGAATAGTAAATCATTTAAGACTTAAATCACATAATATGTTTAAAACATCCAACAGCGTGCCTGATACATGAGAGGCACTGAGCAGTTAGTTTTCAAATAATTACAGTAATACCCTCTTATCCATGGCTTCTCTTTCTGGTTTCAGTTACCTGCAGTTAAATGGAAAATTCCTGCAATAAACAATTCGTAAATCTTCCTTGTGAGTAGCATGGTGAAATTTTGCACTGTCCTGCATCATCTCACTGGGGACATGAGTCATCCCTTTGTCCAGCGTAGCGTGTCCGTGCTGTGTACTGTTCGTCACTAGGTAGCCGTCCCAGACTGAGAACACATAGTGCCTATGGAGGGAGTCTGGTGCTAATTGTGGTTTCAGGCACCCACTGAGGGCCTTGAGACTTACAGATAAAGGGAGGCTACCATGTAGGCAAACACTGATGGTCTGTATGATGTGTGCTGTTTCATATGATCTTTTCCACCTGTGGAGGGGGTTAAAGTGAATGAATATTTACTAGGCAGGGAAGAAGAGAAGGGAAATGATAAGCCAAAAGGGAAGCATTTACAAAAGCCAAGAAGCCTGATAGGTCTTGGCACGTTCAGAAAACTGCAGTGTGACTGTGTAACTTAGTGACTTGGGTGTCGCAGAGAGGCACTTACTGAGATGGCAGTCAGTGGGGTCGTGTTGTCATATTGGCGTGTTTGCCATGCCCAAGAGTGAGACCCACTTTCCACTGCTCTGGAACGTCTTGGAAGCTGCTTTGGAGGATACAATAATGTTGTGTTTTGTCTTATTTATCTTTTTAAATGTCTTTTAATTACTATCAAATTACTATGAGGCTTATTGTAAAACAAATTCAAATACAAAAGTACATCATAAAAAAAAAAAAAAGTACATCATAAATGGGAAAAGTACCCCTTTCCTCCATTCTAGGTAAAACCCCTGTCTGGCAGTAGCCTTTTTCTGTATGTATATGCAGGTATCAGTGCAGCTGTATTCTCAAACAGGATCAGTCTATCTAGCTATCTGCAGTTCTACAATTTTCTATTTTCTCGTCTAGTATAGCTTTCACTGACAGTATTTACCTTACTGTATCCTATTGCATTATATGGATCTGCCGTTATTTACCTAACTAATCCTCTATAGGTAAACATTTAGTTTTCAGTTTTCTTCGCTATTGAAAGCAATTCAGTGATTATTTTTTTATGTACATAAGTCTTTGTATATTTATGTCAATCTCTCCATGGAGTTAAATGTTTAGAAATGTAATGACTAGCTTTAAACACTTTAATTTTTTGATAAATCAACCATTTTTTTCCTAAAAAATGATGCAGGTTGAGCATTCCTAATCTGCAAATCTGAAATCTGAAATGCTCCCAGATCTGAAACTTTTTGAGCACTTTTGGATATGACACCATAAGTGGAAAATTCCACACTTGACCTCACGTGGCAAGTCATAGTCCAAATGCTACAATACAGAGCATTGTGTAAAATTACTTTCAAGCTGTGTATATGAGGTGCATATGAAACATAAATGAATCTCTTGTTTAGACTTGAATCCCATTCCCAAGATAACCCATGCTGTCTATGCAAAATATTCCAAAATTTAAGAAAATCTGAGATTTGGAACACTTCCGTATATAAGCATTTCAGATAAGGGTTCTCAACCTGTAGCAGTATGTTGCCATCTGATTCTGGGTACTATACTCCTATTAAGTAGTCTTAACTAGTTTTGCCAACTTGACCATTGAAGGTTTTTGTGAGTTTTCATTGTTTAGGTTTGGGTGGGATTTAAAGTTTCTTTTTTTTTTCTTTCTTTTTCTTTTTTTAATTCCCAAAGGGCATATATGTATGCCAGAGAGAGATGGAGAGAAAGAGAGAGAGGGAGAAAACACCCCTTAAGTTTACCACCAAAGTGGCCATTCTGCAATCTATTCTCCTCCGCTTTTCTGTGCTAAGATTTGGGGCACACATGTGTGCCCGGCGTGTTTCTCAAACCGTCAGGGCCAGGACTTGAACTGTGGTCAGCCGTGTGGGATTTAGCTCCCATAACCACTAGGCCACAGAGCTGGCCCTTTTTCTCTGTTTTGATTGCATGCATATTTTTCTGCTGCTTGACTGTTACATCCAAAGTATTTCTTTTTTTTTTCCCTCTCTTTTTTTTTTTTAATGAGAAATTTTTGCTCTAGGGCATGTTTTCTTGCCGGAAAGCAGAGGCGACAGAGACAGAAAGCAAGAAATGACCCCAAATGGGGGGATGGCCACACCGCAATCCCTTTGCCATTCTTCTCTCAGGATCTTGGGCATGCGTGCACACATGCCGGGCATGAGTTTAAGTCACCAGATCCGTGATTCAAACTGTGGTCAATTACATGGGAGTCTAGCAACATAACCATTATGCCATTTGCTGGTCCCTGTCCTAGGTATTTCTTACTGATTATTTAGAGTTCTTTTTTTTTTTTGGAGAGATTTTCACTATAGAGCGCGTGCGCTCGCCAGACAGACAGAAAGAGAGACATAGAGACAGAAAGCGAGAAATCACCCCCCAGGGGGGATGGTCACGCCGCAATCCCTTCTCCTCCATTCTCCTCTCGGGATCTTGGGCACGCACGCACATGCGCCCGGTGTGAGTTTTAAGCCACCGGGTCCGGGACGTGAACCACGGTCGACTACATGGGAGTCCAGCAACATGGCCATTACGCTAACTGCTGGTTCCCTAGAGTTCTTTGTAAATAAAGAAAATGAACATTTCATTCATCATACACATTACAAATATTATTTTCACATTTTGTCTTTTACTTTATTTCTGCTATTTTGTTTTAATTTGCATCTGAAAGGAAGAATCCTAAAGTATTTATTCTCAGACCCTTTATAGAAAAATTTATTGATGTGCTTATAGAAAAAGAGAGATTAACTAATAAGAGACAAATCAATTCATAGACTTCTTTTCTGAAGCTCATGGAGAACATGCATTATGAAAAACTACATCTAGATTTCAATTTTTTGGCTCCAGAATACATTGATACTTTATTTCCATTTTCCCACAACCTTTTAAAAGTCCCCTCATAGTGGTAGTCACTTGAGAAATGTCTTAGGCTGAAGTGAGGATGTGGGGAAAGAGAAAGAGAAAAATTAAGGGAAGAGAATGAACAGAACCTTAAGTGGAAATAGCAGAATGTTAGAAAGGTGTAAAATAAAAGTCTGAGAACACGGAGTTGCTGGGTTTGAACATCTTTAGGTTTTCCAGCTTTCTAGGCCCTGGTTTTTTTTGTTTGTTTGTTTGTTTTTGCTTTTGCTATAGAGTGCATGCACTTGCCAGAAAGACAGAGAGAGACAGAGACACAGAAAGCAAGAAATCCCCCCCCCCCAGGGGGGGATGGCCATGCCACTGTCCCTTCTCCTACATTCTCCTCCCGGGATCTTGAGCATGCACACACACATGCCCGGCGTGAGTTTAAGCCACTGGGTCCAGGACTCGAACCACAGTCAACTACATGGGAGTCCAGCAACATAGCCATTATGCTAACTGCTGGTCCCTAGACCCCGTTCTTCTTATTTATCACCATATACTCTACCCCGCACTCGCTGGAGCCAGACTTCCTGTATACAAACCCTGGGTTTTGCTAGCTGAGAAATTTGAGCGAGTTCCATCTCTCTCTTTTCTGCAGTTTACCCATCTGTAAGCTACGGATAGTAGTGATACCTACTTCATATGGTTGTTCTGGGTATTAAATGAGTTAACATTTGCAAATGACACATAAGTGCCTAGTATGTATTAGGAGCTACACACATTTCTTCTTTTTTGTTGTTTTTTGTTTGTTTGTTTGTTCGTTTGTTACAGTGTATGTGCACTCACCTGAGAGAGACAGAGAGAGAGGGGAAGTGAGAAATCACCCTCCCCCACCCGCCCTGCAAGGGGATGACCACACCACACCAAACCTCTCTCTTCTCCACTTTCCTCTCAGAGTTTGGGGCTCATACACATACATACCTGGTGTGATTTTCAAGCTTCTGGATACAGTACTCGAACCACACTTTTCCATATGGAAGTTTTGTGCCTTAACCACCATGCCAACTGCTGGCCCCAGTACACACATTTCTCAAAAATAAATTTGACACCTGGTTGTCCCCTAGGTATTTGCATTTGTTGCTCTTGCTGTAGAATAAATTCGGCCTTCTGGTATGGAAAACTGGATGAATGGTGGTATTGAGACTTAAGGTTGTGACTACTGGCCCAGCCGTGATGACATGTTTTTCTGAAACACTGTGTCCCTCAGATTGGGACCACATGGGAGGCTCAGGTTTGACAGCCAGCCCAGCTAAGAGGCCAGGTGCTGTGGTGTGTGCGTCTATAACCCCAGTGACTTGGGAGGCTGAGGTAAAAGGATCTCAAGCTTCAGGCTGGCCTGGACAGCATAGTAACACCCTGTCTGGAAAAGAGCTGGGTGTGGCGGTGTGCATCTGTAGTCCCAGCTAGGAGGTTGAGGCAGGAGGAGCATGACCGTGACACCCTATCTTTAAAAAAAGGAGAACAAAAAGAAAAAAAGAGTAAGAATAATAATAAGAAAATACTAAAAGAAGAAAAAGGTTTGAGAAGAAAATGATGAATTAAATTTTGGGTGGATGGGATTTGAATTGCCATGTAGACATACCCAGATGAAGCCCTTCAGTGGGCAGATAAATGCAAAGTGTGGAGAGCAGCCAATCTGAAAACATGTGAAGAGCAGGAATTCAGACAAAACCCAAGGCTGGAGGAGCCAGGGGTCTTCAGCATGGAATTGGCAGAGAGCCCAGGGTAGTGAACTGGGTTACCAAGGGTCGGCGAGTACAGCAACCAGAGCAGAGGTCCAAAGACAGGACTTCAGAGTATATTCCCTTTTGAGATTTGAGTAAGGTCGATAATGGAGCTTTCAAGGAAAGAAGTTGAAGCAGGAAAACATGAAATGGTTCTGTTACAGAAGCCAGAAGAGTAGAACCAGTTCCTAAAGAAGGGATGAACTCCATCAAATGCTGAGGTCTGCTAAGAAGCCTAGCTAGCGAGATTGATTTTATTTGGTAGTCAGAAAGTCAGTGTGGACTCATTGCTGAGTCAGGAAATAACGATGTTTTCTTTTCTTAGGGTCTTAAATGAATTGCTTTAAATAATTCATTTAAAACAATTTCTTAAGGCATATTTTCAGAATGCTTATTTCATTAGGACAGAAGAGAGTATAATAACTGATTTAACATGAACTTTTCCTTGGCCACATCTTCACTCATACTGGTGGCTATTGTATTGTTTTTGCTTTTATGTAGCTTATGTGGCTGTGTTTCTTAATTGGCTTTCCAGATGCGGGGCTTGATGCTTAAAACACCATGTCTGAAATCTCGAGCAATGATGAAATTAACTATTTAGTAGTACATGCTGCGCCATATAATGCTCATCAGCACACTGGTTCCCTAATGTCGGTGTGGTCAGGAGTACTCATGGCATACTTGTTGAAACTGCTGTCCCCAAGGGTTTGAACACGACCCTGGGCTGGAATACAACCCAAAGACCTGCATGTTTGACAAACACACCAGGTGATTCTGATACAGGTAGATCTGGATCACACCTTGAGAAAGTGAATTAGGTATTATGCAGCCAGTGAGAACTGGTCCCAGATGGAGAGAGCTCACCTAGTGAGAGAGCAGCCCTGCTGGCCCCAACCTGTACCCTCTTATCTGACCTTTTACTTCCCTTTTTAGTTTATTACTTGAATTCATGTGTCTTAGAGTCAGCAGCATTTTTTTCTCTAAGAAATTCCTGGTATCTATCAATTGATTTCTTTTGGACTCTTAACATCTTGTGCAATTCATTTATGATAATTGAGGAGAAATATCTGGGAGTCAGCAATCACTTGTGTAGAACTAGGCTTTCCTTGTTGGCCTCCTTTTGTTTAGAGCTGTAAAAGACCGAGGATAATTAACTGTAGAGTAAGTGAAGCGCCATGTAGTGATCGTACTTGTTTCATTTGTAGGATAGTAGGGTAGCAGCAGACGGATGTCTTGGCATTTATGCCAGAATCTGAGCCAAATGTTTGCTGGTGCTAATGCCATTTAAAGGTTTTTTTCCTACGAAGGGGGAAGTAAGACTGAGTTTAAAAAGAAGGCATAACACCTCTCTCTTGAATTTCTCCTGCCCACTGAGCTATTTACAATATGATTTTGGAGTTTGTTATATAGACCACACTGGGGTGAAGAAATTTTATTTGGATTAGGATCATAGGAGGTTTTGATGACTCAACTGAGTTTATGCTTAATATAGGTCAATAAAAAGCAGAACTTTTTTCCTGAATAACATCTGTGCTGGAAAGCTACAACACATTTTCTGAGTCCAGAACACTAAAATAAATTGTTTATTGGAACCAATAGATTATGCTGTTGATAGAACTGATATAAACTACAGTCTGTCGATATATAGAGATTTTTTTCCCTAGAGCCTAAAGTGCCGCTTTGTATTTACAAAAAGGAGGAGGGGCAGGAATGGGAGATAAAACATCATTTTAGATTACTTGTATAGTTTTTAAAAGTCACTTTCCTGGGACCAGCAGTTAGCGTAATGGACTTCCATGTAGTTGACCGCGGTTCGCGTCCCAGACCCGGTGGCTTAAAACTCATGCCGGGCACGTGTGCATGCGTGCCCAAGATCCTGGGAGGAGAATGGAGGAGAAGGGATTGAGGCGTGGCCATCCCCCCTGGGGGGTGATTTCTCGCTTTCTGTCTCTCTGTCTGGCGAGCGCACGCGCCCTGTAGCAAAAACCTCTAAAAAAAAAAAAAAAGTCACTTTCCTGTAATCTTTAGTTTCTAGGTATCTGTGTCAAGGAATTGCCCACATTTTCATAAAAACGCTAATTGAGTAGAATTATGATTTCTTGGATTTTACTTTCTATTTTGAAATTATTGGTTGCTGGGAAAGTCCATGAAACATTTTTGCATAGAAAAAGAGAAGAGTACGTCATGATTTTCCCGACAACTTAGTATTAACTTAATAATGATATACTTAGCTGCTTGTAGTATTTTAAGGTATATGACTATTAAGTGTTTATTTCCAGAAAAAAGTAGAAAATGCGAGTAGGCAAAAAATAGAATGAAATTCTTCTGTAATTCTACTGTGTTGAAATAATAACATAATTTTAAAGATTTTTGTGTATTATCTTTAAGAATTTGTCCAAATAAGAATTTGTCCATGTATCTTGTTCATACATTTTTGCTTTCTAAAGAAATAGAAGATTGTAGTGTAAATCTCGTTTGTAACTTTTAAGAATTCATATTCTCATATCTTTTTATATCAATGTCTGCCCATTTTGATGACTTTTTAAAAATGTATGAGTAGAGTTTTCTTAAAATGAAAACACATGTAATATACAAAAAGTACCATCCAGGCCATACAGTAAACAAACTTTTTGCATACACTTTTTCCACCTTTATCTGTACATAGTATATGTGTATGTACATATATATATACACATACTCATATATATATGCACGTATGCATGTGTGTATATGTATATGGGTTTTTTTTTTTTACTTTATTTATGATTGAGTACATGCCTCTGCATATGTGAGCGAGAGAGAGAGAGACGGGTGAGGGGTGAGCACCCACCACAAGGTATGGTCATTTTGTGATTCCCTTCCTCTTTCCTCCAGCCTGTGGATTCTTGGACTTCCGCATGTGTTGGCATGTTTCAGGCTGACCAGACCAGGGGTCTGAATCGTGGTGACCCTGTGGGATCAGGCTTTTCTTGTGCAGTATATGACCGTTGCACCATGGAGCCAGCCCTATGTTCTGTTTTGGAATGTTAATAGCAAGCTTCTGGCACTGAGAGTGAATCTCTACTCTAGTTCATTAGCTTTGTGATCATAGACACCTTTCTTCAAGTCTCCAAGACTCAGTTTCTTCTTTCGTAACATGATAGTTAATTCTACCTCAAAGGATTATGGTAAAAATTACAAGAAATAATACAAGTAAATAATGTACTTAGTAAAAGTCGAAGGTGAATTATATAGCTTCAGTTGTGTGTGTTTTATACCAATGGTTTCATATTACACATTTTGTTCAGTTATTTGTTTTTGCTGAGTAGTATATCACAGATATACTTCCTCATCAATACAGTTAAATCTACTTCCTTTTTAAAGATTGATTAAATTCTTCAGTGTGCATATATTGAATTTATTGAACTATTTTCTCAATAATGGATCATTAAGTAGTCTAATTTTTGCCATTAACTATCATTATTTTTAATATCGTTATACATATATCTTTGTACATAGGTATTTCTGAATGATATCTCCACAGAAGTAATCCTTTGTTATTGATGAATATATACTACGCCTTTGCATTGTTATGCCATAACTTATTTAATTCTAGGGTTTATTTTTTATTATTATTAAAAATAATACTACCATGAATATCTTTGAAGCTAAATCTATGATGATTTTTCTAGAAATAGGCCTTTCTGGGTCAAAGGTTATATATGTTTTTGAAGCTTTTGATTTTCGTTGACAGATCTCCCTCCAGAAAGGTTTTGCCAATTTATGCTGTTATCAGAGTGGCCAGCTTGCCATATCTTCACCAATGAATGATAGATAATTGTATATTTTTCCAAGTAATTCTTCCAATCTGATGTGTGAAAATAGAAGTTAAGTTTTCAGTTTTACATTTAAACATGCTGATGAGGTTTAATATTTTTGATCTGTTGGTGATATGTTATTTCTTTTGTGAAAGATCTGTTCGCCCTTGAGCCTTCTTTTCTGTCTTTTTTGTTTTGTTTTTTTGACAGAGGCTCGCTCTGTCTGATCCTGCCTCAGTCTCTGTGCTGGGACCGCAGGCTCGTGCCACCATGCTGGCTTATGTTTAGACAGGATCTTGCCATGTTCCCCAGGCCAGCCTTGATCCCATTACGTATCTGTTGTGAATATTGTGTCTTGTGTCTTATTCCTTTTTGCTGCTGCTTTCATTTATCATTATTTTTAATGTGCAAAAGTTCTATGTAATCAAACCTTTTAATCTTTTCCCTCTGAGTGTCTGGGTTGTGTACCGTGCTTAGACTTTCCCATATGAAGATTTTGTAAATACTTACCTACATTGTTAATTTTATGTTTTTATGATTTTTTATTGTACATTAATTTTTTATCATTTACAGAAAATGATATATACCATTTTGGTCAATGGTATAAGATGGAAATATAACCATTTTAGGGACCAGCAGTTAGCATAATGGCTATGTCGCTGGACTCCCATGTAGTTGACCGCGGTTCGCGTCCCGGACCCGGTGGCTTAAAATTCACGCCGGGCATGTGTGCGTGCGTGCCCAAGATCCCGAGAGGAGAATGGAGGAGAAGGGATTGCAGCATGACCATCCCCCCTGGGGGGTGATATCTTGCTTTCTGTCTCTCTGTGTCTGTCTGTCTGGCGAGCACACGCGCCCTATAGGAAACACCTCTCCATAAAAAAGAAATATAACCATTTTAGAAAAGTATTCATCTGTTTGAATGTCCTGTTTACAAATTTAAGAATTTGTGAAGCTCTAGGCCTTCTTGAATTTTGTTAGTTTTTTTGTTTTGTTTTTTGAGAAAAATTTTTTGCTATAAGGCACATACACTTACCAGAGAGACAGAGAGAAAGTGAGAAATTACTTCCCAAGTAATAAGTCTTCATTTAATAAGTCAATATGTTTACTGATAATTTTGGAATATTTTTAAATGTTCTTTTTCAGCCAATTCTTGAATTTTTCAGGATCATCAAATATTTTTGCTAATTATTTCATTTTCCGGCCTCTATATTATAGTCTTTCCATTTGCTTTCCTCACTATAATTTTTCCACTTTATTCTGAAAGGTCCTCTGAAATATGTTATGTGCAGTACTGGTTCAGTTTTGGGTCATCTACTTTTTACTACATCCCTGATGTTCTACTTGGACCAGCTGGTGGTGCACTGGTAAAAGCAACGCTCTCTGAGGCAGTCCCGCACAGGAATGTTCCTGGTTCAAGTCTGGAGACCTTCCCGAATGTGTCATTCACATGTATATGTCCCTGATCCAGGATTGGCTGAGTGTTTGAGATAGATTGCAGCCTCAGGACCTACTGGGGGCTGTTTCTCTCTCTTTCTCATTCATGGAAGAAGTAATAAATAAACTTTAACATTCTACTGTGACAATTTTGTGTCTGTGTACTTTTCTTACCCACTTTAATTCATGGGGCTTGTTTATGTAGAGTGTAGGAATTACTTTTTCTACTCATTCAGCTGATAGTCGTTGCATGTCTACTATGTTCCAGATTTATAAGGGGACTTTAGAAATGAAGTTCATGGAGAATAATGAAAGTATGAGTTCATTTTGGTGCCAAAAAAATTTGAAATTCATATGTAGTTTTTCCACAACTTGTATTTTCTATGGACTTTTGAAGACTCTCCTCATACTCATCTAAGTGTGTAGATAGAGCGACATATATACAGCTGACACATTCTCTGCCCTCATCGTTCTTACTCTCGATGAAGAGCTTATAGTCTAGTGGTGGTATGGTGCATCTTTTTAAGAAATGTATTCAGTCAGATTTTCTTTTCCATGTTCCTTTTTTTTTGTATTGTAGTTTTTGTTTTGTTTTTAGATCTTTGGCATGGGGTGCATGCGCTTGCTAGAAAGAAACAGAGACCGGGAAAGTGAGAAATCACCCCCAGGAAGATGGCCATGCCACAATCCCTCCTTCTCATGGGATTTTGGGTATACACATATATGCCTGACATGTTTTTTCAAGCCACTGGGTCTGAGACTTGAACCGCAGAGTCAGCCATGTGGGATCTGTTTTTCAACCACTATGTCACCTGCTGGTCATTGTAGAATCTTTTTTATGAGACTTATGTTGACGCATTTTACTTTATTCCACTTTTATCCATTACTGAATGAAAAGATTCTTCTAGAGAGTAATATACTCCCAAATGCATGTAAGCTCCATGGGGTCAGGGCATTTTGTCTGCTTCTACTGTTACATCCTCATGCCTCCAGCATGCCTAGCAAATATCAGGTGATCATGACGTGTTACTTGGAAGAATACGTGGCTGGTTTCCCTTCGCTGCCTGACAGTTTCACTTAGTGATGTTGGCATTCACTCATAGTTGAAGCCAGAGGAATGGGAACTGTCAGTTTGTATTACTGGAACAGCAGTCCTCTGATCTAAAGGAGATGAGAAGGGAGTCGTCAGCCAGGAGACTTTCTGTGAAAGGTTTTTGACCACATTTCTGCAATCACAGTGCCAGTGGCCTACTTCTCAAATCTGGGTGTTAGTGTCGCATGTCACCTCTACTCATATGATATATCCATGTCTACCATCTTCTCTGGAGCTAGTGCTTGCTAAGTTGGAAGAACACACCAGTGTAGCAAGTTGTGTTGGTAGCGAGTGGCCTACTACGCTAGATGAAGGCACTCAGGAGTGTTTTTGCTTTTTCTCAGAATTATATCAAGGCCAGGACCTGCTTTCTTTCTGTGTCACTGCTCTAGCCCCTTGTCCCTTTCCAGGTGTGATGCAGCCGGCTCTGAGCAGCCTCATCCTGTTACATAATGGGACCTTTCATGACTGGACCCATCTCACCCTTGGTCTGCCCTAGTCTCTATCCTTGCTCTCCATCAGGCAGAAGTCATAGTACTGTCGGAATAACCTCTATGTCTCATAGTTAGCCGTTTCCTTATTTAGATGGTCTAATTTTTTGCTATTCAGCTCATTAATAAGTCAGCTCTCAGTAAACTGTCTTCAGTTTCGTCTCATCTGTACTATATTTAACAAGTATTTTAGGGCCTGCAGGTGGGAGTAGTGGTTAAGGCTCGGGACTCTCACATGGCCAATGACAGTTTGAGTCCTGGACCCGGTAGCTTGAAACTCATGCCAGATGTGTGTGTGCACTTGCCCAAAATCTCAGGAGTAGAATATAGGAGAAGGGATTGCTCTGTGGCCATCCTCTGAGGGATGATTTTTCACTTTTTCTCTCTCTGTCTCTCTGGCAAGCACACGTGTCCTATAGCAAAAAAAATCTATCTTACAAAAAATATTTCTTGATTTTTTTTTTTTAGTATCTCTTCTTTACCTGATTTATTGCTGATGCATTTTTTTAATTATTATTATTTTTATCTCTATCATTTCAGTTGGTTTCTGATGGGGGTAGGATTCTGTAGAAGCTTTAGCCAATGTTCTAATTTATATAAAAGTATGTTTAGCTAAGATATTCTGTTTTCTGGTGTTTTCATTGTTAAGATGGGTTTTAATTGTGTTAAATTCAATTTAATGTTGATTGAACTGACTGTAAGCCTAAGATGTTGTAATAGATACTAGTGAAAGGTAAAGAGAAGTTATATGAGGATAATTGCTTCTAAAAAATATTAACAACTTTAAAGGACAGGGAAAAATTATGAGTTGTGAATGGGCTCAGCTGCTACAAGTAAACATTTAAAAACCACTTACTGTAACAAGTAGAGTTTATTTCTCATGGATCAAGGATTCTGAAGTTACGGGTTTAGACCAGATACTTAAAGATGTTGCTCACACACCTGGTGCTTTCTTTTTCTCTGTCATAATTAGTTTGTGCTTTTGTCCTCAAGGCTGCAAGATGGCTTTATGCTCCCATCACCATGTATTCCAGGTGGAAAGGAAGAAAGAGTGCAGAATGTGGAAAGACAGAAGCCGTTTACAAGTCTTTGCTTTTTTATTAGGAAGGAAAGCTGGGACCAGCAGTTAGTGTAATGGCTATGTTGTTGGACTCCCACGTAGTCGACCGCAGAACTGCCCTGGACCCGGTGGCTTAAAACTCATGCCGGGCGCGTTTGCATGCGTGCCCAAGATCCCAAGAGGAGAACCCAGGAGAAGGGATCGCAGAGTGGCCATCCCCTGGGGGGGGTGGGTGATTTCTTGCTTTCTGTCTCTCTGTTTCTCTCTGTCTGTCTGGCGAGCGCACATGCCCTATAGCAAAAAAAAAAAAAAAGAAGAAAGGAAAGCTGTTCTTACATTAATCTCCTTGGTCAGGACTATACAGCATGGCTGCCTGTGGCATGGCTACCTCAGGTGGAAAGAACACTGAAGGATAGCATAATTCTTGTATCTGTCATCCTAAAAGCTAAAATATCTAAAATCCAGTCTAGTCAGCACTGCCAGTAGTCAATTTCTCTGTGTCCTCCCAGTCCTCACTAGGCTATGTCATTATGTCCTAGAAGAGAATGCAACGCTGCCTACACCTCTCCCCTATCCAGTTTTTCCAAAGAAAAATAATACACCACCATTTAATCTAACTAATTTAACTCTGAGTACCACTGCTCATGAGCTCTTCATACATAGTATATTGAGATGAAGACTGATCTGCCAACCCTTCACATACCTTTCCCCTAGTTGTTGTGGATGCGTTCTGGTCTGTTGGTAGTTTTCCCCAATCATCTTGATAATCAAATGCACACGTTGAGACTCTTGATTTGTGTTGAATGTAGTCAGTTCTAAACCGTGCCACAGGTGAAAGCCAACTCGCTCAAGAGTACAGCTTTAAGGAAGCATAGGTTGATGGTGGGCCTTCAGATGGACAAGGGAACAAGCCAGGAGGTAGGTGGATGTTGAACACCATGACACTTCCTCTCTCACCCTTCTCTGTTGCTCTCAGGCAGTCATTGAGGACGTTAGTGTCTTGCTTAGTTTTCTTCCTCAGTCAAAATTCCACTATAAACCTAGATAACTTCCTGTCCCTAGTGGTTTTAAAACTTCATATGTTTTCTGAAATACTTGGGGAGCTTGGTTTAATGCACATTTCTGGGCATCACCTCCATAAATTCCTTCTAGAAATAGTGTGGGGCCTAGGCTTCTATACTTTAACCAGTGACTGACGTATACTTTTCAGATGATCTGTCACATACTTTGAAAAATAGGTTTCTTACCTGGAGAACCCATTGAACATCTCTTTTAGCCCTTCTCACTGTCAGCAAACCAGACTGTTTCTCAGTTCAGACAAAAAATATGATTTGTTCCCATTGAGTGGGAGCTCTACAACTTCCTGCTAACTCTGTCTAAATTTGCAACTGTCCTTCCCGTTTTTGGCTTCTTCCTGTTCTCTCCTGATTAGTGAAAGGTACTATCTACCTGACATGTAGGGTCCTCTATGATTCTGCAAGTCCATTCAGATGTTTCTCCACTGCGAAAGGGTTATCATCTGAATTACTCCAGTAGACCAAATGACTGCTTCTCAATCTCTAAGTCAGACCTGCCCAGGTGCTTAATCACCATGTTGGAATATTATCAAGGGCTTGGTCTCCAGTTCAGAGTGAAGCATAGTATAACATCTTACTTATTAAGAGGGGACTAACAGATGGTATAGTGGTGGTACGTTGCTGGGCTCCCACATGGCTGGCCGTAGTTCAAGTCCCGGACCCGGTGCCTTAAAATCCTGCCAGGTGCTTGTGCATGTGCGTGTCCAGGATCTTGGGAGGAGAATGAAGGAGAAGGGAGTGTGTCATGGCTGTCTCCCCTGGGCGGTGATTTCTTACTTTCCCTTTCACTGTTTCCAGCTTGCTCACTTGTTCTCTTGCTCGCTTGCTCACTCGCTCTCGGGAACACACATGCCCTAAGGCCAAAAAAAAAAAAAAAAAGATTAAGGAATGGAACACTTCCAGAAATGAATTTTTGGAAAATGTTGTAAGATTATCTCCAAAGTACTTAACACAAAGTTTCTGGGGCAGGCCGTGTAGTGCAGTGGTTAAATGCTGTGCATTGGGAGCCAGATCCCACATGGCTGACTGCAGTTAATCCCAGCCCTGATGGCCCGTCAACATGCCAGACAAATGTACATACATGACCAAAATCCTAACAGGATGAGAAATGGAAGAGCAAAGTTCCTGGTGTGACCACACCCCACTGGGGGTGGTTCCTTCTCTCTCTCCCTAGTGAGAGCGTGTACACTCTGACAGTTAAAAAAAAGTTTTGGCTGCCTTGCCTATGTAGTCGCCCTGCTCCACTCCTGAAGTAGTCTGCTCTGTACACTTTTTTTCTTAATAAACCTGCTTTCACTCTCAATAGAAAAAGTTTCTGCTTCGCTGTTTGTTGTTTTTTGTTTCTTATTTTTTTTTTTTTAAAGATTTTTGCTATAGGGCACGTGCACTTGCCAGAAAGACACAGAGAGAGAGAAAGCGAGAAATCACTCCCCAGGGGGGATGGCCATGCCACAATCCCTTCTCCTCCATTTTCCTCCCGGGATCTTGGGCACGCACGCACATGCGCCCGGCGTGAGTTTAAGCCACCAGGTCTGGGACTCAAACTGTGGCCAACTGCTGTTCCCAGCACTGTTTTAGAAAACCTTTTTTGTAACATTGTTTTAAGTTTCCCTTATTTATTATTGTTTTACTCTAATAAGCATGTGTGCTTGCCTGAGACAGAGAAGCAAAATGAGAAATTACCCCTCTTGTCCGGGGTTAGGGAGTCGCCATTCTGCAGCTCTTTCTCCTCCATCCTCCTCTCTCAGGACTTGAGACACACATGCACACATGCTCTGCATGTTTTTCAAGCTACCAGGTCCAGGACTTCAATCATGAAATCAGCCATGTGGAATCTGTCATTTTAACCACCATGTCACATGGACAGCCCTGGAAACCTTTTTAAAATTAACGAAATTAGGGACTGGTAGTTAGCATAATGGCTACGTCACTGGACTCATGTAGTCGACCGTGGTTCGAGTTCCAGACCTGGTGGCTTAAACTCACGCCGGGTGTGTGTGTGCGTGCATGACCAAGATCCTGAGAGAAGAATGGAGGAGAAGGGATTGCGGCATGGCCATCCACCTAGAGCAAACCCCCCCCCCAAAAAAAAAAAATTTAACAAAATTAAAAGTTTATAATAAAGTTTAATACACACACACACAGATTGAACATCCTTAATCCAAAATCTGAAACTCTTTGAGCACCAACTTAACACCATAAATAGAGAATTCCACACCTGAATTTATGTGACATCACAGTAAAAACACTGCCATACAAAAATACTGCACAGAATTCCCTTCAGGCAATGCATGTAAAGCACATATAAAATGGTAATGAATTTCATATTGAGACTTGAGCCCCCAACCCCAAGATAATTTTATTATGTATATGGAAATATTCTGAAATATAAATATGTTGGGTCATCAGAAAAGTCATGATGTGTTTTTCTATGCAAAAATGCACCATGACATTTCCAATGGCCCAACATATAAAATAAGGGGCATAATGAATTGGAGGTTAAAAATGAAAAGAGGGAGCCAACAGGTGGCTTAGCAGTTAAGACTCTGGACTCACTCATGTCCAACTGCACGATTCAAGTCCTGACCCAGCAGCTTGAAAAATACGGGGTGCATGTACATGTGTGCCTAAGATCCCAAGAGGAGAATGGATTGTGGTGTGGCCATCCCCTCTGAGGGGTGATTTTTCATGTTTCTTTTCTCTCTCTCTCTCTCTCTCTCTCTCTCTCTCTTTCTCTCTCTCCAGTGAGCTCATCTACTGTATGGCAAAAACCTTAAGGGGAAAAAAAAAAAAAAAAAACGAAAAGAGGAATGGTACTGTATCAGCGGGCTTTTCAAAAGATGCAGAGATGGTTTGTACCCTTTGAGAGATTTTATTTTAGGTTGATGGCTGTTTGCCTGGAGTGTCTTCTCATCCTGTAGCTTTTGTGCTTTTTTTCCCTCTTTCTCAAACAGGAGCACCTGGCTGTCTGCCCTGTTTGCAGGGTTATTTCCATTTTAACCTTCAACCTTCAACTTCAATGTCAGTTTTGGGAAGCCTCCTAGGTTAGAAGGCCCTTCCTAGCTTTCTCACACTTCTTGACTCACCTGCTGAATCGCTGCCATACGGTGTTGCAGTTAACGCCTGTTGACTTGTCTGTCATCACCAGGTCAGAGCCTCAGAAAACCAGAGACCACATTGTTCTTGTTAACTGTCACATTCTCATTGCAGAGCTCAGTGCCTAACATGTAAGTAGTGCTCAAAGTAGCTCAAGAAGAGAAAGTGTAATGAACTCTGTTGCTGCCGTTTATTTTGTACGTCTTAGCCTTTTCATTTCAGATAATCAGTGGGGACCAGATAGTGGTGCAACAGCAAAGCACAGTGATCTATGAGGCTGACCATTCAAAAGGTTCTGGGATTTGCATCCAGAGACCTCTCCAGGTCAGGCATGTATGCCTGTGATCTAGGGCTAGCTGAAGCGGGCGGTGGAGTGCGGCTTCAAGGCCCTGTTGGGATGCTGCCTCTCTTGTCTCTCTCTTTCTCTGTCTCTCTCGATTGTAGAACTGCAAACACAAATCAAATGCTTCCTGGCAAATTGCCTTGGGAAACATATTTAACGTTCATTTTGGTAACAGTCTTGCTCAGCAAATTTGAGGTTATGAGATTTAATTTGATCCTAGGACTTTCAGATGAACTTTGGTCATTAATATATGAAAAAAAAAAAAGAAAGAAAGAAAGAAAAAAACAGGAAGCCTTAATAAGTTCTTAGTTTTGCAGCTGTGTTATTAAAAATCTCTATAAAAAGTCTTATCTTTTAACCAGAAGGGGTTCTGGTTTGTAATCAGTTACCCGTGATTGATCTCTTTTAATGTGGCTGAGAAAAAAAAATACTGTCTCTCATCAATTGACTTTTCATCCGAACATAGCAATAAGCATACGAATTACCACCTTCTTTGATATGTGTGTCTGTAAGATGACTGCAGCAGGAGGTTCACAGAATGTTGCCAAGCTCTGAAGCCTAAAAATTCACTTAAATTAGAAATTCAACTATTTGAAGCTTAAGGTGTTAATAGAAATGAAGATAGAGATGGAAATTATAAGTACAGCTATTTAGTAAAAAATGCAGTCTCCTTTGAAAATCAGAAAAAAGACTTAACTGCCACCTCTGAATTAATTTATATAATTTGGAACTTTGTACTCCATTATTTGGACACACATGTAAACAAAACCACACACAAACTCATTAACTGCATACTCACAGTCATCCTTCTACAGAAAAGAGCTTCAAAGAGAATACGTCTCAGGTTTGTAGAATTTGGGTTATAGGATTGCATAGTATCTGTTATCAAGGATAATGAGAGGTAATAGATCACAAGGATAATTTGAAATCTATAGAGAATCTCAGAATCTCATTTAGCCGATGGTTTTAATCTTTCTACCAAATCTTTTATCAGAATTGATAATTATCCGAATTGATTTATTGGCGTTTTGTTTTGCGCCTAATTCTTTTGGGGTCAATGTTAAAAAATAGTGGAGCATTATGAGACAGAGATAATGAAGCAAGATGACCAGTATTTAATATAATTCCTACAGTCATTTTTAGTTGATGACCTTAGAGAGGAAATGAAGTGAATCCATCATGCTTTTCTCAGAGTCCAAGTTCTCCTAGTAATGACCCTTAAAAAATTCTTGATAAGGCTGTTTCTCCAGAAAAACCTCTTGCATGTTGGAAAAGCTAAAACTTTTTCTGCTCTGGAAAGTGAACTGTGAGGTTATGACTAGGGAGGCTGACTAAATTTGCACTGCATTCTGCAGAAGCCTCTGTTTACAGGAGACAAGTGAAACCCTCTCTGTTGCAGAAGTAGCAGTATGTACATACTGTCTGCCCTCAACATGAGCTCCCTCCTCAGTGACTCTTTACGGTTCTCCTTAAAAGCTGCAGTGTGGGACCAGCAGTTAGCGTAATGGCTATATCGCTGGACTCCCATGTAGTCGACCGCGGTTCGTGTCCCAGACCTGGTGGCTTAAAAATACTCGCTCCAGGTGCGTGTGCGTGCGTGCCCAAGATCCCGAGAGAAGAATGGAGAAGGGATTGCAGTGTGGCCATTCCCCCTGAGGGGTGATTTCTCACTTTCTGTCTGGCGAGCGCATGTGCCCTACAGCAAAAACCTCTCAAAAAAAAAAAAAAAAAAAAAACACTGCAATGTAAAAGTTACTACGGACCCTGTGTCAGGGATAGTGTTGGAGCTCGACTTGATGATTAGTAGTTTTATATTCTGGTAGGTATTTTATAAGTAGGGATGTGTGTGTGTGTGTGTGTGTGTGTGTGTGTATCTTCTGTCACTTAGTGGAATTTTCTAATGAAAATATGTCTTTGGTGTACTTAGTAAAGACTCTCTTAAAGCAGAGAGCCACATAGTGTACGTAAAACTGGATGACTCGCTTTTTTATTTGCTTTCTTTTTTTGCCACGCACGTGAGTGGGCCAGAGAAAGAGAGGGAGAGGGAAAAAGCACCCCTCAGTAGGATGTGGTCATGCCACAATCCCTTCTCTTCCATGTCTCCATCCTGTTGGGATTTGGGATACTCACACGCATCCACCCCAGTATGTTTTCTAGGCTGTCAGAGCCGGAATTCGAACTGCGTGGTTGGCCTTGTGAGATCAAGTTCTCTTAATTAGCCCTCAATGGATTTTACTGGTACTGATTTGCACATGGTCCTCCATTTATGTAAAACCAGACGTTAATACCTACCGTAGCTTGCTTTGCTGTTTATTTTAGAACCGATCTCTCTAAGGTCTGTCTCAACACCATACTCCACCTCCAGCCACAGCCAGCCCCAGCTGTGCACCTAGTATAGTCAAGAAAATCTCTAAACACGAACCCGGAATCCTCCCCTGTGGGTCAGAGTGTTGTGTTTTACTGCTGCACCTTCTTCCAGCCCTGGATACCTAGTTATTTTAGACACACGAAGTATGGATTTTAAAAGAAAGAATTTAAAAATAGAGTATAAGTGAAAGTTCTCGTATTTTCTTACGTGTCCCTGAGGTATCTACGTGCTACTTTGAAGTGCAGAGTTTTTGAGATTTAAATAAATGTAAAAGCACTTTGGCATTGTAAATTGCTTCTCAAATATAAGTTTTATTTTTATCATTATCATTTGTAGTCTATATTTATTAAAGGGTTGTTCTCTGGTCACTGCCCTGGAGGAGACAGAGGGAACAGATTAATGTACAGAAGCGCAGGGAGCGTGGTATGGAGTGTTGTGTTCTTTCTCTGAATTCCATGGGGCACTCCTTTGAAATAAAAAGTTCAAGTTAAATGGCCAGAGAAGTATTTCATTTAGAATCCTAGGAACAACCATTTTTTTCCTTTTTTTTTTTTTTAGGTTTATTTATGTATTTCTTCCATGAGGGAGAGAAAGAGTGAACATTTCCAATAGCATTTTTTTTTTTAAGAGAGACAGATTTTTGCCATAGAATGCATGCACTCACTGGAGAGAGAGAAAGTGAGAAATCACCCCCAGAGGAGGATGGCCACACCGCAGTCCCTCCTCTTCCATTCTCGCGGGATCTTGGGCCCACACGCACACATCACGGGCATGATTTTGAAGCCTCTGTGTCCCGGTCTCTAACCACAGTTGACTGTGTGGGAGTCCAGCAGTGTAACCACTATAACATCTGCTGGTACCAAAGGTTTTTTCTTTTCTTTTAAAGAATAGTTTGTAGGACCAGCAGTTAGCGTAATGCTTATGTCACTGGACTCCCATGTAGTTGACCACGGTTTGAGTCCCGGACCCGGGGGCTTATACTCTCGCCAGGCGCGTGTGCATGCGTGCCTAAGATCCCAAGAAGAGAAGGGACTGCGACGTGACCACCCCCCTGGGGGGGGGTGATTTCTCGCTTTCTGTCTCTCTGTCTCTCTGGCGAGTACATGTGCCCTGTAGCAAAAACCTCTCCAAAAAAATAGTTTGTTTAATTTTATTTACTATTTTTTAAAATTTTACTGTAGGGCACATGCATTCTTCAGAGACAGAACGAGAGAGAAAGTGAGAAAGCAAGCCACCAGGTCCAAGACTTGAACCACGGTTGGCTACATGGGAGATCAGCACCCCAACCACCACACCACTTGCTGGCCCCGAAACAAGATTTTTATACAGCCCAGATCACTATCACACAGTTACACCGGCACACACACACACACACACACACACACACACACACCTACACACAACCCCAAGTGTGCTAAGGGAGGTCTCAGGGTACGAACCCAGGACCTTTTTGTGTTACCACTGCACTACGACCTGATCACGTAGGAACGATGTTTCAATAATTACCCGAAGTACCATTTATTAAGCCCCTACTATTTGCCAGGCACTGTGCTAATAAATGCTTTTGATGTAGTGAAAAATAATTAGGTCTCTCGAAAGTCTCACTGAGCATGAATAGGTGGCATAGTGGTTATGACACTGGACTGCCACATAGCCAACTGTGGTTCGAGTTCTGGACCTGGTCACTTGAAACACAAGTCAAGCACATGTGTGTGCATGCCTAAAATCCCAAGAGGAGAATGGAGAAGGGATTGCGGTGTGACCATCCCCCTATGGGGGATGATTTCTTGCTTTCTATCTATCCCTCTTTGTCTCTGGAGAGCACACACACCCCATAGCAAAGCTCTCTCTTAAAAAAAAAAGGTTGATTTTTTAGAAATTCTTAGCTTGGAGAGGCAGAGATCCTGTAGTTGTATTTGTTGTGCTAAAAAAGAAAAAACTAGTTCTATGTTGCTCCGGAAGGCAGTATCCATAAGTAGGTATTTCAGAAAAGTTTTTTTGACTTCACTGTAGAGAGAATTATGGAACAGCTATAGCTTTTTTGTACCAGAAGGAGCTCCCAGGAAGAAACAACTTCCTGTCACTAGATTTAGAAAGAATAGATAGTCAGATGTTCTAGAAGGAGACTCTTTTTTTCTTTTTTACTGTATTTATTTACAATCATTCACTGTATATCAATACAGTACACAAAATGAGATTTTTTTTCCTCCAGAATACATTGTATATTGGCTCAATCAAGGATATTACCATACATGTATTGCCAACAAATACTTTTCTACTTCTTGTTTCTTATATATTTTGCTCTTTTTTCCACCCCCTTGATTCTCTGCCTCTCACCCTCTGCCAATTCTACACACACACACTGTCTCTGATATCTATACTTGTTTTCTGTGCCTTTTTTTTTTCACATTTTATTGATTCATTAAAGATCTTAATTAATTAAAAAACTTTGAAAAGCAAGCACAGCTGATATATACATATCTATGAACATATGTCTGACTTCGGGCATAAACCTCAGTGAGTAAAGTGAACATACTATAAAGTAGCACCTAGCTGGGGCTCTATAGCTTACTGCAGTCATTAAATGGGTATTAGTAGGTATTTTTTATGCAATTTTTAATTTCAAGAAAAACCATTTTAGTTTTAGTAGATCAAAATTTAAAAATGTTAAGAGAAATTTGCTTAAAACTTAAAGCTAGGAAAAAGGTTAGGATTCAGTTCAAATAGTAGGTAGATGAACCTATCAGCAGTTCAAGAGAAGACAAAAATCCTTAAATATGGAAGTTAAAGCATTGAAGAAAATCAGTCATGTTTTAGTCTAAGGTCAGAAGTTTCTATTTCACTAGTTCAGACTCATGTATTTAATCTCTTCTACTGAATCTGCAATGTTACCGTCGTGTGTTCTTTCCATTTAAACTCTGGAAGGTAACATTCAACCCTGGACTTGTCCCTACTTTTAGGCTGGCCATTCTCTTGGTTGTTTTTTGTATTCTTATTTCTGTGTGTCTGACTTTAGTTTTCCTGGTATAGCACTCCCTTCAGCACTTTTTGGAAAGCTGGTCTGGTGTTCATAAATTCTTTCAGGTTTTGTTAATCTGAGAATGTTTTTGTCTTTTTTTCCCCCCATATGAAAGATAATCTTGCTGGGTAATATTCTTCATTGAAATTGTTTTTCACTTAACAGTTCGAATATATTTCCTCATTCTTTGCTTGCATTGTTTCCGGTAAGAGGTCTGACATTAGCCTGATGGGATATCCTTTGAAAGTAACTTGATGTTATTTCTTGCCAAATTTAGTATCTTGTCTCTGTCTGTGGTTTTGGTCAGTCTGACTATGATGTGCCTTGGGGGAATAGCTTCTTGGGTTGATTCTGTGTGGGGTCCTTTGTATTTCTTGGGTCTAAATGTTTGAGTGCCTCTCTAGGTTTGGAAAGTTTTCTTCCAGGATTTCATGGAATAGATTATCAATGATCCGGATGTTTGGGTGTTTAATGATACTTAGTATTACTCGTATGTTACTCTCATTTTTTTGGTGTTATTTTCTGAGTTTCTTGGGGGAATTTTTCTGTTAGAGGTTCTATCTTCTATAACTGAGATTGGATCTTCTGCATGATCTAATCTGCTTTGGGTATTTTCAAAAGAGGTTTTGATTTCTTGTATTACAGCCTTCATTTCTTTCTTTCTTTTTTTTTTTTTTTGGAGAGGTTTTTGCTATAGGGCGCGTGCGCTCGCTAGACAGAGAGAGAGACAGAGAGACAGAAAGTGAGAAATCACCCCCCAGGGGGGATGGCCACGCCGCATTCCCTTCTCCTCCATTCTCCTCTCGGGATCTTGGGCATGCATGCACACGCACCTGGCGTGAGTTTTAAGCCACCCAGTCTGGGACACGAACCGCAGTCGACTACATGGGAGTCCAGCGACATAGCCATTACGCTAACTGCTGGTCCCTACAGCCTTCATTTCTAACAACTCCATTTGATTCTTTTTTATGATGTGTATCTCCTCTTTCAGATCGTGCAAGAACTTCCTCACCTCCTGGAACTCATTGTCTCTTTTCTCCTGCGTTTTCTGGAGTTTGTTGTCTCTCTTCTCTTGCATCTCCGTTAGCTTTGTCATTATGAATATTCTAAATTCTTTATCTAACATTTCCACAAGTGCCCTTGTATTCTCTGTGGAGGAAGAGGAATTTTTCTTTTCCCTTAGAGGAGAGAGATTTTCTTGGTTTCTCATATTCCTTGTGCCTCTACAGTGGTTTCCGGTCATCTGATGGGTTGTACACGTTTTTCTAGTTTTTGGATTTAAATCCGAGCATTCAGAAATGCAGGTGGAGGTGATTGACAATCTCTAAACAGGGCTGTTTTTCTCCCTTTGTGCAGCCGATTCAGTGGAAATTGAGGATTATTCTGACCCTAAAAGTATTCAGATGTTTGGCTACTGACCACCTAGATGTGTCCAGGAAATCAGTGTGTAGAGGCCGAGCGGAAAAGTGAGAAAGGTAAAAAGTAAAGGAAATGGAAAAGAAAGAAAAAGAGAGAGAGGAAGAGAGAAAACAAGACAAAAACAATTTTTTAAAAAATAAAATGTTGTAAGCAAAAAGTGACAACCGCAGGGCATGCTAGCACGCCGCATGACTGGGACCACCTCAGAACTCAGATGAAGATGGCTGCTGAGTGGCCTGTCCTATGGAGGCGGGGGGAACGATAAGAATGAGCAAGACAGAAGAGCAGCAGACCGCGGAGAAGTTTAAAAATTAAAAATAGAGACAGAATAAAGAGGGCACTCTAACCTGGCTCCTGGCTATATCTGGGGGACAGGAGGGTGAAGTCTGGGCAGAAGGTGTTCGATGGTCCTAATACAAGGAGATTCTTACATTAGAAGGCTGATTAGATTAGTTGACCCTAAATTATTTTTGAGGTTTTATTATTCTTTGAGTTACTGGATTATGTTTAGCTCCTTTGGGATAACACTTCATTTACTCAGTAATGAAGTTACCACCTTCAGAACACTTACGCTGTGTACGCTGTTGTCATCCTTCCCAGTGAAAGTCCCTCGTGGCGTCCTGCCTCATTCACCGCAGTGGCCTGGAAATGGTTCCCTGAGTAAATTTCCTCCATCCTATTTAATCCTTTATGCTGTTGATAGACTAGTTTTTCTTAAATGCTTGTCTTCTTAGAGTACAAAACTAGTTTCCAATTGCTCCGGAACAGATTGCTGCAAATGTAGCAGCTTAAAACAACACAAAGTTATTGTCTCACCATTTCTGTGGGTCCGAAGTCTAGGCATGGTGTGGCTAAGATTCTCTGCTCAGGGTCTCACCAGGCTGAAATTTAAGTGTTGGTCAGAGCTGTCTTCTCCTCTGAGGCTCAGATTCCTCTTTCGGGCTCATCGGTTGTTAGCAGAATTGGTTGCCTTGCCTTGTAGGACGGAGGTCCCTGTCCCTCTAGCTGCTGCTGTCAACCTCCCTGCGCTCCTGCAGTGTGTGGCCTGCAGGTTCTCAACGGGGAAGTTTGCTTTCTTCCATGCGATTCAGGATACCCCAAATAATTGTGATTGTATCAAAATAAAAACATTTTTAATTATAGGGAATATAAGTAGAAACTTCTCCCTGGAAAAGGTGGGCAGGTAAGAGGTCTATTTGGTGAATCCTGTTAACAGTGGGACTGGAAGAAGTTAATGTCTAATCAGTCTTAGACCAGGCCTGTGGTTCAGAAAAGCCTGACTAGTAAAAACTGCAGTTGTACTAAGGTGGGGCCGAGTAGTCAGGACTGCCTTGGTGAAGGCTGCCACCGACTCTCTTCTCATGGGAAAGCCTGGCCTGCTTCAGCTGGCCATCTCCCAGGAGCGGGGTTGGGGCCGGCTCCTCTGTGGGGGAGGCACAGTACTCTACTTGGGCTCTGTGAGTCAACCATCAGCCTGCAGTGCAGTGCCTCTCGGCCTGCATGGGTGGGTCACGCTCCGTTAGCAGCATTGATTTCGTGTTTATTTCTGAAGGGACAGAATATGAGATTACCAAATAAAATATAATTTCAAGTGTTATTAATGAAAGAATATATTACGTTCACTTTTAATGAGATCCTGGTGTTGCAAAATGATTCCACATAATGAATCTAAGGAAATCAATGAAAAGTTTAATTACAGTTATGGCAGTGTTGTATGAGAATATTGCTTTGGTCAATTCTACTTGTACAATTTATCAATCCTCTCTGCCTTTCTCTTTTAAATTAATTGCTTTGATGAAGTAAGTACAAATACATTCTTTGTTAGCTTTTGGTCTTTTTTAGAAATGTGTTACAAGATTCAAATTCCTTTCATAATAACAATAATGATAATTGCTATCATTTTTATGTGTCATACCTTTTGTACCTTTTAAAATCACACAGTATTTCCATTTTATGAATTTAGTCATTGTTATGTCTTCCTAAAACATCGGCCTTTCCCCTTGGTTGTTTTTTTTTGCAAACCACTTTCTGTCTGCTTTCAACCTATCAGAAGACCATTAATTAATTGAAATTGTGTTGTGCTTTCTGTATTGTTTATCACTATCATTGTTTATCAGTCAGCCTCTTGGGTGAATAAAAAGAAGAGCAAGATGCTTCCTCTGATTAACTGTTCTACTTTCATGTAACCACATAACCTTTTTAATTTACAACAAAATGAATTTTCTTTTTAGCACATTTTTATTTGGGGGCAGTTTATTGGTTATGGTGCTTGCTTGTCTACTGTGATGGTAATTGACTGCAAAAATTGTTTATAAAACAGTATAAAATGTTGATCTTGATATTTAGAGGTATTTAATTTAGTTCTTCATTTCAGTGACTCTAGAGTTTACAAACTATATATCGAGGAAGTTATAGTGGATTTTCTTTTAACTCCTGCAGTTGCTTAGTAGCTGCTTTTGGCATAAGGTACAGGGCCTTAAAATATAGTCAGTAATTATTTTGCCTGATTTAATCTATGGGTAGAAGCAGTGTCCTTAGTGTGATTTAAGAAAGAAAACCCCTGCCTCTCTTCTCCCACAGATTGCCCCACTGGTCCCTTCAGCCTTCCTGTGTGGTGGAACTCCTCGGGTGCAGCTGGTGTTAAGGTTTTTCCATGTCCCCCTAGCTCGTCACTGACACACCGTGCAGTATGTGAGGATTCTCCACACATCTGGAGGGTGGCGGCGTGCTAAACAAGGCAACCCTTGTTCATGCACATCGGCCTGTCCATGAGGTATTGCAGTTGATGTGTGTTTTGTATCTGTAAAGAATAAAGAACCCTCCGTAAAGAAGGGTGCTAGTGAGTGTCCCGAAAAGACCTTTGTTTTCCCTGAGAACGGTGCCTTTCTCGACCGCGGTTCAATGTGTGCTGGAAAACCCACGTGGACTCTTAAATGGGAGGCTATTCTTGCCCTACTGGCACGTGGGTAAAATATTCCTGCGACTGCTGTTTCCAGAACCTGGTATCACTGTGGCATTTTCTTTGGGACATAAGTCATTACAGGATTAGAGAGCTTCAGATTTCTCCTAGAATGTTTCTTTGGAAGTAAGTATTCTCTCTTTGATGGCTGCCCCCAGTCCGTGTGCTTGTGTGCTCCTGTTAAGTTCTATTGTACACTCATTACATCATGATTTGTACTGCCTGGGCCGATGCAGATCATAGCCCTGAGCAGAGATAGATCTGAGAGGGGACATGTGTGTCCCAAACCCAAAAGTGATGGAGAAATGGGAGAGAATGGATTGTGGTGTGACCATGCCCCATTAGGGGGTACTTTCTCCCTCCCTTTCTCTATCTCTAGTGAGTGCATGTGCCCTCTGGCAAATTAAAAAAAGAGAGGGAAGAAAAGGAAAATTAAAGTTTTTCTGTAATGAACATATGTAATTTTTATTTTATTTTATTTTAACTTTATTTTTAGATTTTGCCATAGGGAGCATACGCTTACCAGAGAGAGACCGAGAGAGAGGGAAAGTGGTAAATTATTTCCCAGGGACGATGACCACAGCACGATCCCTTCTTTTTCATTCTGCTCTCAGGATTTTCAGCACGCACATACACATGCCTGGTGTGTTTTCAAGCTGCCGGGTGTAGGACTCAGCCACAGAGTCAGCCATGTGGGGTCCAGAGCCTTCACCAGCGTACCACCTGCTGGCCCCGACACATGTAATTTTTATCATTAGAAAAGCCTGGTTTGTGTTATTAATGCAGCCAACTGGTTTATATGGAAGATGGGTTGTTCTTTGTCTTCTTAATTTTTGTATCAGGAATCTTGCTGCTGACAGTGTTTCTGCTCTTTCTGTATTGCAGCTCTAGTGGTAAGTACCACTTCGGCTGGATTTGCCTTGGCTCCAGGACCTTTTGACTGGCCCTGTTTCCTGCTTACCTTCGTTGGAACAGGCCTTGCATCCTGTGCTGCCAACTCCATCAATCAGGTCAGTTCCTTACCTTTCCACTAGGTTATGGTATTGTCACTTTTTCCTAGATGGTGGTATTATCATATTTTAATTTTTTTCAAAGTTTATTTCTTTTGAGAAAGAGAGAGGAACACCTTCAACAAGGTCTCAAAGTGTGACCTGTACCCCACCCCCCCAAACCCCTAACATCACCAGCCTTCCAGCTAGCCAGAATCACAGTCATACATGCGTGTGCACCCAGTTTGTACAGGTTGATCCAGAAACCAAACCCTGGTCTTCCTTATAGCTTCCACCATTACAAAGCATTACACTCCTGCTGCACCACCACAGCTAGGCCAGGATTGTCATATTTTTAAAATCATTCATATTGATGGAGAAGCACTGTGAGCTCATTTTTTTTTCTAAAAAATTATTTACTTGTTATTATAATTACTTTTCAGTTTGCTCTAGGGCACACATACTCACCAGAGAGATGTAGAGAGAAGGAGAGAGGGAGTGAGTAAGAAAGCAAGCTACCTGGTCTGGGACTCAAACTGCAGTCAGCCCTGTGGGAGCCCAGCACCTGCTGGCCCTTGAACTTATAACACTGTCTGTCCTGTCCAGGTCTGCGGGCTATATAACTAGTTCCTACCTTTTTTTTGAGGTGCATGGTTTTTAAATACATTGAAGAAAGTGACAGTAGAGTATGCACTTCAAATGGCCAGAATTCCTTGGGTTAAGTGTTTTCGGTTTCTCACAACTTTCTGCCACTTTACAAAATAAAATGTCTTTTAAACTTGCATATCCAGTTTGTTTTTTAATGGATAATTTAGTATTTAGTTAACCTGGAATATGGACTCAGATTATTTAAAAAAATAATTGCTATGTAATTTTCATGCATCTTTTCCCTTATTATTTTAAACATCAAAATAATTTCTTCAAATATTTTCACCCTGTGCAGTCATTGTGGTTTGCCCTAATGTTGTGGCTTTTTCATAAGATACTATAATAGTAAAAAATAAAAAATTTTTAAAAGGAGGCTTGGCTAAAAATGAAGGAAAACCATTTTCATCACCAGAACACCCAGAAGGAGTTGGCACAGTTATAAAACAGGAATTCATGTTACCAGCAGGAAAACACCCTTGTCTGAGGGAGTTAGAAGTTACTAACCTGAAAAATATAGGAATTTAATTCAATGATGCCTAAAATCATTGTGCTTCTGCAGTGTATTATTAACTATTTAGAGAAGAATCAATCTATTTCAAATAAGGTTTTATTATTGTTGTTACTTTTAATGCTAAAACAATCTTGTAGTGAATTTCAGTCATCTTACCCCTTTACCAAAAGTACGCCCTTCTGTAAACCGCCATGCGACCTCATCGAAGTTGTTCCTTCTTTTGCTGCCATCCCATATTTCTTAGCAAAGAGAATAATCATGATTTCATAATTATATGAAATAGTCATGATTTCATTATCAAATAGTCATAATCATGAATGTATTTTTAATGAAAGTTTTAAATAAAAAACAATATAGTGAAATGACTTTATTTGGCTATTTTGAGTATATTTAATCTTTTTTTTAACTATTACCTTTGTTTAGCTATAAATCTAGGTGAGGAGTGTTTTTTTTTTTTTAGAGAGGTTTTTGCTATAGGGCGTGTGCACTCATCAGGAAGACAGAGAGAGACAGAGAGACAGAAAGCAAGAAATCACCCCCCAGGGGGGATGGCCACTCCGCAGTCCCTTCCCTTCCATTCTCCTCTCGGGATCTTGGGCATCTTCTAGTTTTAAACTAGAAGCACATTCTCCTTTTCATTCCTTTTTTTTTTTTTTTTTCAAAAGAGGCACATTCTCCTTTTCATTCCTTTTTTTTTTTTCAAAAGAGATGCATTTATTCTTCATGGATATTAATGACTAGCTCTTATTTAAATTATATAGATTCAAACAAAGTGTTTTAAATAAAAGTGTAGAACCAGCCCTGTGGCCTAGGGGTTAAGTGAGCTGGTCTCACGTGGCCAATCATGGTTTGAGTCCCAACCCTGGAGTCTTGAAAAACAGACCAGGAGCATGTGCATGTGTGCCCCAAATCCTGACCAGGTGGAGAAATGGAGGAGACGGGATTATGGCATGAATACACCCCACTGGGGAACACTTCCTATTCTTCCCTCCTCTCTTTCTTTCTCTTTCTTTGACTTTGTTTTTCTGGCAAGCACACATGCCCTCTGGCAATGAAAAGAAAGTAAAATAAATTAAAAATTTTCAAATAGGATATAAACATTAAAAATAACATAAAATAAAAGTGTAGTGATTCAGCAGGGGAAATAACAACAATAACAAAAATGAAATGCTTCAGAAACCCCCCAAATAAAATTCTGTAAAAGATAAACGTTGCCTTGAGTTGGAGCAGTCCTCTCACTAAATTCTCTCACTTAAGACTTTTTCATCAAAAAATAACAATGAAAAACTGTCAGTTGTAGCAAGAGAGTGTCTGGAGGGAAAAATTGGGGTGATTTTCCTGACAGTAACTGAACATCTGCCAGGATTTCAGAAGTCTTAAAAGGACTGTGTGTTTAGCTGGCTGCTTGATTTCATAGCCGGTAGAAGTATGTTTGCTATAGGGGGTCAGCTGGGTTCTGTAAATTTTAAAACTACTGAGGAAAGCCACAAAACACATGATGGGATTCTTTCTGGTACCAAAAAATTTGAAGCATTTGCCTCTTCTGTGATAATAATACTCCCTTCTCAGGTTGGTTTCCCAGCGCTGCTCTGGCTTCTCACACGGCCCTTGTACTTCCCTTAGCACTTCGCCACGCTCCTCCTGCACAGGCCACGCATCCCCATAGGCTCTGCAGAGCACGAGATGTTGCCTCGTGTTCACCGGGCAAATGAACTTCCTCATCGTGCGTCATCCATATTGCTTTCTTCCACTTGCCTTAGGCTCTGATTTCATTTGGAAACATCACAATACTTCAGAAATCTTAGTAGCAGAATTCTGGTGTGATTAGTCTGTATCCATGGGTTTCTCAAATGAGAATACTTTCTCAGTGATGTGTTGGAAGTATTTTAGTTTCCATGTTGTTAGGCAAGCTCATAGATTTCAAAGAAAGGAATGTGAGGCCATTTTTGTTAGTGGTTTTAAATAGTGTAAGGAGAATAAAAATCACTAGGTGGGACCAGCAGACGGTATAATGGTTACATTGATGGACTCTTCACGTAGTTGACCACAGTTCGAGTCCCAGACCCAGTGGCTTAAAACACACTGCGCACTTGTGTGTGCATGCCCAAAATCCCCAGAGGAGAATGGAGGAGAAGGGATTGCAGAGTAACTATCCCACGTGGGGGGTGATTTCTCACTTTCTGTCTCTCTGATGAGCACATGTGCCCTATAGCAGAAATCTCACAAAAATTTAGAAAAAAAAAATCACTGGGCAGCAATGGTTTAACTTGAGTTTTTAGAGAGCAGTTTGGTAAAGGAATAGTCCTTAGTGAAAAGGAAGAGTCTACTTTTTTTTAATTAAATTTTCTTTTTTAGAGAGCTGGTGTTCAAATTAACAAATGCATCTATGTGACTGAATGATATCAAAAATTTCATTTTCCAGTAGAGTTCTCTGAGAAAAAATTGTCCTTCTAGTCACATTTATAAAAGGATTCAAGTAACACATATCTATTAGTTTTTAATACTTTTCTTGAGCTGTTATTCATTTAGTTCTGAGCGTTTCTTCTTTTGCCCTATTTCTGTGATCTTTCTGTGAAAGTAAAAAAAGTAAAGCTTTGGAAAGCAAGTTTTACATTTGTTTGCAGGAGAGAAAATGAGATTCAGCTCCTGATTTATGAAGTAGTGACTAGTGCATAAAGAGATATGTGTAAGAAACCACTAACATTAAAATGTAAAAATAAATTACATTCATGTTTTGTAATATATACACACGCTTCATTCGAAACCAGATTGTGGCTTTAAAGCGGGTATGCTTTCAAAGGATGAAAGCCACCCAGAAAATGTTTCTAATTTTGCAGCTGAAAGATAAAATGTTATAGATGGCTTTGACTAATGGAATCCTGAGAAACAAGTGACAAACTGAATAAATTCAAGTAGCAGGAATCAAGAAATGGAAAAATAGAAGAACTTGCAGAACATTTTAACAATTATTTTGAGTTTTTGACATAATAGTCTTATAAGCTGTAAGTGGGTTTATTTTACTTACATTACATATCCATGGTTTTTAGAGAGGTTATATCAGAGAATGTGTATGTTAGTCAGTACACTTCTACAGAGTACATTTTAATGGTGAAGTGTTTTGTTTTTTTTTTTAATGGATGTGCCTCAACTTTCCTAAACAGTTCTCTGCTGCTGTAACTTTTTGCTTCTGTAAGTAATGCTGACTACATCTCTAATTGTTGAGGTGAAATTGCTGCACGGAAAGCTCCCAGCTGAAGCACATAGGAAACTAGTTTAGCTTTGGAATGTACCAGCCTAACATGATCATTTCTTACATTCATCCAGTACCGTAGCCTTTACGGAGCATATTTGCATAGATTATTCTCTAAAACTTATAATGCTGCAGGTATATAGAATTATTTCCACTTCCATTTTCAAAACATTTGATTTTGCTGTTGAATTAGTCTTTCAAAAAGTAGCGTTTCATGGAAAGCCAGAGGTTGGCACAGTGGTAAACATGATGCTCTGTGAGGCCGGCCCAGGTGGGAATGTTCCAGGTTCGTGTTTGGAGACTAGCTTGAATGTGCCAGGTCTGCACGCGGCCATGTTCCAGGGCCAGCTGAATATTATGGATCATTATGTTACTATGCTATTGGGGGGTGGGGTACCAGCAGGAAGCATAGAGGATAAGGCACTGGACTCCCACATGACTTATTGCGGTTCAAGTCCCAGACCCAGTGGCTTGAGTTTCATACTGGGCCTGTGTACAATCACCCCAAATCCCAAGAGGAGAATGGAGGAGAAGGGATTGCAGTGTGGCTATCCCCCTGGGGTGTGATTTCTTGCTTTTTGTCTGTCTGTCTTTCTCTGGCTCTCTGGTGAGTAAGGCACTCTATAGCAAAAATCTCTCAAAAACAACAACAAAAAAATGCTATTGGGGGTACTATCTTTCTTTCTCTCGCTAGCTCATGTAAGAAATTAACAAACTAAATAAATAAATCAAAGGCAGCATCGAAAAAAAAAATTATTGTGGGGCTAGCCCCTTGCCCTAGTGGTTAAGAGAGCTGGATCCCACATGGCCAA
The DNA here is from genome assembly GCF_000334495.1 of Tupaia belangeri chinensis. Taxonomy (NCBI): domain Eukaryota; kingdom Metazoa; phylum Chordata; class Mammalia; order Scandentia; family Tupaiidae; genus Tupaia; species Tupaia belangeri. The sequence goes on along the minus strand of NW_006208977.1, from coordinate 1,991,681 downwards.
CCAAGGTTCAAATTCCAGCCTGGTAGCTTGAAAAACACACTGGATGTATGTTCGTGTATGCCCCAACTCCCAAAAGGATGGGGAAATAGGGAAGAAGAGATTGCAGCCTCCCCATACCCCTTTTGGGATGGATAGTTTTCTCTCTCTCTCTCTCTCTCTCTCTCACACACACACACACACACACACACACACACTCTCACTTTCTGTTTCTCTCTGGTAAGTGCACACACTCTTCTACAATTTCTTTTTATGTAGTTTAAAAAATATATATTTATTATGCAAATAATGTTTTGATTGCAGATCAGTGAGAAAATATAATCAAAAATAAAAGAATAGCAAAAACAGTTTTTACTTTATTTTTTAGAAATTTTGCCAGAGAGAAACAGGTAAAGTGAAAAAGCACTCCCCATGAGGAATAGTCACACTGCAATCCCTTCTCCTCATCTGTCCCTATTTTCAAGATTTTGGGCGGGAACCAGCAGATGATGTAATGGTTCCATCCCTGGACTCCCCTGTAGTTGACCGCTATTCAAGTCCTGGATCCAGCAGCTTAAAATCACACTGGGTGCTTGTGTGTGCTTGCCCAAAATTCCAAAAGGAGAATGGGGGAAAAGGGATTGTGGCATGGCCATCCCCTCTGGGGGGTGTTTTCTTGCTGCTGTCTCTCTGGCGAGTGCACATGTCCTATAACAAAAATCTCTCAAAAAAAAAAAATTAAAGATTTTGGGCACACACACATATGTGACAAACATGTTTCCAAGCTGCTGGGTCTAAGTATTGAACTGTGCAGTCAGCCATGTGGGATCCAGTTGCCTCAGCCTAATGCCGGGGGCTATTCTGTGTGTGAGTGTTAAAACAGAGGACAATAACAATGCCTCTACCTTCATGGTGTTTATGTCTCACCTAAAGAGATCCACTTGTTAATATTTTGGTTTATATTATTGGGTTGACAGAAGAGTCCTGATACATTTTTCTGGTTTTCTATATAAAAATGCATCCTGACTTTTCCAGTAACCTAGTATTAGAGGCTTTTCACACACACACACAGTCTCTCTCTCACACACACACATATTAATTTGTCACAGAATGATTTACGTAGAATACATACCTTTTTCATATAGTAATGTCATGATCATCCTTCCATGTCAGTATTAGGTATAGCATGACTTTTAAGAATTGTATATGGACATGCCTTATTTTGTTTAATCAGCTTTTCCTTTTTCGTATTTAGATATTTTTCCCATTTTTTTTTTTTTTTTACCCAAGTGAACAATACTAAACTGAAATTTTTTTTCTCCTTTTTTTAATGCCAAAGGGGATGTGTGCCTATGTGCAGGGGGTGGAGGGGAAGAAGAGAGAGAGGGCTCACCAATGGGACCTGGCCACGCCACCATCCCCTTTCCTCCACTCTTGCATCCTGTCAGCATCCTGAGCAGGTACACACACATGCCTGGCCTGTTTTGCAAGCCACTGGGACCAGAATTCAAATCCTGGTTGGCCATTTGGGATCTTGCTTTGACCACCCAGTCCTTAATCACTGCACGACAGGAGTTAAAATTCTTGTAAGTAAATTTTTGCCCAAGTCTTTAATTATTTCTTTTCATAGACTCCTAAAGCCTGCAGTTGTGTGAAAAGGTAAGCTTTGTGTTTGTTTTAATTGGCTGTAGGGCATTTGTGCTCCCAGGGGAGACAGAGGAAGAGAGGGGAGCTGAGATAGCACTGCCCCACCTGGGGTGGAGGGAACGGCAGTGCCTTCTCTTGCATTTTCTTCTCAGGATTTTGCACGCACACGAGCCCAGTGTGTTTTTCAAACCGCAGGGTCCAAGACTTGAGCTAGGTAGTTGGCAATATGGGATCCAGCTGCGTTAACTACCTACCACACCACTGCTGGCCCAATGTAAGCGGTTTTCAAAGTAGAAAGTGGAAATTTAAAAAAAGAAGGATAAAAATGTATTTATTTTAAGTAAATCTGATTGTCTTCTCAGACAGTCTTGTTTTGTTTGAAATCAACTTACACTTCTCGTCAGAACTGTGTGAAAAGTGCTCAGCACCATCATTGTGAGTGAGAAGATTTTGGCCGGCCAGGTTTATAGGTAAGATCAGAAGACTGTTTTTAGGGCTCAGCCGCAGTGGCGCAGACAGTAGGGATGATGCAGGGTACCGGTGGGAAGGCTCCAGGTGTGGGTGCAGCCTCTGCCTCAGTACATGAGGTGGGGGCGGAGCACAGGGCTGTGAGCAGGGTCACTGTGTGGAGATCCTGTGGATGTGCTTCTCTCTCTCAATCTCTGGAAATAAGCTTTTTTCAGGGGGTAAAAGGGGGGAAGGAGTCCTTTTGGAACCAGCAGGTGGCATAGGGGTTAAGGAGCTGGACTCCCACATGGACCACTGCTGTTCGAATCGCAGACCCAGAGGCTTGAATACGATCACATCAGGGGAACCAGGTAGATGGCATAATGGTTGTGTTGCTGAACTCCCACATAGTCCACCATGGTTTGAGTCCCAGACCTGGCAGCTTTAAATGCACGCTGGGTGCATGTGCGTCCATGCCCAAAATTCATAGAGGAGAATGGAGGAGAAGGGGTTGTGGCGTGGCCATACCCTCTGGTGGCAATTTCTCGCTTTCTGTCTCTGTCTCTCTCTCCAGCAAGCACATACTCCCTATAGCAAAAAAGAAAAATAAAAGAAAATCACATCAGGTCCATGTACATGCGTGTGTGCCCAAAATTCAGAGGAGAATGGAGGAGAAGGAATTGTGGCATGGCCATCCCCCCAGAAAGTGATTTCTCACATTTCCTTTCTCTGTCTCTGTCTGTCTCCAGCAAGCACATGCAATCTGTGGCAGAAAAACCTTTAAAAAATGTCCATTGTTTGCCAATGCATTTTTGCCTGTTTTGCTCTTAGGGTACTTGCCTTTGTCTAAGGGCTCTTCCTATATGTAGATTGCAATATTGGCTCTTTGTCATATAAGGTGTGGACTTTTTTGCACTTTTTTTTTGGTCTTTATTTATTTATTAAAGTTTCTTTCTTTCATGAGGGAGAGAGCGAGACACAGAAAGACACAAGTACTCTGAACAGGGTCTCACTCTGAGGTTCCACCTTTGACCACCCCCTGCAACCTCCCACCTTCTCAGCATGCCAGGAGCACTGCATATATAAGTTGTGCACCTTGTATATGCAATGGAAGCAAACCCTGATCTTCCATATGGCATCCAGCGCTGCAGAAAGTTGTGCTACTGTACTGGGCTATTTATTCTTATCGTATAGATGTTTCATATGCTTATGCAGTCTGCTCTTCTCATTTTTATACAGGCATTTTTAAGCTCAGCATTCTTAGCACTTAGGCTGAGTAACTGTTGTGTGGAGCTGTCTTGTATATTGTAGGGCATTTCTCAGCATCCCCGGCCTCTACCCACTGCATAGCAGTAGCACCCTTCTCCCCATTTGCGATAATGTCTTTAGACATTGACAGATGTTCCCTGGGAAACAAAATCACCCCCAGTGAAGAACTATTGCTATAATCATTTCTACGTTGGGTTTTATTCTGAGTTCTTTATCTAAGATTCTGGATACAGTTCCTGCTTCAAGCAATTTCTGGCTCACTTTATTTTTTGTTTCTATCCATTGATAGTTAGGTGACTATATGTCTTCCTTTACATTGCATGTGCTTGCCAGAGAGACAGTGAGAGGGGAAGTGAGAAATCTCCCCCCTCCTCCCAGGGGGAATGGCCACGCTGCAACCTCTTCTTCTCCATTCTCCTCCTGGGACCCTGGGCTCACATGTGTACAGGCCTGGAGTGAGTTTCAAGCCTCCAGGTCTGGTACTTGAACCATGGTTGGCCATGTGGGAGCCCAATACCTCAACCACCACACCACCCACTGGCCCCTTGGCTTGATTATTAAGAATGCCCCCTTTATAAAAGCAGCGAAAATAGTTAACAAGGATAAGGCAGTGTGGAATGGGGTGGGAGAGGAGAAGAGTATAGAGAAAGATAGCAAGAGAACAAATAGAGAGGCATAACATTAGTAGGACACAGATATGGTTTATTACCTGTTGAGGATGACATGTATAGTATTCTCAACTGGATTGATCTGAGAAGTATTTCATGTTGGGTAAAGTCTTTTTACAATCAAAACGAGAAATAGTGATTGCCTGTTTAAAAAAATAATTGGAAGGGACCAGCAGTTAGCATAATGGCTATGTCACTGGACTCCTATGTGATGGACCACGGTTCAAGTCCTGGACCTGGTGGCTTAAACTCATGCTGGGCACATGTGTGTGTGTGCCCAGGATCCTGAGAGGAGAATGGAGGAAGAAGGGATTGCGGCATGCCACCCCCCCACACACCCCCAGGGGGGGTGATTTCTCGCTTTCTGTCTCTCTATCTCACTCTGTCTTTCTGGTAAGCACATGCAGCCTATAGCAAAAACCTCTCAAAAAAAAAAATGGAATAATGATGATGATAGCGATGATCGGGAAAAATAACGAAAAGCTATTGAATGATGAAATAGGGATTTTAATGTCTCTGTATTGACTGATATGCATGGTATTCCTTCTGGAAAAAGAAATGTAAATATATGTGATTCGTTATAATATAAATAAGATTATGATGATAATAAATTAAAAAAAGAATGCCCCCTTTATTCTCAGCTGTCCCAGTTTGAACAGGAAATTAGGTGGTCTTGCTATTCATAGCCCACTTAGGCCTTTAGTCTTTCACTGTGTATGATGTGGTAAAAATATCTTTGTACTGAAAGCTCTCAATGAGAGGTGGTAAAATTATTTCATATTGGAAGATCTCCCCCAGCTTGGGTTCTACCGATTGCAGTCACGAGTGTGCTCACTGGACAAGTAGGTTTTGCTGACCGCAGCCTAGGCCTCCTGGTTTGCCTCAGCCTCACCTTCTCTGTAGCTGCCTCTGTGTTCTCCTGTCATGACTGACTGTGGTGGTAAACACACAGATACGTTAAGACTACAGAGTATCTTAGACTCATTACTACTATGCTGTCAGTACATTACTGTAGAGCGCAGTGACTTTTTTGTGCTGAACCTCTTTATCTTTTATAGTAATCGTCCTGGCAGATTCTCTTCTGATTGCTAAGGTGGTCATAGTTCCCAAGGCAGCTGACTGATGATTAGGCCTCTCTTCCTCCTCTTGAATCAAAGCCTGCCTCCTTGTAACTTCAGCCTGTTGTTCACAGTTCTGCTCTCTACAAAAGCTCCATGTTCTGTTTCCTTGAACCGTTCTTCCAGTGGGTCACTTTCTTTTCTTTTTTGGAGAGGTTTTTTGCTATAGGGCATGTGCGCTCGCCAGAAAGACAGAGAGAGACAGAGAGAAAGTGAGAAATCGCCGCCCGGGGGGATGGCCACGCTACAATCCCTTCTCCTCCATTCTCCTCTCGGGATCTTGGGCATGCACGCACATGCGCCCAGTGTGAGTTTAAGCCACTGGGTCCAGGACTCGAACCATGGTTGAAAGTGGCAAGAGTTGTTCATAATAATGGTAATTGCTGCTAATACTTGTTTAGCGCTTGCTGTAGGCCAGGTCATGTTCTAAGCGTTTTACATACATTAGATCATTTTGGGATTTCAAAAAATGGCTCTCTTGAAAGAGCACATAAATGATGAATGAATTCATAACTGAGACTTAGCTTTAAGAAGAACTACTGATGTTCTCAGAGACTATTTTGGAGAAAATTATAAGAAAGGTACAAAATATAACCAGAGTTATATTTTGATCCTAGAGGTAGGTTATAATTAGAAAAGTAAATCTGATAAGGCTGTGTTATCTTTGGGATCTAGTGTATCTGTCAATGTTGAAAGACTTTGATGAAAGGAAATGAAAGAGATCAAGAGGCGTGAATAAAATCGGGTCAAGAAGAGACGTGTTTTTTGTTTGATACTGACAATACTTGAGAGACTTTCATGGCTGAAATAAGGTAAAAAGGAAGGGCTTTGGATAAAGAGCTTTGAATTATAGGGTGGGTAGGGCGAAAGAAAATTCACAGCCTTTTAAACTCTGAAAGGAAAATCAGGGAAAGGTTTTTCTGTTTTTCCAATGAATATGAGATTAATATATCTAATGCATCTTGGTCCGTGTTTCCTTTCTCAGATGTTTCTTTTGTTTTGACTATGCGATTTGCCTAGAGCAGTAGGAATTGACTTTCATCTTCCATGTTGAACAAAAGTGGTTATTAAATTTGGCATTGTATTCCAGGAGAATAAGAGTCATGTTAGCAAATACCAGTGATGTGATTTATTGAATATCATATGTGTAAGAAAAATCAATATGAGAAGTATATTTTTCTTCTGAGTGTTGTGATTTGTTTGACTTTGATGTTTTAGCTGGTGGGCAACTTGCATTCATTCAGTGGCCTCTGAAGTTCATAACTAGTGGTTTATTCAGATGATCCAAATTAGCTACTGCACTAGATCAGGTTTGCACAGAGAGCCCTTGAATATCATGTGGGAAGATAGACTCCAACTAAATATGGTTTTTATATAAAAGGAAAATGATGAGCATTACTGAATAATGTCAAAAAAAGAAAACTCATTTTAAATGCAGTCTCTTTTCCTGAATTTATATAACCTTAAATAGTTCCTAAATTACATTTGATTCCCCTCTCCAGAATGATCCATCTAAGTGGAGTGAGTTTGGCATTGGTATTCATAACCAAAACAATGTCAGGGGAAGTTTTGCCAACAGATGCAGAAATGATGCTAATTTGAACATATATTTGTAGATAATTTTTTATAATTTACATGCCATATGAACTGGTCATTATCTCATTTGCTTCTTACAACGACTCTGAGATGGCGCTATTCCAGTGTTGTAAAAGAATAAAATGAAGCTTACTGATGTCATTGATTCACACATCTGAAAATGGTCAAATCAGAACAGAAAACTGTGGGCCCAGTTCACTGCTTTTTCTTCTCAACTGAAATATCTAAGTCCAGTCACTAAGGATTGGGTTTTTCCCATCAAGATGAGTCTTTCTGCACTTGGTGTGGTGTACTGGAGTGAAGTTGTCACAGTGGTCATGGTAAAATAGCCATCAATACTGCTAATGAGATCAGGAGGATTTAAAGCATTCATTCCTTATTCATACTAAGTGGCCCATTAGCGTTAGATATTATTATTATTGTTATTATCTTTATTGGCTTGTTTTTGGACCACATCTTCCACCCCTTCAGAATCTGATTATCTTCTATTTACCCTCACTTAGAGCCTTAATGGAGGACACGAAAAAAAAATGGGCTTATTTTCTTCCAGGTACTAAGAGACTTGGGTTTTACTTGCAAATGATAATGTTATGTGTGCATGTGAATATGTGTACTTGTTTCAAGTATGCGCTTACATGTGAATTCTTCCAGTTGGCCCACGTAGTGATGGCAGGTTCGGCAGACAGGACTGCTATGTGGTGAGCATTGTGGAGTTACGTACGCAGTTCTGGTCAAAGAAATATTGATGGAAAAGACAGAGAAATCAAAAAAGCAGTTATTTAATTAAGATATAATTGAAATAATAACCAGTTTGGATTTTGGGAGTTACTATTCTCGGGTTGTGTGTCTGGGTAATACGTTATGATTTGGGTGGGTTGGAGACTTGCTTCCTTCTTAGATAATCCCCTGTCATCCCCACCCTGTAGAGGTCAGGTTGAAGTTCTTTCTAAACTTTTTTTTTTTTTTTTTTTTAATTTGCTAGAGAGCATGTGTACTAACACTAGACTGAGAGAGAAACACCCCACATTGGGGCATGGCCACACTGCAGTCCTTCTTTTTCTCGTTTCTCCATCTTGTCAGATATGGGACACATGCATCCGGCATGATTTTCAAGTTGCTGACTCCAGGACTTGAACTGTGTTCGGCCATGTGGCAGCTGACTCCCTGTGCACAATGTTTGACCACTGTGCTATGGGTCCTGTCTTTTTTTTTTTTTTAAATCTTTAATTATGCTTTCCTTTTCCCGATAGTTTGTTCTGAATCCCACTAGCCTGTTCTTGTCTCTGAACTACAGACTCCTATCTCTGTTTTCTGAGTTAGACTGGCTCTTGGCTGAGCGATGATGGTGACACTGATATAGAAACTGACCTGCGTGATGGATCCCTGGGATACTCTATCCTTGTCTTATCTCATACTCGCTCTCCTTGCTTTAGTGACAAGCTAGTTTTAAGGTTTAATACACGAATATTTTTGATACCTTGATATATATTTATACTTTTAAATTAGAGTCCTTAAGTGATTCTCTAGTTCCCAGGCACTGAAAGGAACGGGCGTGGGGTGTCAGGAGGCTGGAGGACAGACGGTGGAGCAGGTGTTGTTAGCCTCATGCTTCTTTAACCAGACGGGCATTCGAGAATCTGTGTGTTGCTGTTCCTAACTATTAATACTAATGTCTGTCCGAGATTGCTTTAGGCAAACTATCAGACCTTTAAAAAGTGTGTGTAAGGGATTAAGTAAATCCTAAAACTCACATTTTCATGACCACCCAGTCTTGTCTTAACGATTTTCTAAGAAGTTTTAGAAAATATTGTTTGGCAAGAAGAGGAAATTACTTACCTGTGTGATTAATCTTAAGGAAAATTTCGCTCTGGCATTTCCTTCAGATCCTATGCCAGATTTCTCCCGGAAGCAATGATCAGAGGGGGGAACAAAGAAATTCTAAAGGATTTGAATGATGGAATGTAAAGATAGGATGAAACAAAAGAGAAATTTGGTAGTTAATAAGATTTATGTATATTTGTAATCTAGAGGATCCTTTTACCTTAGAATGTACTGGTAAACTTAAAATACTAAGATAATATACAGCTTTAGCTTTTATGCTGACGGCTTTCTTTAGTACTAGCAGATACTTATCTGTTAGCTTTTAAGAAGGAAAACTACTACTGGAATAAAATTCTAGTGTAATATCTTAACATTTTGATTAATATATTTAAATAAAATTAAGAGTGTTCTAATACTGCTTTTAGCAAAAGTTTGGTTGATAATCTAGGAAATGCCACTGTGTAGTATATTGCTGTCCTTAAAGGAATTAAGGATTGAGCAGTGCGGTGTGAAATCTCCTTAAACAACTAGCTGAAGATATGTGGATAAAGATCCTTCTCCTAATTGCTGATGTCATCTACTAGTTTAAAATAATGAGGATTAAATAAATATAACATCTGACCGACCTTAAGAAATAAACATATCTTAGGACTATATTTTCAGTTCTAATAAAAATGTTCAGGAACTGTGGGACCAGCAGTCAGCATAATGGATATGTCGCTGGACTCCCATGTAGTCGACCATGGTTTAAGTCCCAGACCTGGTGGCTTAAACTCAAGTCTGGCACGTGTGCGTGCATGCCCAAGATCCCAAGAGGAGAATGGAGAAGAGATTGCAGTGTGGCCACCCCTCCTAGGGGGTGATTTCTCGCTTTCTGTCTCTCTGGCGAGCGCACGTGCTCTATAGCAAAAAAAAATCTCCAAAAAAAATGTTCAGGAACTGTAAATTAGATTATCAGTAAAGGAGTTTACTGAGCCTGGATTCCCTCCATGATTTTTACTTACTCTTAAGTCAATGAATGACTGAATAGCTGAGTAGCTTATTTAAGTAAGCATTGAACAAAGACTTGTGGACAGTCCCCTAATTCCAAGTAATGTATTTCCCACAAAAGGGAAAAGAGTTTATAAGTTTTCAACATATAGACATTCAGCCTCCCAAACACTTCTGGCTAAAGTAAAAAGTCGGGTTATAATGAAAATGATCCTTTTTGTGAGTACTTGGTGCACATTCAGCCTTTAACACTTCATTTTAATGCCTTTGAAATACAGATAAATGTGACTGAACTAGTTCTTACTTGCACCGAATTTTGTTTATTTTGCTTAGTTCAAGTTAGAATTATTGAGATAGAGGAAAACTCTTGCAATCCTCCTGACATTCACCTGCCTGGTGGAAAGTACTTCTGATTTGGCTATGACCAGAAAGCAGAATGTCATTGACTAGTGGAAAATGTTTCTTAGTTTTCTTTAAAGCTGTTTTCTGAACAGATTCTTGCATATTTGTTCATTACTTTTGCTGGAGATAAAAAGATTGGTCCCTACGCTGAAACAGCGCACAGTAAGATAGAGGAAGACAGATGCGTAAATAAGCACAGCACAATAAAACCGCAACATGTGGCACTGTCGTAGGCTACAGACGACGTGAGCACACAAAGGACTGTGTAGAGGGCAGCCTTTTCTATCGGAGTCACAAAGGAGTGAGCAGAGAGCAAAAAGTTAGGTGTTTATCAGATAGTTACATGTCAGAGAAGAACTTTGCAGTAGAAGAGACATCATGAGTGGAGACCCAGAGGTGTGAAACGTTAAGCACCAGAAGACCATAGTGGGAGCATAAGGCACGTGACGGAGGTGTACCAGGTGATGTGACTAAGGAAGCGGGGCAAGTCATCAGGCCTGGAGTGCCTTGCTAAAGCAACCACACTTCTCTAAATGTCGGACAATTGGCAGATCCTCTTCCTCCACCTCCTCCTCCTCCTCTTCTTCTTCTTCTTTTAAAGAGAAACTTTTGCAATAAGGGTACATGTACTCACCGAGAGACAGAGAGTAACAGAGACAGAAAGTGAGAAATCACCCCCCAGGAAGATGGCCATCCCGCAGTCCCTTCTGCATTCTCCTCTTGGGATCTGGAGCATGCATGCAGATGCACCCAGTGTGAGTTTAAGCCACCGGGTCCAGAACTTGAACTGTGGTCAGCTACATGGGAGTCTAGCGACATAGCCATCTCCTGGTCCGAACAGTTGGCAGGTTTTAGGTATAGCTGTAACTCAGTAGCTTTCTAATATTCTTAGGATAGAAATGAGAATGAGGGCTTTGATCCACAGACTGCGTGTGGTCTGTTCTACTCCAGCTTTATCTCATTCTGCTGTTCATGTCTGAACTTCAGGGTTTGCCTAGATCTTCCATTATGCAGAGATTTCCTAAGCCCCTGCTGTGTGCCACAGATAGTGCTGTGTGTTGGGGATACAGGTGGATTGCCTCTCTTGCAGTTTACTGTGGAATAGTGAGAGATAGACAATAAGTATATTAATAAGACATCAAGTGGGGACTAGAATGATGAAAATAAAATCATATACTACAATAGCATCAAATCCTTAGAGAGACTTTCTTAACTGCTCCCCTCTAACCACTCAACACACACAGCCTGGTCAGCTCTTCCTCTTATGTCACACCCTGTAACTCTCCTGAATGATACTGCTTTCCATAACTTGTGTGTAGACACTGAGTGGTCATTTCATGTAAGCTCCGCCAGGGAGGGTCCGAGTCTGTTTAGCCACCCACTGGGGTCTAGTATACAGAAGGCACTCAGTGGCGCTAGGTGGTTCTGTCAAGACTGAGGAGTCAGACGTGCGTGCAGATTCCGCATCTGCCATTTATTAGTTAAGTCTGGCTTAGCACAGCTAACCTAACCTTTCCAGACCTCAGTGTTCATATCTGTAAACAGATGAGGTTGTTCAGGGAATTAAATAATACAGTTGGTGCTGAAGGGGGTCAGGATATGTCACCCCAAAGTACGCCACTTTGGCCTCAAAATTACTTGGAGCTGAAGGTCGGAGGGTTCCTGCAGTTTCCCATCTGCATAACCGCAGAGCCTCCCCACAGAACTCCATAGCCATAGACCCTTTCCCCTGGAGCAGCTCCAGCCTCTGAGAGGAGAGATCAGCACCACACTCAGGCGGACTGGCAGACCACCCTAACTCCATCTGTCTCCTATGAGCCCATTCGTCTTTCCTAAAGTTCATTTGTTCTTTCATGAAGAAGTGGCTTTCCTCCACCTCCTTTTCTCCTATTAGGCTGTTACACAACCTCTTAAATCTTGTTACTCCTCTGGGTATTCAGCTCTTTCTGTGATGGCCCTGTGCACACATAAATTAAAAATTTATCAATTTGGTCTCGTCACAGTGGCGTAAGTTGTAGGATGCTGCTGTGTGGTGGCTTGGGCCACACAGGAAGTCCATTTTCATTCCGTTTCTGTCCCAACCAAAAGCAGGCTGGACATCATGGCATGCACCTGGGACATGAAGGATTACACTGTGGTGAGACTCTGTCAAAAATACCTATCTTGGGAGCCAGCAGATGGTGTGGTGGTTAAGGTGTTGAATTCTCACATGGCTGACCACGGTTCTAGTTCCAGACCTGGTGGCTTGCTTTCTCTGTCTCTCTCTGGTGAATGCATGTACCCTAGAGCAAAATTTTAAACTAATAATAAATAAAATTAAATAAATCTCTTTTTAAAAATACCTATATTGGGCCAGTTCCATGATGCAGCAGAAATGTCCTGTTCAAGAGAAGCCAGATCCACATTATGACCATGGTTTGAATCCCTGTTCCCAGTCTGCCTCAGACATGTCAGGAATACACGTGAGTGTCCCAAATCAGATGGACTGGAAGACTGGAGCAAGGGGATCATGGAATGACCAGGCCCTGTGGACAGTACATCTCTCTCTCTCTCTGTCTACCCCCCTTCTCCTTTTCCTTTCCCATGAATGTTTTCTTTCTTTCTTTCTCTCTCATTATTTTTTTAATCAATGCATTCGTGTACCTTTTCTCCTGTTAATCCGTCCATTGTTGCTTTAATTTGTAGGATCCCCAGCCACTGAACCTAAACGCATAGAGGAAAAGTTTCTCTCCTCCCTCAGTGCTAAGAGCCTGGTACTTAGTAAATATGCAGTTAATGTTAATTATTTTTACTGTTTCTTAATGAAAGCTTATTAAGGAGGACACAAGATAGGGAGATTTGTTTTCTATGACAAATATAGTAGTTGACATCATCAGAGCCTGAAGGGCCTTATTAGGAGTGACTTTGAGCTGAAAGGACTTGACCGTTAGTTACATGTCCTAGCACAGAAAGAGTATGAAGTTACCTGCAGATTTCTGATACAGTTAAGGGGATGAATAGGGTACCATCCAAAAGAGGCAGAAAAAAGAACGAGTCTTCAGGAGGTTATTTAGCTTGGGATTTTTTGGTCAATTTTGCAGGTTTTGTTTGTGGTACACCCAGGTGTCAATAAGGAGCATTATGGGGTTTCAGAGGGGATTTTCGCGGGAGAGAGAGAGAATCAAGAATGACAAAAGCTGCTGGTGGGGTGGCATGCCGAAATGTGTCCACTGGAGACAGGCAAGAGCAGAACAGGCTTGAGGACAGCAGGCAAATGAGGTGTTGGACCCGTGGGCTAGGAGTAGTGTTAAAATGTTTGGTGCTTCCTGTGATGGGAAAATAAAGATGGTGGACAAATAATATTAAAGTTATGCCAGAGGAACTTGACTGAGTCCGCTGAAGATAAAACCCCAACCCTGCCCCCCACCCCGAGCTCTGGGGGGTCTGGCCTCAGCTCCGCGACCTCCCTCTGGCGCCCTTGCTTGCTCCATGCCAGCCACACTGGCTCCCTTGCCATTCCCCGGCCCCGTGAGAACCATCCTACCTGAGGACCTTGGTGGTTCCTGTTTCCTCTGCCTTCTTGAGACTCTGCATGGCTTTATTATTGCCTTCTCAGGGCCAGCAGATGGCATAATGGTTATGTCACTGAACTCTCACGTAGTCGACTGCAGTTTGAGTCCCAGACCTGGCGGCCTAAAACTCAGGCTAGGTGCCTGTGTGTTCCCAAGATCCCAAGAGGAAAATGGAGGAGAAAGGATTGCGGCATGGCCACCCCCCTACCTCCCCCACCCCCCGCGGTGATTTCTCACTGTCTGTTTCTCTGTCTCTCCAGTGAGAGCACCTGCCCTACACCTAAAATCTCTCTTAAAACAAAAAAGATATCACCTCCTCACAGATGTAGGGCACCTAACGCTGTTGGAGTTCCTGTCGCCCTTCTCTGATGTACTTTCTGTGGTGGTTGTTCATCGTCTGTTTCCCCATGAGAAAGCCAACTCCATGGTGTCAGACACTTGGTTTTATGTATTGCTCTTCCCTCTGTGCCTAGAACACTGTTCATCAGATGAGTATATGAATAAGTGAATAATCAGTGTGGTCAGAGAAATGGGCATCAATCAGAACTTGACAAAGATAGGGAACCAGCAGTTAGCGTAATGGCTATGTCACTGGACTCCCACATAGTCGACCGCGGTTCGCGTCCCGGACCCAGTGGCTTAAAACTCATGCCAGGCGTGTGTGCATGCGTGCCCAAGATCCCGAGAGGAGAATAAAGGAGAAGGGATTGTGGTGTGACCATCCCCCCTGGGGGGGTGATTTTTTGCTTTCTGTCTCTATGTCTTTCTCTCTCTGTCTGGCGAGCGCACACACCCTAAAGTGAAAATCTCTCAAAAAAAAAAAAAATCTTGACACAGATAAAGGATGTAAAATTACCATTGTTGGAAGTGGTAGGACATTCAGGCATACAGAGAGAGGGCCTCACCACCCATGAGGGAGAGATCCAGAGGTATTAATGCAGGGTAGGCCAGCCTGGAAATCTTTACCTGGGCCTTCTTCCTCACTTCGGGCTTTCTATCTGTACTGTATATTGCTTCTTGGCATGAGGAGGAAATTCACTTGGGTTCAGATCTGTGACCACCCTCTTAGGGAACTTAATTCCTGGGAATAACATCACATCCATAGAAAACAGTCTAGCTAGAGGATGACTGTACATGGCCCTTAGAAATCATTTTATTTATTTAAGCTCTTTCCTGGTCACATCTGCTCCTCTCAGTTACCCACAGTAACTTTTCCATTTCCAGAGGCAAATGCTCTTGGGTCTCTTCTGTGCAGTGTCCTTGCTGTTTTCGGGCCCTGTGGTGGCCATGGTGGGGTGTCAGAACTCTGGCCAAGGGAGCAGCTGCTGTGACTGGCCTGGGTAAATGGCATGTCCACTGTTGCTAGGACCTCTGATTTTTAATGCAAATTAGAAACTTAGATTTTCGTGTGAATTCCATGATTTGGCTCTTGTATGAAGTGTATATGTTTCTTCTCTGAGAGGAAGGGGGGTCGGCACCCCCACAGTCTAACCCCAGTTGTAGCCAGCCATACGTGCATTTCCCTGCCACGTACAGGGAGGCCATGGGCATGTACTGAGACCTTCCGTGTGGGTCGAGCATTGCAAAGCATTGTTATCTCTGCACTCCCACAACTTTTTCTGGAAACACCATGCATAACAAACAAAACCTGTTAGTGAGTTATATTTGCCATGAGTCCGCTCTCCCTTCTTTCCTGAATTTTGAAATAGGACATATATTGTGCAACTGGTGGCATGGTGCTTAAAGCAGCTGCTTCTACATAGCTAACTGTGTGATTTGAGTCTTGGATCCTGCAACTTGAAAAACACCAGTGTGGGACCAGCAGTTAGCGTAATGGCTATGTTTCTGGACACCCATGTAGCTGACTGCGGTTCGAGTCCTGGACCTGGTGGCTTAAACTCACACCGGGCGCGTGTGCGTGCGTGCCCAAGATCCCGAGAGGGGAATGGAGGAGAAGGGATTGCGGCATGGCTATCCCCCCTGGGGGGGTGATTTCTCACTTTCTAGCTCTCTTTCCTTCTCTGTCTTTCTGGCACACGCACGCGCCCTATAGCAAAAGCCTCTGCAAGAAAAGAAAAAAACACCAGTGCGTGTGCACACATACTCAAAATCCAAAATCCCACAAAGAGAAGTGATGGAGAACGGATTGTGGCATGACCATCCCACATGGGGGTGATGCCTTCTCACTTTTTCTTTCTCTTTTTCTCTCTATCTCTCTCCAATGAGCACATGTACCTCCTGGCACATTTTAAAAAAAGAGAAAAAAAAAGAAATAAGGAAGACATACTTTTTTTATTATCGTGTATACAAAAAGAAGAAAATAGATCTTCCTGGGATGGCCCAATAGACCTAGTGGTTGAGGGGCCTTAGTCCCGCATGGCTGACCATGCAGCACGGGGTTCTAGTCCTAGACCGGTTGTTTGGAAAACATGCTGGGCGAGAGTGTATGTGTACCCGAAATCCTAAGAGGGTGGCGAAATGGAGGGGAAGGGGTTGCCATGTGACCGTGCCCCATCGAGGGGTGCCTTCCCCTTTCCCACTCTCTGCTGTCTCTTTCTGGCTAGTGCATACATTCTCTGGGAAATGAGAAAAGGAAGGAAGGGAAGATTTTTCTTCTGAAATCAAAACTCTTTTCAACTACATAGTGGAGTGTAGTTTTCTCTCATTTTTATGTTGAGAAAAGTAAAGCAGAAAATAACAGTAGAGACCGAAAGACCGGAGAACATAAAAGCATTCAACGTTGTTGTGGACACTAGAGACAAAGTGGAAAGAGGGTGGGAGGGGG
>NW_006208977.1:1936896-1975375 GCF_000334495.1 Tupaia belangeri chinensis | reverse complement strand
TATTTGTGGGACACAGATATAGTTTGTTATCTGTTGATGAGGATATGTTAATATTCTCAACTGGACCAAGGTGCGTGTCATGCTGGGTAAAGTCTCTTTACAATCTAAATGATGTATAGCGATTGAATGTATAAATAATAATTTGTTTTCTTTTTTAAAAAAGTGTAATACCTAAAAAAAATAAACAAACACTAGCTCAGAGACAAATGGAGCTGTGGGTACTGTGTGTGTGTGTCTTCTCCAGCTATCCCTTAGAAGAGCTCATTATTTTTCAATTTAAAAAGGAGAGAGGTTGTGACTGCTTTAGCGTTCAAAAGGTGAAGTCAAGGAGGGTCAGCTCAAAATTGCTTCAAGAAACACCTGGAAATTGCAAATGTGTTTACAATTATTTCTCTCCTGTTGGCTTATGTTTCAGAAAGTGCCATTAATTGTGATAGAATAACACACAGTTCTTTGTGAAACTTAAGTCCATTGACCATCAGCACCTTCAAAGACAATAAAAATTCCAGTCTGCATTTATCTATTCCCACGTGAGGCGTTACTACAAAGTATATTGTATCTTTCCATGTGAAATTTTCTGGTTTAATCATCCTTCATTTATACACAGTTGTTTGAGGTCAGTTTTCCATTTTGCAGTTGTCAAACAGCTGTCAAATTAAAAGACCAGGTCCTACAGTTAATTTATATTTCATGCCATTCCATATTAGTGCATTTCTTAAATATTTAGAAAGTTATCCACATTTCTTAATTATTCTCCTCCTTATCTATTTTTTCCACAAATGTCCCACACATAATATTAACTCTGATGCTCTAAATATCTTTATTATTTTCTAAGCATAATTTTTTTTAAAAAACATAGCATGAACTTGGGCGGGGGGGGTGGGGGAGGAATTAGTATCAGGCATTCAGTCTGTTAATGCCACTGTTCTTTTTGCAGGAAGAAAGAGAAAATGCAATCACTTTGAACATATCCTCATTTTCTTTGTCATGCATGTTTTCATCCTTATTTTTATCATCATTTCTGTCAGGTAGAAATTTCAATAGTAATTGAACATAGAATTCTTAATTGCTTGCTAAATGTCAGTGTAGGTTAGTGTAATAGTAAAAAATTCAGCATTCATTTTTAATAATTCATTGATCAAAGACATATTTCTGGTTATTCCATCGATGTTTTACTGTGAATTATCTCAGGTTGCCAGCAAGTGACATTAACACCATAATCCTCTGAAAAAGAAGTCCAGCCTTTAGGTATTTGATGCTATTTTAGAGTTAAATAATTTGGTGAAAGAACTGCATTGATAGGCATGTATATGATTCTTAGTTACTAAACAGAAAACACCTAAAATGGGTGTTCATAAATTATCATAATTAGGGATTATGTGGTGGTACATAACTGTTCTCATATTAGTTTATTTAACCTTTTACACTGAGGTCATTTTAATCAATATTTGTTTAATTGGATTACATAAAGTTTTAAGTTAGCTAGGGCTTAGCTTAACCTTTTCTGGGTTTTGACACATTCTCCTCTGAGATCTCATAACTCCTTGTACATTTCACTGTTACATTTATTATTAAACTGCCCTTCATTATGTTTTTACATAACTGAATGTTACGCTGACCTGGGAGCTCCTTTTTGGCTACAAGGGCGCATTTTATTTATCTTAATCCATCGTACCTGACGACTAGGAACACAGTAAAATGGTGATTGAATGAACGAGTGAGAAGTGAGTCAGCGAGTGAGAACACAAATCCAGCAGTTCAGAGCTGAAACATGGACAGTCACTTCGTCCCTTTGTTACTCTCACTTCACGGAAGCTGACATTTAAAAAACGAAATCACATTTTCTGGTGTACGGAGGGAGATAATCTACACATTCTCTTGGAAATGTATTAGGTATCTTTGAGAGAATTATTAATAAAATGGAGACTGAAATGAAACAGGTTGAGTTAAAATCGGGAAATACTAAGGGAGCAGGTAAAATCAAGCTATAGTGAGTGGCAATGTAAAAGTTATTTATAACAGCAAAGCTTCTTCATACCAAAGGCAACGAAATTGTGCATGAATTTCATCTACTTTGTCATTTGAAGGCTTTTAAAAATGATTTTTCATTAATTGGGATCCCAGAGCGATTTGGGGGTAACATTGCAAGTTAGGTATTCTCTGTGCTTAGGACAAGTAGTGATTAGGGGAAATACATCCCTGTGAAACCTGCCCTCATCAGAAACTTCATTACCAGAGAAGAAAAGAAGGCCGGCGACACAGAAACCCAGACTCTCCATGTGTCCTGCTGCATGCTTAACAGCTCCACGCGGGTTTCTGCAGCAGCCCAGGAACGTGGCATGCTCACAGTTGAACTTGTGTTCTTTCCCCCTCAAACCTGCTCCAACTTCCCATCTCAGCTGCGTCATTCTAGCCTGCTGGTTGGTCAGGCCACAAACTTTGGAGGTATTCATGATCCCCAGTTTTCTCACAAACCCCACATCCAAGCCATTGGGAGGTTGTGTGTACACATACACAAAGAGAGACACCCACACACCCTAGCTGTGCAAGTTGTAAGGAGTGGCCAGGGGGTGGTTGGATTCCCCAGCTAGTTTTTCTGGTTTCACATTACCTCCACCTTTGCTACCTTCACTTTCGCTTCTTGCCTGGATTATTGTAACTGCCCCCTCACTGGTATTGCTGTTACTTCTCCTGCTCTTCTATTAATACAATTTTCTCAGCACAACAGCCAGTGCGACCTTCTGAAAGTACGAGTGAGAGCACACCCCACCTGCAGTCAGAACCCGTCGTGCCACCCTTGACTCCTGTGTCTGCACACCTCGTCCAGCTCGTTCTTTTCATCGTCTTCTCATCTTTTCTCAAGCTTGAAATTTTGAGAAAAGGAAAATGGCCTTATAAATGTTCATAATGCTTTATTTAGTTATCTATTCATCATTCATATTTTCTTATTTGTAAATTATCATGATTGTTCTGTCATTTTTTAGCAGGAAGACATTTTCTTTTTAAATAATATGCAAAAGTTCTACCCCCCCGTTTTCCCCCTCTAATGAGGCAGTCACACCACAGTCCCTTCTCCTCCATTTATCCACCCTGTCCAGACTTTGGACACACACACACACATGCACACATACACACCTCATGTGTTTTGCAAGTTGCCAGGACTGGGACTTGAACCTCATGGTCAGTCATATGAGATCTGGCTGCCTAACCGCCAGACTAGGGCGCTGTCCCAAAGAGCTTTCTCCATAGTACAGACATTGAGTTTTTGATCCACACATTTTTTTTGAGCCTTCCTATACTTTTCTCTTCTTTTATGTTTATATTGTTTTTGTAGTGACATGGAGGCCTCACTTTTTAAATATTAAATCTGTTGTGTTTTAATGGTTTCTGTCTTGCAGAGATTATTTTAAAGGCCTTACATCTCAATATTTGAATTTTAAAAGAATAGTAATTGTGAAGCGGTGATTTCACTTAAAATCTTCTACTAAATTGTTACCTTATTATCCCCATGACTTTTTTTTCCTAATGTCAGAGAGCATGTGTCTATATATGCATCTGAGAGGGGGAGAACAAGAGAGACAGAAAGCAGAGAACTCTGCAACAGGCCTGTTCACGCTGCTATCTTTTTCTCTCAAGTTCTCCATTACATCAGACCCCTGGGCATGTGCGCACACCTGGTGTGTTTTTCAAGGTGTAGGTGCTGGGACACTAAGCCTGGTCAATCACATGTCCACTTGGCCATGTGGGATCCGGCTTCCTTAGCACAGCATTTAACCTCTGCACTATGGGGCTGGCAGTGTTTCTTAAGGGCTATCTTCTGTTATATTTTGGATTTACTTCTGCTTCTTTAAGCTGTTCACACAATGTTTCCACAACTACACCTTTTTAAGTAGTACACTGGTCTTTAGAAAGTTCAAAGAAAATGTGTCTTATGAAAATACTGTGCACAGATTTAAAATAGTTTTGCACCAAAGTAAACTTATACTTTAATTTTGTTTTCCCACAAACTTTTTGAAGTCCCTGCACACTTCTTCGTTTTGAATCTGAGAGAGCAAGTGGCAGTGATCCGAGCCTGGCTGAAGCTGGAGTTGGATCTCAGTGGCCTGACCCTGTTGACGGTGCTGCCTCTTATCATTTGCTCACTCATGGAGGAGATAAGTTAACTTAAAGAGTCGAAGAACTATGCAGGACCAGTGGGTGGTATAATGGTTATGTATCTGGACTCCCACATGACCGACCACAGTTCAAGTCCTGCACCTGGCAGCTTGAAACGCACACCAGGTGTGTGTATATTCGTGTCCAAAATCCCAAGAGGAGAATGGAGAAAGGATTGTGGCTTGGCCATCTCCCCTGGGGGTGATTTCTTGTTTTCTGTCTCTCTGTCTGTCTCTTGTCTCTCCAGTGAGTACACATGCCTATAGCAAAAATCAATCTGAACAAAAAGAAACATGGTACTTTTTTTTCTCTTTGCTCAAGTTTTGTATTTCTTGATAAAATGTTTTTTTTTTTAATTTAAATCTGTACATGTTGGAATGTTCAGTTTCTAGGTTTTCCTAATCCTTGGATTTTTAGTTCCATTTTAAAAATTCTATTTTTTACCCATTTTTCTTTTTATTTCTGCCTATATTCAGGCAACTTTTTTCCCCCATAAAAGTATGTTGTCATATCATTCATTAGTTCTTTTCTTATGACATTGAGAATAAATAGCAAATTCTTTCCCAAATTTACATTTTTTGCCTAGTAGGATTTTTTTTCAAAAAGTCATCCCACCTCCACTCTGTACTAGTTTCCTTTCTTTTTTCCTTAATTACCAGAGGGAACCATGTGGGATCCAGCTCCTTTAACCACTGGGTTTCAGGGCTGGCCTCTGTTTTCCATTTTTTTTGTGTTGGAAAGTTTCAGTAGTCCTATTTTTGGTATTTTTCATTGTTGATTCACAATTGAACTGACCCTCTGGCTTACCTTCCTTCAGGGTGGATTTTGTTCTTTAACATCTCTAAAGTTGATTTCAGTTCTGCCTGTATTTTTAGACCTCCCTACTCATATCTTCCTCTTCTATTTTTATGTTAACATCTCTAAAGTTGATTTCAGTTCTGCCACTGTATTTTTAGACCTCCCTACTCATACCTTCCTCTTCTATTTTTATATTTGGGCCAGTTGTATTTCATCTGACCTCTGATATCAGGCATTATGATCTAAATTTTATTGTTAAGAAGTACAATTGACCTAAAAAAATTACATGTTTATGCCCAGTTATTTTCTAAAAAACATGGCAAAGAAAGGAGAGTAATAAATTTAAAACCTTAAGCCAGAAGCAAGGTTAATGCTTAGAGATGCATATGTTAATATCCTGTGCTGTTGCTGTCATGGCTATAGATTGAACATTTAGACCTTAATCAACCTGGTAATTCTAGTAAAGATGAAATTAGCTTATGAAGTCTAACCGTAGTGTAGTGTCCTTTTAGAAAGGCTATGTAAGGGGGACCAGCAGTTAGCATAATGGCTATGTTGCTGGACTCCCACGTAGTCGACCGAGGTTTGCGTCCTGGACCCGGTGGATTAAAACTCATGCCGGGCGTGTGTACATGCGTGCCCAAGATCCCGAGAGGGGAATGGAGGAGAAGGGATTGTGGTGTGGCCATCTCCCCTGGGGGGTGATTTCTCGTTCTGTCTCTCTGTCTGTCTCTCTGTCTGGCGAGCGAACGTGCCCTATAGCAAAAACCCCTAAAAAAAAAAAAAAAAAGCTTTGTAACATGGTTGCTTAGAACACAGATTTGAGTCTTACCTGTCACTAGCTGTGTGGTGTGGGTCAAATTACTTAGCCTTTTTGTTTTCACTTTTTCATCTGTAGAATGGAGGATAATAGTATCTACCTGTATCATTTGCTGCCATTGTACAGAGGTGACTAAGACATCATTTCTGTTCCCACAACCTAGTGAGAAATGTAAGAAATGTACACAAATAACTGCAGTTCAGAGTAGAAAATAAATAACAAAAACGTGACAGTATATTATACAAGACAGATTCTCCTGAGCCAAATCAGGGAAGCTGGGGACCATACCCACGTACACATGCATGTGTGGGGTATGGAGAGGCCTAGAATGTCAGATTGCAGAGAGGAAGTAGTTGGCCGTAAGGCTTCGGCCATATTATTAAGTGTCATAATTACCAGGCTAAAAAGTTCCGATTTGCTCAGTAGAAAATGAGGAGTCATTGGAGTGGGAAAAGCCTAGAGGCATGTTGACCAGCAGGTAGGGGATTATTACCACAGCCCCAGCAACATAGGAAACATAAACTCAGAAATGATGGAGATAATATGGAAGAGGAAATGGATTAGAGAAGAAAAGGGCCTTTGTTCTGAGAAAGTTCATTTCACTGTAACTGTATTAGTGTGCAAATGTATACAGTGGTCTGGGTGACAGACATCACTTTGTGATAAGGGTCTTCTTGCTTGTAAAACACCTGAGGCTGCAAAATCTTCAATCTGTCTTCATAGTTACAGTCAGCCAACTAAGTCACCACTTGTGATTTTTTTAAAGAATTACTTAATATTGTTAATTATGATTAACATTATTTAATTTGACCAGAGAGAGAGTTGGAAAGTGAGAAAGTAAGCTGCCAGATCTGGGGCTTGAACCATGGTCGGCCATGTGGAAGTTCAGTACCTTAGTAGGATTTATTTCAGACAGTCATTCCACTTCCACTCTGTGCTAGTTTTCTTTTTTTTTTTTCTTTTTCCTTCCCTAATTGACAGAGAGACAGAGAGGGAGGAATAAGGAGAAAGCAAGTACCCTGCCACCTGCCAGCCCACCACCTGTGACCTTTTTATTTATTTATTTTTTTTTTTGAGAGAGATTTTTGCTTTAGGGCACGTGTACTTGCCAGACATACAGAGAGACAGAAAGCAAGAAATCACCCCCTGAGGGGATTGCCGCGCCGCAATCTCTTCTCCTCCATTTTCCTCTCGGGATCTTGGGCACACACGCACACGTGCCCGGCATGAGTTTAAGCCACTGGGTCCAGGACTTGAACTGCGATTGACTACATGGGGGTCCAGCGACATAGCTATTACCCTAACTGCTGGTCCCACCATCTGTGATCTTAACAAATCCTCATTGGCTATCATTTGTTTGGTTAAGTTTCTTTAAAAATAGTGAAAATTGAGGGGCATTTAATACAATTATAAATAAGATTCTGATGAGAGAAAAATGGTTTTTTCCTGTACTTTAATTGCAAGTAAAATTGACAGTGCTTTTTCACGAAATTGAAGAAGTGTTCTTTTTCTTAAAAGAGATGTGAAGTTTCAATTTGCATTTTCCTTATGACAGGAGACTTCGAACATTTTTTCATGTGCCTTTTGGCCATTTCTAAGTCTTTGGAGAGTTGTCTAGTCAATTCATTTACTCAGTTTTTAAGTTGTTGATTTTTTTATTGGCAAACTGTTTGAGTTCTATATGTATTCTGGATATCAATCCTTCATCTAAGGAATAATTTGTATTTTCTCCCATTCCAAAGGTTGTCTTTTCACTGTAATAATTGTTTCGGTTGTCTTTTCACTGTAATAATTGTTTCCTTCTGTATGGAAGCATTTTAGCTTGCTGTTACCCCAATTGTTTATTTGGGGGATTATTGCCTGTGCTTTAGGGATCTTTTTAAAGAAATCTTTGCCTAGTCTAGTGCCTTCAAGAGTTTCTCCTACATTTTCTATTAGTAGTTTTATAGTTAGAGGCTTTATATTTTAAATCTTTGGTCTATTTTGAGTTGATTCTTGTTACAGTGAGACATAGAGGTCCAGTTTCATTTTTCTGCGGGTGGATAACCAGTTCTTCCAGCACCATTTGCTGAAAAGATTTTCTTTACTCCACTGCATTGTCTCGTACCCTTTGTCTAAGGTCAGTTTTATGATTTGAGTTTTATTTCCGGATACTCTATTCTGCTCCATTGGTCTATGTGTCTAATTTTTGCAAGTACCATGCTGTTTTGATTATCACCTCTTTGTAATATATTTTGAAATTGGGTACTGAGATGCCTCCTGTTTTATTCTTTTGGCACAGTGTTGCCTTGGTGATAATGGGGTCTTTTATGATTCCAGACAAGGTTTCTATTTAAATCTTTAGTTCTTCCTTTTTCCTTTTATTAGTTAATTATCTAACTTTTGCTACATAGAATTTTTTTTGAGAATGTTAAAATTTGGTTATGTTGCAAGTGAAACAGATTTGTCAGACCAAAGATGATTTCCTGTGAATTCTTACTTTTATTTAGAGCTATGTGATGGTCATTATGAGACTTTAAGAAGCTATTTAATTGATGATCCATGAATGGTGGTCATACTAATGGAGAATAAACCTAACCTGCTGCTTTTCTTTATGGCTATAGTTCTTTTTGTAAACATTTTTTATTGGTACTTTCCAATTTGGTGAGGAAAAAATGGGTTGAGATGATAAGAGATCTGCCTCTTATAAAAGAAAATTTCTATGTTTTTTTTGGGGGGGGCGTATCTTTGAACTATTATGAAAACTGATCCCCAAGTAGAAATTGCACCATTATCAAAGTTGTAAATATGAGAGAATTTCAGAAGAGTCATAGAAAAATGGAATTGAAATACAAATTTATTTTGATGCATAAAGATTTTGAAATACTTGAATAGTATTTTCATAGTGTTCATTTTTCCCACGAAATTTTTGAAGACCCCTTCACTTATGGCTCCAATTCCCTGCTAGAGGCTGTTTTTTTTCAGTCCACATGTTTCTTTTCAGTAAGGTGTGATCCCAATAGTCTGCTTCCATCATCTATCTAATGTATTGCTAGATTGGTTCTATTAGGATTGAATCCTGCCACTGCAAGAAGTACATAAATGCAGTAGGCCATAGACAGAGAGTCACCGTAATTCTGCATCTGCCCCGGCCCTGTGCCCTCCCCCTTCTCTCATTTCTTTTATCTCCTGCTTATTGGTCAAGTAGGTCATACTTGACCTTCCTGTTTCGTTTTACTCTGCTTGCAACACGCAAACCCTCCCTACCTGCACCTGGGTGACTCGTCGCTTCCTCTGCCTCTAGCATGGCCATTGTGCATAATCATAACGATGCTGGCAATGATAACAGTAATAATGGTATCATTTTTGGCTTCATAATACATCATCTGATTTTAGCTTTGTAGCAGTCCTGAAAGCTAGGTATTATCGCCACCCTCTGAGAGGTGAGAAAGCAGATGGATATCCAGAGAACTTAAGTGAATTGCCTAAGGTAATTTGGCCACGTGGCAGAGCCAGAAGTCTTTCTGATTGTATCTCATTCCTGAGCCCCTGCTTTTTTAATTTTTAAATTCGTGAGATGCGTGAACACATGCATGTGAGAGGAAGGGAGGGAGAAAAGCACCTTCCACACATAGGACCTGGTCCTACAGCAATCCCCTTCCTCCAGCCTTTCAGCCCATCAGATCCTGAGCATTTGCACAAGTACTACAGACTGACTGGTCCGGGGATTCGAACTGCTGCTCTTGAGCCCCACATAACCAGTGCACTATGGAACTGTCTGTGTATGTTTTCACTCTGACTTTGGACCTATTCTGCACTTCACTTTGACCAAATGTCAACACAAGCAGCTCACCTGTTCTCAGATTCTTGCCTACACTTTGCCAGCTGCACATTTCCAGATCCTACGTGTTCCAGTGGCGTCGTCTGCTGGATTATAAAACTCTTTGCACGGCTGGCCCCTCAGCTGTACACTCAGATTTTTAGTGCAGGACTGACTCAAGTCCTGGTGGCCATGACCACTGGGATTCTCTGAGGAAGAAGAATACCCTTGGCCAACTCAAAGAAGTCCTGCCAGTCGGAAAATGGTACTGCGATCTCTTAGACTCGGCCTGATCCCAACTGCAAAATGCACCACACGGTTCCTTGGTCATCACAAACTCCAAGTTACTGGACATTCTGTCGGCCAAAATACTATTATTTCAATAAACCACATTAAATTAATATCTTTCTTAGGCATCTGCCAGAACCCAGCTACTCAGAGACACCAAGATAATATTTTTCTGGTGCTTGCCTTCAGTGGAATGGCTGGGAGGTACTTCTGCACGGAGTCCGCCTGGTTCAGAAAGCCCATGAGAGCAAAAGCCAAGGCTAGGCAGTACTAGAAAGAAAACAGCACCCGACAGAGGGTGTCGGTTGGATGTGGAGAAAGGACCAGGAGTGAGATGGTCTGATTACACGTCTAGAGAACTGTACAGTTTGCAGAGCTCTTGGGTTGTCGGAAAAGGCATGATGTATTCTGTTTTTCTAAAAATGCGTCATGACTTTTCCAGCGAACCAGTATTTTGTGTGCCAGGTCTCCTCCCCCCTTTTTTTTTTTTTTTTTGGAGAGGTTTTTGCTATAGGGCTCATGCTCTCGCCAGACAGACAGAGAGAGAGAGACACAGAGACAGAAAGCGAGAAATCACCCCCCAGGGGGGATGGTCACACTGCAATCCCTTCTCCTCTCAGGATCTTGGGCACGCACACACACGCGCCTGGTGTGAGTTTTAAGCCACCGGTCCAAGACGGGAACCGCGGTCGAGTACGGAGTCCAGCGACATAGCCATTACGCTAACTGCTGGTTTCCTCCCCCCACCTCTTTGAGGTACCTGGAACTGCGATCTCCATGAGTCCAGATTAGAAAACTGAGGTTCAGAGCTGTCTTGTCCTGCTTCAACGCCAAAGCACAAAATCAAAATTTTAATTTCTTCTATCCTTAAACCTACTGGTTTTCTGCTAGCTCACGTAACAGACTTTTGATTTTGGGGGAAGCACTTGCTTCAGAAGTTCGTAAGCTGCGTATTCACTATCCGTCCTAGTGACTCTGGATCACCAAATCACAGATCTCTTCTTAGCAGCATTAATTCAGTAATTTCTTTTTTAGAGGGGAGAGGGGGACGAGGAGAGTGGCGCTTGCTCTCGCCAGAAAGAGAGACAGATAAAGAGAAATCACCCCCTGGGGGGATGGCCACGCCTCAATCCCTTCTCCATTCTCTTCTCAGGATCCTGGGCACGCACGCACATGCGCCCGGCGTGAGTTTTAAACCGGGTCTAGGGCTCGAACAGTGGTCGACTACATGGGAGTCCAGTGACATAGCCATTATACCAACTGCTGGTCCCAATTCAGTAATTTCTTAAGACCATTTGAATAGACCGGACTCACATTGGCAATATTATTGATACATGAGCTTGTGAAATTTAAAAAAAAATTTTTTTAAGAATTCTGAATTTTTTCCCCATTGTCGATAAAGTTGCCTAGAGCGTGATGGAAACACATGAAACTAATTTGTCTGATTAAACAGAAAAATTTATACAAATCATAAAATTAGGAAGGCAGTTTACAATGAAAGGCATCAGCTAGAGAAGGTAAATGTTATTTCTGTGGTCTATTTGGCATTTCATCTTAATGTAAATAGCATATACCAAAGAAACTGTGAAACTGATTAATGAATCCTCCTCCTCTGGTGTTAGGCAATGTGAGATGGAGGCAGCGAGGCCTTCCGTCCACGGAGAAGCATTCTCATGCTCGCAGGGGCGTGGAAGGGCTCCCCCTACGAGAACAACAGGTGCATGCAATTTATGCTCAAGGGCCGCTTAAGTATCTTTAATCAGTCCGTTTTAAGTCAAACCATATGATGTTCAGACACAGACATTTTCCTTTCAGTATCAAGTACTTTTCCCCCTTTTTTCCGTGCTCCACATTAGCTGTACCCAGCTGTGAAACTAGACTTGCCTTTTGTTACTTAAAAGCAGACAAAATGTTTACAACAGTTACAGTTGATTGCATGGTGGTTAG
The DNA here is from genome assembly GCF_000334495.1 of Tupaia belangeri chinensis. Lineage (NCBI taxonomy): Eukaryota > Metazoa > Chordata > Mammalia > Scandentia > Tupaiidae > Tupaia > Tupaia belangeri. The sequence goes on along the minus strand of NW_006208977.1, from coordinate 1,963,568 downwards.
TTTCATATTTCTCATTCCTGTCAAGGTGACCGTGGGTCTCTAAAGAATAAATCAGGTTACCTAACTCTTGTTTTCTGCTCAGTTCGGCTATAAATAGGTTAGTTGTTGCATCAAATATTGCAGGGTGACCACTCTGTTAGACCGGCCAGCTTGGCCAGCTTTCTTTTCCAGTGATAAAACTGCTTCACCTCATGGCCTAGAATTTGTGAATTGTAAACAAGTACTTCAGAGAGGTTTGTATGTAGAGTTTATTACACTTTACTGCTACTTTAGCAAAGAAAGAAATTAGTGTTAGCAAAGCAGAGCCATACCCTAAGAATCCTCCACAATAAGTTGTGTTTTATGTTTTTCCTAGTTTCCACTAATGTAGAATTAAGAGGTTAAAACCCAATGCCCTAAGGCAACCCACGGTCAATTATTTTTTTCTTATTCCATCCAGAATATGAGAAATTGAGAGTGCTGTTGCCAGTCCTAATGTCCTTTGTGGATGGGTGTTTGTTCTCACAGTTCATGTTGCACATGTAATTTGTTAATGGGCCTCTTGATAATTAAGACAGTATATTCATTTCCTCACACTGGTTGTTAGGTGATTACCTGTGGGAATTACATAAAGAGAGAAAAAAATGACCTGCTATGTTCTTCCCCTCCATGGTCCTACATGGGTTACGCCCGCCATGCTTGAGGGCTCAGCTCAGCTGCCTCTACTTCCCCCGTCCAGTTTCTTCCTCTTTCAAAATGTGACGTCTGGGCCAGCCCATGTCTTAGGTGGTTAAGGGAGTGGACCCCATGTGACTGATCATGGTTGCATTCCCTGCCGCAGAGGTTTGAAAAACATACAGGCACATGTGTGTGCCCCAGATCCTAACAGGATGGAGAAATAGAGAAGGGATTGTGGTTGGACCACATCTCATTGGGGGACTGCTTTCTCACTCTAAAAAAATAGGAAATGGGGGACTGGTCGGTGACATGATGGTTAAAACACTGGACCTCCCACGTGATTGACCAAGGTTTGAGTCCTGGACCTGGCGGCTTGTTTTCTCACTTTCCCTCCCTCCCTTCCTCTCTCTCTCTCTCTCTCTCTCTTTCTCTCTTTCTCTCTCTCTCTGTGTGTGTGTGTGTGTGTGTGTGTTTCTCTCTGATGCGCACATGTGCCCTGTAGCAAATGAAAACTAATAATAATAGATAATTTTAAAAAATAGGAAATCTTTCTTCTACGAAGATTGGATGCTTCAGTGCTAGGTGAATGTGGTAAAAATTGGATCTTATTTTGTTTAACATTGAATCAGAACCAGTTTGTAAGTGCTATTTGGAAATGAATGTTCGCCAATTTCAAAAATGTTCCCTTTTGTGTAAAATTATTTCAATCTCCTTCTTTCTCCTATTGCATTACTAGTTTTCACTTTGGCTTGAAATCCAATAGAAAATGGCTATTAAAAGCAGGTGACAAACTGATTTATGAGAAACTGGTTGGGTTCCCTCTCTGAAACGTGAACAATGAAATGTGAACTTCATCTTCAAATGTATTTACACAGGTTGTCACTGATGAATGCACATTGGTAAAATAACTACAGGAATGTTTTTATGCTGCCACTTCCAGTTGAAACGTTTCATGGAAGCTGTAGTTTTCGGCGTGTACTGAAGGTAGAAGGTCCCCCTCCTGTAGCTGATAGGAAATGACAGCATCCCCATCTTGCACACGGCACTGTCAGCTTATTAATAAACATGTAATAAAGTCCTCCAACTGTCTGGAGTGGAATTTTAGGTGTTATTTGTAATGTTTATAGTGTTACATTCCTTCTTTGCTGAATTAGCCTTGTACCAAGGGTGTTTAGTCGAAAGGGTGGGAAAAAATGACTATTGAAAAATGGATTCTTACTTTAGTACTGAAACCACATTGTAAAATTTAAAACATTCTCAGAGGCCAACGTTCAGAGCCAGACGAAACGCGGCTCTTGTGGGAGGCAAATAAATTCGAGCGAGCATAACAAAGGGAGATGCCTGTGAGTTTTAAAGAACTAAACCGGGACTCCTACAAGTATTAATAGTTGAGGCATGTGGGTATTCATCTTGATTGTACGTTTTCTGAGAAGACTTCACAGCGAATGTTCTGGGTAGTAGAAGGTATCCAATTCACTTTCAGTTTTTAAAATACATGTCAGTACTTAAGTAGGGTAGACAGCAGCACTAATCATATTAAGCACAGTGTCTGAACTCGCAGTGAATGCATAATTAATGTTTTGTTTTAGAGGACCCAATATATTAGTCAAGGGCAAGAGCTTCGTGCATAGCTTGTTCTATGGGTGAGGAGCAGAACCATGCCATGGTGCCGTCAGTACAGCCATGGCTCGCTCTGCTCACTAAATCTGTTTTGTTACACCTCTAATACGAGCCAAAGCCATCAGACAACCTCCATTAAAGTGTTTGCCGCGGAGAACTCTCTCTGGGATAGTAAATGCTAATTCAGTGTCAATTAGAAAAATGCTGCTAACAAAACACTGCGATTAATAAGGGGTACTTGTGTTGATTCATTGCTGGATTTTTTTTTTCTCCTGATTCCTTATAAGGATGCATCTTTCGTTACTTTCTATTTATTATTTCAAATATGTTTAGCTTGAAGTCACTTTACCATTTCATCTTTATTTTAAAATGTACCCAAATGTTTACCTCTCCATCAATATCCATTTAATCTTAAGCCATTTCAGTCTCACTAATTTAAATTCCTTTAGTCAAACCATTGAATAAAAGGTTCTGTGTAAACTCTTGAATTACAACACTCAAACACTTTTAAGAAGTTTCTGATTTCTATAATCCACTTTTTAGTTTTAAAGATGTATAATGTATATTTTAAAAATAAATCCAGTATTAATAAACATCCTGTTAACACAGCTAATAAACTGGAAACTAAAACTCTTTTCTTTTTGCAACTTTCAGACTTTATTCAATGGATGCTTTCAAATTTAAATATGGGAGTCAGTACTTTTATGCATACATATGTACTTTTAAGATGCCTAATTGAACTGCCCAGATTTGATGGTGTCAGTGGTCACAGTTCTCATTTTGTTTTGATGAAAATCATCTTGTGTTAAGTTCATCGATATGAGGCCGTTGAGCTGGTGTGAGTGGATGCCATGGAGTATAATGTGATGGGGAGAATTTAGCAATGATCCTTTGGGATAATCTGGTGCTTTAATTGTCTTATACTCAAGAATTAATGTCTGTTTCATTTTGTTAGTGTTTAAGATGTCTTATTAGTGTTTAAAACTTATGGGACAAAATTTACTTTAAATATAAATCAATGTATTAATAAAATAGGTTTAATGATATTGATTTGGTCTCTGACTTGTATTTTACTTTAGACAACGATAGATTGTGAATAATGCTAATTCGTTTCCTTGAATAAAAGAATCATAAATTTGGTGCAAGGGACGGAATGCCCTGTGCTTCATATTTTAGTCTTTGAACTAGAGTCTTGAAAGAAAATAGTTTAATTTGATCAAAACTGGGGGATAACTTTTGAATTAGCTTTGACTTTTTTAAAGAGAGTTCATTTTAAGGCAGATTATGGAACAGCTCACACATTTAAGCTCTTTGCTTGCTTTACTAACCTAACTTCTCTACTGAAGGTATGTATATATGTGTAATCTATCTATCTATCTATCTATCTATCTATCTATCTATCTATATATTTAATGTTTTGAATAGATTACTTTTTAAAGGATACCTTTCTTGTATTTTACTGGGGCTACCACTAAGCAAAGTTGAGACATTCTGATGGGTTCTTGACAGCTCACCACAATAAGCATATTTCACCTATTTATTATTATTAATGCACTTTTCTCAAATATTTATATCCTGGGGCAGGAAGGAAAGTTAAAATATTTTCTGCTGTACAGTCTTAATGTTTGTAAGTAAAAATGAACCAAAGTCTACTTAAACTTTCTGTACCTATAGGAATTACTAAGGTTCTTCACAAAAACTCAAGTGCGGTCAATGCGTTTTACTTACTGTATTTATGTAGATCAGAGCTAATAATACTGCACTAGTGATTTCTGTTAAATAAAAATTATGTATGTGCATGGCTGCACTGCACGGAAAATGCTTGCATTGCCTTGTGTTTAAATTAGAGCATTAATGTCATCATTTTTACCATATTTAAAAATAAAAAGTAATATTCTTTGCACACTTAGACATCCTTCTATTAATTACATACTACTAAAACGTTTTTGGCCTCAAGTACCAGAACAGTCTGGCAACATGGCCACATCAAAGTTAGTACCACCTTAGAAGTATTTTTAATTTTTTTCAAAAGTTGCATTTTTAATAGTAATTTGGATCTTTAAAAGTGTGTGTGTGCGTGCGTGTGTGTGTGTGTGTGTGTGGTTTTTAAATTACAGCCTGGAACCTTGAAGGCCTAACCAGTACCTCAAATTTGTTGCAGATGCTGTATATAAATCTGATTTATCTTCTTATTTTACAATGTAGACATCTTATGTTTAATTTTCCTTTTTTTTTTTTTAACTTCCAATAGTTTAATAAACAAATTTCACTGAATTAACTTCTCAGGAAAAGAAAAAGCTGTGAAAAACAAACTACCTATGTTCGTAGATTTTAGAACATGAAAGGATTATAGAATTGTGTCACTGTTACCTGCATCTTAATGATGCAGTTTTGAGCATTTCCTTTTTCAGCTGTCATCTGTGGTTTTTTTTAGTTTGTCATATATTTCTGAAATTAAAATGTTAGCTTTGAACCTTAGAAACAATGTCTATTTGACAAAAAGCATTCTCTGCAGCCATTAAAAAAAATATTCAAATATCAGATAAGTATTTTATTTAGTTATGACTTGATGTTACCTATGTTTCTTTTATCCTATTTTGAATTTTTGGACAGACGTAATTCTCAAATTTTCATTCGGTAATAATAAACCATTACCGTCTAGTGGTTATGGTGCAAAGACTACAGAATTCTCTAAATAGATAGATATTCTATAATTTTTTCGAATACATGAATTCGCATAAAAATGCTCTCACCTCAAATATTTAGATAATTAAATAAAAAGGATTTTGGAGGAGGGGAGCATGGTGCTTCCAGTGGGAGAAATTAAGTACATTATGGATGGATTTATGATTGTGCAGCTGGACTGAGTTACAACACGAGTAGGGAACCTAAACAAAAGCGCTTAACTTTAAAAAGAGCATATCTCAGGTACATTTCTAAAATCTGTATTTTTACATTTCTTTTAAACACCCGTTTCACATTAATTAAAAAAAAAAAAAAAAAAAAAACTTCCTCTTTAGATTTCAGCTGTTATTTCTAGGAACATTGTATTTAAATTTTAGTTCACAGAAATGACATTTCTTCTTGACAATAGCACTTTACATATGGAAATATAGTGTATAAATAATGTAACCTTTCTTCAGCTGACTAGGCCGTTGCCACGCAGAACCCTTTACTCAGGTTCCCCATTCCTCCTACCTGGATTCCATTGTTTGATTTCTGTTTGTGCACATACTGTCTGAATCAGCCTAAAACTTCCTGTGCTCTGTACATCTTCTGTAATCTTTAGCAGGATCTTATTCTTAGTGCTTATACAGTAGAGCTATTTTTACTTGGGCTTACGCGGGTAAACCAGCTCTTTCAACCTCTCCTGTATTTTGTTTGCTTTTACTGTGTTGCTTTAAGGCCCCTTGAGAAAACTCCCCATGATCATTTTCTTCTTTGCACTGTAAGCTTTGTAAGCCATGTGTTCCTTTAGCAAAAGATAGGAAGATGCAGGCTGTTTGCACCCAACCAAAACAGACCTCTTTACCTTGAAAAGCATGTCTGTAAAAAAGCCAACTTTAGCAGAGCTGTGATAGCAAAAGAATGCGGTGACCCTGGATAAAACAGAACTGTATATGGTTGGTGGTTTTGTCTTTGTTTATTAAAGAATCAGATTGCATGCCTGATCTTCCCTTTTCAGGCTACTAATCAGCCTGGGTAGGAAGCACTACAGTCACATATTAAGAAATCCATAGAAATTAGCTTGTGATGCTCCTTATCCCAGCATATGCAAGGGATCTTCAGAAAGTTCATGAGAAATGTATATTATGAAAAAAGTGCATGCATTTCAAAACTTTGTTGCACCAAACTAAGATGTTTTACTTTCTTTTCTTTTTTTTTTTTCTTCTGTGAACTCGTTTTTAAGTCCCTTTATGAACCTGTAGGCTCTATGCTTTTTTTTTCCCCCCTCTCCTCTTGGGAGAATGTAGTGAAGGTGATGAAGCCAGCCAGTGCCAGCCTGGAGTTTCCACAAAAATCAAGGAAGTGGGAACCAGCAGTTAGCGTAATGGCTATGTCGCTGGGCTCCCACATAGTCCACCGCGGTTTCGTGTACCGGACCCGGTGACTTAAAACTCACGCCGGGCGCATGTGCGTGCGTGCCCAAGATCCCGCGAGGAGAATGGAGGAGAAGGGATTGCGGCGTGACCATCCCCTCTGGGGGTGATTTCTCGCTTTCTGTCTCTATGTCTCTCTCTCTCTGTCTGGCGAGCGCACGTGCCCTATAGCGAAAACCTCTCCAAAAAAAAAAAAAATTAATTAAAAAAAAATCGAGGAAGTGAAATCCTTTAGACAGAAATAGGGAGTTTTCAGTCCCCAGTTACATTACACTACAGAAATAAGTATTCTATGAGTGACTGTATTCTGCCTCCCTCAGCATAATTCCTCCCTCCCTAGGAAAACATTGCTCCCATGTTTTTAAAACATTTGTATAACTGAAGCACTAGATGGGTAAGCTTGCCTGTTTAAGATAAAAATCTAAGAAATGCCTATCACTGATTAGAGGATTTGAAGCCCATCACTGCCTCTAAAGTGCATCTTCACAGGCAATTAAAAGTCCCTGATAACTTCTGATAGAGTTACTCGTAATGGACAGAAACCCATATATTAAGGTATTGTTTACGATCACAGATTGAGAGCCAAACAGGCCTATAGTGAAATTCTGCCTCTACTCACCCGGGTGTATTGCCTATGTGTTACCTAAGCTCATTTTACCTCATGTTTTTCATATATAAACTGAGGCCAGTAATACTGCCCTCTAGGAGTTTGTCCAAGAATTAAATTAGATCTGTTCCTCTTTAAACTTTCTCCTTTGTCATCTTAACTGTCTTTGTTCTCTCAGCTGCTGTCGCCTTGTCATCCTTGTCTTGGCCGAGTGCATCTTGGTGGTCTTCATGACATTGTGGCTTTCTCTCCTTTCTTTGCTGCCTCTTTCCTCCTTATTTTCTTGTCTTCCATCTCTCCTTTCTCCTTTACATCGTTTCTCCTTTGCTATCCAGACCCATCATCTGTCAAGACCTTTCAAGAACCTTCCAGGACCTTGTGACTTTAAACATTGTTTGAAAACCTATGAGTTTAGTCTACCTATGAAAAGCCATCGCACGGTGACTGGTCTATGGTTGTGCCTTCATTAAATATTAGCGGGGTCAGGAACCCCATTTACTGCCATATCAATAGCATCATGTAACTGATACTACATAAAATTTCTCTTGAATAAATTAATGATAAATTTCTGTTGCAGAGTAGAGTTTGGATACATTCAAGTCATTTAAATAAATGACCAACTGGTCATTGATTTGTAGACATCTTAAAAGAGCAGTTTAGTGAAGAAGTCGAAGGGCATTTCTAAGTAGTTACTATAATTTAGAATAACCATAAAGCAGCTTAAGGGAAGCCAAAAGGAGATTGTTTAAATACCTTTTGATGTATCCATTGAAGGAAATACTTTGCAGCCATTACAGAGGATAAGTAGATTTATCTATCTCCCCACATACACATTTTTTAACACAAATTATGTTTACTATATATCGTTAAGTAGAAGAGCATGTTGAGAAACCATATATATGAAGATTATAGATCTGTGTCAGCACTATGGCTTATCTTTTTTATTTCCTTTTTTTCCCCCTATAGTTTCTGATATTATTATCAGAAAACAAAGTTCAACTTTTTTAAAGCATAAAAAAACTTTTATATATTAAAAACCATATTGAATCAGCCTATGGCATGGTGGTTAAGGCAGCTGAATCCCAAATGGCCAACTGCACTATTCAAGTCCCGGACCCGGTGGCTTGAAAAACATGCCAATTTTGTGTGCACATGCACCCAAAATTCCAAAAGAAGAAACGGAGGAGAAGGGATTTTGGTGTGACCAGACCCCAAGGGGGAGTGGGAGGTGCTTTCTCACATACTTTCATTCTCTCTTTCTATCCCCAGTAAGCACACATGCCCTCTGCCAAAAATTAAAAAAAAAAAAAAAAAGTAAACAGGTTGGCACCTATTTTATAGATGTTTCTGAATACTTCCATTAGGCGTAAATTTATTGTCAAAGTCCTAATTAATTACAGTTCCTAATTAAACAGTCTTTGGTGATCTATTTTTGGAATTTTCTCAGTATTTTAAGAATTTTTGATATTTAATTTTTAATATTTCCTTCACAAATATACTATCTCCCAGCCTAATTCAAATAAAAGTTGAAGACTCCAAACTTTAGGAGCAGGTATTCCTTTCCAATTTTTAGGATAACTTGTGCCTGTATATATATTAGGTCATTGGAAAAGTCATGATGTACTTTTCTGTTTTATGGGGATTTTTTTTTTTTTTTTTTTTTTTTTTTTTGCTATAGAGCACGTGCGCTCGCCAGACAGATAGAAAGGCAGAAAGCGAGAAATTAATCCCCTGGGGGGGTGGCCACGCTGCAATCCTTCTCCTCCATTCTCCTCTTGGGATCTTGGGCACGCATGTACACGTTCCCGGAGTGAGTTTTAAGCCACCGTGTCCGGGACGCGAACCGCAGTCGACTACGTGGGAGTCCAGCGACATAGCCATTACGCTAACTGCTGGTCCCGATTTTTCTGTTTTTTTATTTTTTTAATGCAAAAATGCATCATGACTTTCCAAAAACCCAATACTTTATTGAGTCTGCTCTCTTGTTTACAAAACGAGTAGAAAACGGGAAAAAGAAAAGCATACAGGGCCAGCTCCTTAGCGCCGTGGTTAAGCACTATGCATAGAGATCCAGATCCCACATGGCCAACTGTGGTTCAAATCCCAGTCCCAGAGGCTTGGAAACATCCCAGGCACCCTCGTGTGTGCACGTGCACATGCACCCACACCACATCGAAGGTGCTTTCTCTCCTTTCTCTAGTGAGCTTATGTATATGCCCTCTGGCAGTAAAAAATATAAATTGGGTTATTGGGAAAGTCGTGTTGCATTTTTGCAGAGGAAAACACATCATGACTTTCTCCACAACCTAATAGAAAAATGAACACAGCAACGCTGAAGACCGTCTTAGCAGATTTAGAAAAATGAGTTTTCAGGCCCATTCTAACATCCCTTCAGTGTAGTGACATACTCCAGTTTAAACAAAGACATAGAAACTTATGTGCCAGGACTAGCAGGTGGTGTGGTGGGTAAGGTGCCAGACTCCCACATGGCTGACCACTGTTTGAGTCCCAGGTCTGGCAGCTTGCTTTCTCGCTCCTCCCTCCCCCCATTTCTCTCTGTTCAAATAGAATAATACTACTAAATAAAATAAATGATTCTTTAAAATAATTTTTAAAAATTGAGAAAGAACCCTATGTGCCGGAACCAGCATATGGTATAATGGTTACATCGTTGACTCCCATGTAGTAGACCACAGTTCGAGGCCCAGACCTGGTGGCTTCTCACACTGGGTGCATGTGTGTGCAATGGAGAAGAAGGGATTGCCGCGTGGCCATCCTCCCTGGGGGGTGATTTCTTGCTTTCTGTCTCTGTCTCTCCAGCATGTGCCCTATAGCAAAAACCTCTCTTACAAAAACAAGAGTGTGTGCCAAGTTGATAGTCCACAGCCACTGCTTGTGAACATAGGTATTGGGGATAGCTGCCACCTCCTGGCAGCCCTGTCTGTCCCTGCCCAACAACGCCCTGGACTTCCACAGCAAGAGGGCCAGCATCCCTCCCAGTTGGTCCCACACTGTGCTACGTTGGCGGCCTAGTATTTCAAGTCATCCCTGGTGTCTGTTGGTTACATGTTTTGGTTACAATGATTGCCTCGACAGTCTGCTTAAGAGAAAAGACCTGAGTATTACACAGTAAAAACAAGTCGAAAGTTGGAGCCTGCCCTTTCCCACCCCCCTTTTAAAGTTTCTTTATTTATTTCCTTCATGTTGAGGTCCCGGGGCGGGGGAGAGGGAACTCCTGACAGTCTCCGTGCCATGATCCTCCCTCCGGCCCTGAAACCAGTCAGGATCGTGGGCACGGTCAGGTAGACCAGAGATGCAAACCCAGGGCTGTCTCCTATGGCTCTGGCGTTACACAGCAGCATCTCCACTTCCTGTGCCATAACCCTCCCTGAGCCCAGACCTAGATTCTTTAATCCTTACAACAAATTTGGGAGGCAGGTGTTGTTATCCATTTATAGAGCAAACAAAGCAATTTGATGAAACACCAAAAACCTCCACCCACTCATGCTTCCTCGCTTCTCCCACACAAAGGAGCTTCTGCTGCTTTCACTCTTCTCTTGAGAAACAAGGAAGTGTTAGAGTACTCCCATGTTTCTGGAGCCCCTTAACAAAAATCAAGGGGGTAGGAAAGGGCAGGCTCCAATTTTCAACTTGTTTTCACGGAGGAAAGTGAGTGCCCGACGAGATTCATTGTGGCTCTGGCTCTGCATGATAAAATAGTTTCAGTAACTGAATGTGGCCAGATGATCACATTAGACCTTCACATGTGCCGACAGTAAATGAACAGGTCCAGAAACAGATCAAACATTCCATCTCGAGTGTTCTGATGACAGTAAGCAGTATTAAAACATGGTGAACAGATTTTCCCCTTCAGTTATTATGCTGCAGCCTATGTACTAGCAAATATGCAGGCATGTCGTGAGACGGGCTGTCGCTATGCAGAACGTTGACATGTGCCAGTGCTGCCATGCACTGCAGGGACAGTAACGATGTCATGATTCTGAAACCCCCATCAGCAGCTTTTTGACCAGATCCTTTCCATGTATATAGACTCTTCTGACTTAAATATTGGAAGACTAGGTTATAATGCGGGACAGTAACGATGTCATGATTCTGAAACCCCCATCAGCAGCTTTTTGACCAGATCCTTTCCATGTATAGACTCTTCTGACTGAAATATTGGAAGACTAGATTATAATGCAGGAAACACAACAATCCCAACTCGAAGTTTCCTTGAATTAGATGTACATTTTCTTCACTTCTATCTGTTTTTAAAATACTCAAATATGCTTTTGTTTGGGGTTTTTTATTTTCTGTAATATTCCTATGTCCTACGTTAGCGTTTAATCATGAACCAACTGCCCCATCATTCATCGTCCAAACATCATGAAATCATTGCAGATGAGGTGAGGAGATAAAGTAATTGGATTAGAAATGGGTGGTTTAAGTTTACACCATTTTATTATATCAGGAATTTCTGATATTTGAGATGTCGCTTTCCACAGCTGTGCGATCACTTGTGCCCACGATACGTACATGAAACCAGGTTCTGTAATCTTGTTATTTTGAATTCTGAAAGAGGATAAGTATAGATGGTCAAATCTTTTACCTAAAAAAGTTTTCCCGAAGTAAAACAACTGATATCTCACTTTAAACGACATGGAGGTATGATCTTTTGCGTTACTGAATATTCTTTCTATCGATTCTCTGCTTTCTATCACTTTGAGTCTATAAGCAATTTCGTGAGTGGTGGTGGCAATATGTGAGTTTGATAGCTTATACTGTAAAATTTTCTATCCATAAAATTTCCCTATCTTAAGAAAATAAATTATTTTTAATTTTGTCAGTCTTACAAGTAGATTGCCCTAGCCTGACCTATTTTTTTTATAAGATTAAGTTTTTCTATTGGATTTATCCGCAGTTTAACTTATTAAATTCTTTGAGAGGAAGGAAAAAAAATCTATTTGCAGCATTAAGAAACATCTATTAAAGAATATTCCTGGTTATTTTTTACTTTTCCTGTGTTTATTTTGATGCTGTCACTACTTTAAAATAAATTAATTTTTAATTATAGAAAAATAAAGTATTAAAGGAAAATTATGCATTGCTATAATAGAAACTTAATAATCTAACAGCGTTGAGAGAATTTTGCAATTAGAACTTAAACCATGCTTATAAAAACCATGAAGCCCATATCATTTTAGATATTGTTGACATTTTTAGCTTAAAAACTTGTAATGTGGTAACTTATTTGTAGGGATATGTGGTATTTGTGAAGTTCTTTACAAAGAAACCAGGTAAATCTTGGGTCAGTGTGGGTTTGTATATTTTCTGAGACTTGCCCTCAAATTTATTAAAAATAAGCCAAATTTATTGAAATCAGTAAGTAAGTTTTATATTAAGAATGATAGTAAAAGTTTAAAAGCTTTGTATTTTAACAATTAGGTTTTGTATTCACTTAGTTAGATTAGGCTGAAATTTATTTTTGTACTTTCTATGAAACAAAATCAAAATGTAGTAACCAATTGTATTTTTATTTAATAATTAAGAGTATTTTAAAAGGGCATGTTTACATCTAAACAAAGGAATAAAATTTTTTGTGAGTCATACTTTTTAAAGGAAGCTTCGAGAGAATCTCTGGTAATCCATTAATCTATACTATTGTAACTGCAGTTAAATTACACTAATTTGGACTAATTGGATTTGTAAAAGTTGAAAATATGAAATATTTCTGAGGAAATTAGGTACTGGTATTTTTTTTAATTAAATGATCATAATAAAGTCCTTAAAAGAATTCATATTATTAAATGTAGTTTTCGAATGTGTTTTGAGTCTCTTTTTATACACCTCCTGGTAGCTAGTAGTGAAATGAATTGAATGAATGAATGTGATTTGCAATTATACTCAAAGCACTTGATAAAATAAACTTGAAGATTCTTAAACAGTCATCAAGTATTTTAAATGCCTACCATTACTGCTGTCAACAAATATCGTTAGCACTACGAAATGGCACTGTGTAGAATGAAAGAGTTTGCTAAATGGAGGTCGTTTCATCCCGGTTTTAGTACAGATGATAAATAAGATAACTAGTGAAGTCTGTATTCATAAAACTTTTTATAATTGTTATTAAAGAAGCATCTTTTCTTTAAAAATAGTCTTTATTCCAGATCTTTTCATTTGTGTCATTAGAATCTTTAGTGAAGTTTTATCTGCTCTTTTATATGGCTTAAGTGAGACTGTTTGTCACCATATAGAAATCCTTCTTATTTTGCAAAGCGTGTGTAATATCACAGATGATAAATGACTTTTACAGAAAGGAATCTTGGTATCCCTAACAGTCCTTTGAGTTGGTTTTTCTGAATTCTTTTGGTCTTTCTTTACCTGGATGTTAAGGAATCTTTTTTTACACCATAAACATTAATAATAATTTTTCTGTTACTTGTAATTAAAATACCTCATAATGTAGACTCTATAATATTTTGCAGTTCAACAAATGTTAATACCTGAAAGAAAAGGCGATAATTCTTTATCATCTATTATATGTAGATCTTCAAAGAATGTTATCTTTCTATTTTTATCTGGTCTCATACTCAAGATTTTTAGGAATATTATCAATGATGCTTATGTGCTTGTTAAAGTATTCTTAATTGTCAATAAGATGAGATAAACATACAAAGTTATCTTCTCTCTTGACTTTCTCAAAATCATGAAATCCAGAAAACAATGTAGATGTTAGAAAATGTTTGTTTTCTGGAAAAAATTAACTGGATCTTAGAAGTACTTTAATGGTTGTTCACATTGGAAGATGAAAAGCATCCGCCTTGTCAGATAGTGTTTCAGAGCACAAGAATAACTCTGTAAGATGTCTAAGTTTGCTTTATATGTAAGAGACAGGTGTTTTCACCTCCAAAAAGGGATGGTAAGCACATAAAAAGAGATTTAATCTGTTCCCAAAGAATATGTGTGATGAACAGTATTGGAAAGGATTCTGAAATCAACCCACTTAATAAGCTAAAAAATAGCCATCCCATTTAACTTCAACAGCAGAAAGTATCCCTTCGAAAGGGGCAGTTCTTGACTAGACATTGGTAAATTAAATGTCCTTGGTGTGTTTTTAATTAAATTTATTTAGACCATCGTAGAGTCATATGCGGTTGTAAGAAATAATATAGACAAGCCAGTGTGCCCGTTCCCCATGTTGTAACGTCTTGCAGATCAATAGTGTGGTATCACAAGCAGGATACAGGCATTTTTAAGTGCTTTCTTACACTGCGGTGTGTGTCTAATTTATCTGTCATCAAAAGAGCACTTTGCCCGAAAGAAAGGACTGACTGGTGTGCAAAATGTTTACAGTCTCTGGTGAAATTGTAGTTTACCATTTGCATTTTTGGTATATGAGAAATTGCAACTGAAAATTATTTTGCCAATGCTCTCTGAATGAACTGAATAGTTTTTTTCCTTAGGGAAAAAAATGCTTTTTGAATCTATCCAAATGGCCAAAGCATACACTATTATTTTCTTTTATTGTGAATAAAGGACAACAGTATGTTACTGCAAATCTAAAAATTAGCTTTATAATTAACCTAATATGTAGCATTTCTGCTGAGATTATTGTTATTAGTGTGTGGGCACATAAATTTATACTATAAAACTGTTCGTTTTTCAGTAGGTGAACCTTAATGTTTTATATGGTGTCCCTTTAATGCTCATTCTTTTAACTTGCTATAGGGCACATGTGCTTGCCAGAAGCAGGGGGGGGGGCATAGAGAGAGAGTCCCTTCTCCATTCCCCTCTTGGATTTTGGCACTACATGCACCTGGCATGAATTTTAAGCCTCTGAGCCTGGGACTCGAACCGCAGTCAACTACATCGGACCATTAAACTATTTAATGATGAAATTTCTCGAACTAATGTACTATTTTGTGGAAAATGAAAATGTGGTTAGTGTCAGTTTAGCAAGCATATGACTGATTTCATTGGGTCATCAGAAAAGTTAACGATGCATTTTTATAGAGAAAAAGTATGTCATGACTTTTCCAACAACCCAATAGATTAGTAGTTCTCAAATTTTACAGAATGTGAAAAATCACCAGTGAAGCAGGTTGAAAATGCAGGTGCCATCTCTGCTCCTAGATGTCTGACTTTAGAAGCCAGGTGTGGGGCCCAGGGGCCCACATTTGTATTCAGTACGACAGAGGATTCTGATGTCGAGAGCCCCAGAACTACACTTTGAGAAACAGTTTAGGAGTTACTAAGCTTCCCAATATCTACGATACTGCAACAGGAGACCAATATTATTCTCTAAATGTGCATGAAGAACATCATTTTTGTTTTCCAGATTTGTTTTCAAGTATGAAATTGCTATTTTTTATACTCTTTTATTATTTGCCCTGTTGGAATCATTCGATTTGGACCTTGCGGTACAGTGACACTTGTGCTCTGCAGTTAAAATCTTACACCAACCCCTGGCTGGGAGCTCAGGAGAAATAGAAGCATGTGGGCAGTAAAGAGCGTAGAGCAGAGATTGAGAGCCACCAAAAGTCTCTTCCTTCAGTAAGCTTGCTTAATCTAATGGGTTGTTCAGTCTTTCTTTTTTTCTTTCTTTCTCTCAAGTCTTTTATTTCCTTTTTAAAATAATGACAGAAGAAATGAAAAGCGGTGCATTAGGGTTCGCAATGGCAATATTGAGGAAGAAAACATTGGCGTAGAGAAAAACGAAGAAAAGGTAAAGGTAAGTTATTTTAAAAAGCTCAGGAGTTTGAGTGATCTGGCACTAAGGCAAGAACCCTGACTTGTTGAAAACGTGGTGCAGCGATGTTGAGTAAATTGTTCTGAAAGTTCGGAAATAGAAATTTTAGAAATATTTCTATCAAACTGGTTTTAATTTTATAAATATTTGGGTACTCAGAGCAGAAAATGACTTCATTAATCTAGAAAATCCATTTTTATGCAACATCTTATTTCCCAGAGATGACAGAAAAATGAGGTGTGACTTACTCATTTGACTTTTGAGTCATCCTTCTGCGGAAAGCTAGCTAATTATATAGACTTTTTAAAGACATTTTTCTCATTACTGACAAAAAAGTCTAGATTTGCTTTCATTCATTTCCAGCTTGTATAACCCTGTACATTTGACTTGGCTGTGACATACTGATGTTTCTGGGAATTTCTTGCTATAAAATGTGGTTGAGCTTTGATTGTTTGGATTCTGTACTTACTCTTATTTTTGATATGTGCATGTCAAAACTTGCAGTGAATCTCTTACCTCAAAATGCATTTTTATGCTAGGGTTTGTTTGTTTTTTATAATCTCATTTACAAAGTTAAGAGAACAAAAACTCCAACTTGCCTCTAATGTTAGAAATGAATTATAGTGAATATGATGAAGAAAGGGCATGTATGATTTTAGTATAATTTTACCTTTATAAAGATATTTGCAGGTGCAGGTAGCTCATTTAAAAAATCAGTACTTTTTTTTTTTTTTTTTTAAGGGAGGTTTTTGCTGTAGGGTGCTTGTGCTCACCAGAGAGAGACAGAGAGACAGAAAGTGATAAATCAATCCCCAGAGGGGATGGCCACACTGCAGTCCCTTCTCCATTCTCCTCTCGGGCACTCACGCACACGCACCCTACATGAGTTTAAGCTACTGGGTCTGGGACTCGAGCCACAGTTGACTACATGGGAGTCCAGCGACATAGCTATTATGCCATCTGCTGGTTCCCCCAAAAATCAATACATTCTTGACCTAAAGGATTTTTTAAAAGTTTGTTTGTGTCTTTCGTGAGAGAGAGACAGAGACACAGTCATCCTCAATGGGATCTTCACACTGCAATCCACTCCAGCCTGGCCAGCCTGAAGCCTGGGCACTTGTGGCTCACGTGCACAGGGAGATCCCAGGATGTGCCCCAGGACCTTCTGGTGCAGGCCCATTATCATGGAGAGTGGCGTTACTGTGGCACCACCACTGCTGGCCTCCTAAGATTTTTTAATAAAATAAATTTGTAGAGTTTAGTTTCCATTCTGTATTGAAATCTTTTCCGTTGTTTATGTTTTTCATTTAAAGTTTTTCAGACTACAAGTTTACTTAAGCTGCCCTAAGTTTTTATTGCCCCCTGAAGACATATGCACTTGTCAGAGAGAGACAGAAGGAGAAAGTAGAGAAAGCACCACCCAAAGGGAATGACCACGCCACAGTCCCTTATCCATTTCTCCTTCCCTTCAGGATTTGGGCATGCATGCACATGCGCATGGGATGTTTTTCAGGTCACACTGTTCAGACTTGACCCATGTAGTTGGCCATGTGAGATCCAGCTGGCCTAACCATGTGCCATGGAGCTGACCCCTTTCTTTGTTTTTGAAATCAGTGAGAAAGCTTTCTGAGACGCTGTGAGGTGGTAAACAGTTCAATGGATAAGCATGTTTTTAGGTTTTGGGGTTTATGGTTTGTTTTTAATGGTTCACTCGGGAGGATGCTGGGAGGTCAGCCTTCATGCTGCCAATGAGACTGTAAATCTTTCTAGAGGATTTTAGAAGTATAATTTTAAATTGTTAAAAAATATACATTTCTTTCAACCCAACAATTCCATTTCTAGAAATTTTATCCGAATAACTTATCAAAATGTATGCAGATATGTTTATGTATTATAAATACATAAAATAATTAAGTATGTTGAATACAGAAACAGCCTCAGACTAAATGTTTTTCCCACTTAATGTTATACTAGAAACATAAAAAATACATTTTCAGTGTATAACCACATGGAAGTGGTTATATTGAATGAAAAATATCAGAATTGTTTTATGTATAGGATGTATGATATGTTTATTTCTGTAGGATCCAAAAATATTTGTATCTTAAATTTTTTTTTCCTCCTTTTGGAAAATAATGTATCCTAAGTGAAAGTAAAATACTTAACAGTGGTGAGGAGAATAGAAATATCGGGTTGTCAGGAAAGTCACAACAATTTTTTTTTTATGTTTTTCTACGCAGAAATGTATCACGATTTTTCTGACAAACCAATAATTATCCCTGTAAGAAAAATTATATATTTAATGTTTTAACCCAGGAAGATTTCAGGATACCGTTGTTAGAAGAATGTGATTAGGATTTCTAAGACGTGCTTATATATAGGCATTAAGAACTATCTAATACAGATCCTTTCAAAAGAATAATTGAGTGAGTGGAGGAAAACTAATATAAAGGGAGACTGGAAGGACTAGTAAGTTAGATGTCAGAAGGACAGGAGGATTTGCATCTTGGCATTTGTGGGGGCAGGCGTGTCTCTGCAGTTCACTATTAAGAAATCATTACTATATGTCTAGGTTATTCTGCGTGTCCTTCAATAAATTGAATATATTCTTGGTTTTTCTTTCCATGTGGATTTAGGTCGTATTCAGACACAGTTTTATAATTCTATCAGCGCTCTTACTTCCGAAGTGGTCTTTAATGGCAGGAGCAGTTCAATATCTTTAACATATTTCTGTCACCTAGCAATCTCACTGTACTAAAATAAACTAAATTGCAGTACTACGATTCTTTAAAATATTTCTTCAGCTGGTGATCATTAAAGGAACTCAGATGAATGAAATTCCCTAGCAGAGAGAATGGCATCACTCAGCCTATATATTGGTTTATACCTGTTGTCCAATATTTTTAAATACATGCTCAAATAGACATACACATGACATGTCAGAATCTGACTTTTTTCTCAATACCACATTATGAACTTCCTAATTATTATTTGGTTATGCAGGATTTTTAAAATATTGTATATTGTCGCATTTGATGGGTAACCCAAAATTTACACTAATTAAGCCCATTTTGTCTAAAATACTGAAATTATGAAATTATATCTGAAACTTTATAAGTGATTTTACTAATGGTAAACATACCAGTTTTCCTTTAAGAAAAGAATAAAACCCTTTGAAACATTTTCTCCCCAGTATCCTCATAATAGTAATGATTTTACTGGTAGCAAGGGTTTTTTGGGGTGTTTGTTTGTTTGTTTGTTTTTTGGTCTTTTTGTTTGTTTGTTTACTTATTTATTTCTTCTGAGAGAGAGAGGAGGGAAAAAAAAAGAAGAAAGAAAGACGGTCACCCCCAACAGTGTCTTTTACAGAATGCGTGAAAACTTAGAGCAAAAATCTATGTTCGCTCTCGGAGCTCGTACTCCAGAACTGGTAGGGTTAATCCTTCACAAGTAAGAAATGTGAACTCAAAAAAAAAAAAGAAGAAGAAGAAGAAAGAAAGAGAAGAAAAAAAAGCAGTCTCTGGTCCAGGTGGTAGCACATTTGTCACAGAACTGCCCATGTGGGAAAGATTCCGTATCCCGGTGCCTGGTGAGACAAATTTTGAAAGCCTTGGTATTGAACATCATGCTGCGTCCTTCCCCTAAACTTCGTGTTGGCAGTAATTATTTGCATTTCTGTGGATCGCATTATTGTACTGCCTCTTATTATTTCATAAATAAGCATCTCGTTTCTTGAGCTGAAGCCAAGTCTTTGCCTACGGTGGCCTGATAACCTCATTGCAGCCAGTGTCTTGCTCAGTCCTCAGTGTAATGTGCCGTGTGGTGGATAAGGTGATGGTGAGGCATAGACTGGCGATCGCACTGCCTGGGGTTCAGTTCAGATTCTATGACTCTGGTCAGTTATTTTGTTTACCTTGGTCTCAGTTTCTTCATCTTTAAGATGAAGATAATTAGGTTCATACCTTACAAAGAGGGGTATAGTGAGGATTACATGAGATAATACACCAAAAAACTTAACCCAGAGTTGGTAATAGTAAAAACCCTCTGTAAAGTAATTAACTAATAGTAGGAAGTTGTTCCTGATTTTTCAATAAATAGAGAAATCAGTGGATTGCGATAGCCTGATCAGTATAAAAAAGGCACAGTCCCCGTTGGTGTTCCATGTTTTGTCTGTCCGTTATATTCATCTGATTACTAGCTAGACTTAGCTGTAGATTTTCACCTGCTGTGATCAAGTGGTGAGTGGTTATCATAAGGGGCTCCCATTTTAATTAACTCTTACAATATTAGCTAGTATCAGTCTAATGACTTGTTCATTCAGAAGTAATTTGGTCAACTCATAGGAAATAAAATTTTCTTAATCATGAAATCGGCAGCCAAGAATGTGCACAATTTTTCAAGTGGGTTTTAAATTAAGTAACCTAGCTACTTTTACTTATGTCTAAATAAACAAATGGAATTTCTTAGCAATAAAACGAAATGAATAAGGTACAAAAGTCGTGTTAAAATCACAAACTTGGGACCAGCAGTTAGTGTAATGGCTATGTCGCTGGACTCCCATGTAGTCGACCACGGTTCGAGTCCTGGACCTGGTGGCTTAAACTCACGCCAGGTGCGTGTGCGTGCATGCCCAAGATCCCAAGAGGAGAATGGAGGAGAAGGGATTGCAGTGTGGCTATCCTCCCGAGTGGTGATTTCTCGCTTTCTGTCTCTCTGTCTCTCTCTGTCTCTCTGGCAAGTGTACGCGCCCTATAGCAAAAATCTCTCAAAAATAAAAATAAAAAGATCACAAACATAAGCCATTTCATTCATAAGCATCACAGCTTTATGTGCTGAAAAAGTCAGGTGGATGCGTTGGAAGCCTAGTAGTTAGGAGAGAGTCCCTGCGTGGCCTTCAGTGCTTTGTTCCAGAACTTACTTCAGCTCATCGTGCTGACTGGATTGTCGCCTCTCTCGTTGCACTAAATACCTGTAATCCTTAAACAAATCAATTTGCCCTAACAATAAGAAAAATAAAGTAAAACTTGTGAACAGCACAGGTGTGGAGAATTTCAACCGAGCATAAGCAAATAGAGCTGTGGAAAATGTCATTTCGAAAAGCGCTCCTCAAAGTGAAGAAGCCTTCCCTAACAGGAACACCATAATCTATTTAGGCTGCCATCTTCAGAAGGACCTTTCTCAAACTAACCTTCGAAAGAGGTTGGGAAGACAATTTTACATTCCTAATGTGTTTTGGAAAACATAAAATATATCTAATGTGGTTTAGAAAGTGTAACATTTCAATTTTTTTTAATTGCCAAACTGTGCACAAAAATTTTTTCAAGCATCTAGCCACATTTATCTGTGCTATTCTTTCTGTTTATGAATTGTCTTCCTTTTATTATAATGTAAGAAAAATTGAGAAGAAAATAGACAACTACTTTGAAACAGATAATAATAAACTAAATAGTGCAAGATTTGTTTGAAGCATTTTTCTACATTATTACAGAATTATAATTAGAATAATAATTCTAATTATTATTTTTACTCACTGATATCCCATCAACTTGTTTCATCACTTTTTGACCATTCTTTTAGGGGTCATTCCAATTTTTACCTGTTAGAAATAATGCTATGGTAGACATGGTTTTAATTTTAAGCAGTTATGTTCTTAATATAATTTTTATGCCTAAATAAATAAATAGAATTTCTTGGTAATAAAATTTAAGAAATAATTGCATAAAAGTTGCATAGTGGCATCTATAACCATCACAGCTTTAAGTGGAACATAAATATATATAATATAATTTAATCATGCTGACCTGTTCTACAACAATGCAAAATTGAGGTTATTAACTATCATGTGATATATATGATCAATAACCTTCAGCCAGTAGTCTTTGGTGAGCCTGTTTTTCATTAAATGCAAGGTTGCATCTGAGTTCTTGGTTGTCCAGCTTTCAAAATCTTGACTTGTAGTGGTAACTTTCTTCTTTTCCTTTTTTTAACTTTTTTTTTTAATTTTCAGTTGATAAGTAATAATTGTATATATTTAGAGCATACATGTCTTGACACATGTATGTATCATGGAATGAACAAGTTGGGCCAGTTAATACGTCTGTCACTTCAAATACTTACCACTTCTTTGTGGTGAAACCTCTTAAAATCTACTTCTTTAGCTGTTTGAAAGATATAATAGATTGCTATCAACCATAGAGCAGTATATTTTTTAGCAGAATTAATATGTCAGCACATTATTGTAAATGATACAGGAAATGATGCCTCAGATGTATTTAATTACTAGGTCTGTTATTTTGAAAAATTATGTTGACAAACTAGATTTAGGTCTGTTATTTTGAAAAATTATGTTGACATAAACTAGAAATTACTGCTATTAGTATGTATTCTTTCAAAAATAATATACGTGGATATCATCCAGGATGTTTTTAGCCTAATTCTAAATTATAGTGTTAATTTGCCTGTTTTAGATCAGATGTGTATCTAAAACAGTTTCAAACTAAGTATCACTAAATGTTATTTGACAAAATTCTAACCCTGTCTTTTCCAGTGTGACTCGTCTCATATATAGTATACCTATAAAGACTGCCTTTTATAAGAATGGGAAATATTTTAGTCTGTTCTCATTATACAACAAAAGTCGCTGTAATGGATAGTTCATTGTTAGATCATTCAACATTGCAGGCTGTTTTTTATAAAGACACTTAGCTAGCATTGTTTGATGTCATCACAGATTCAATTATATTTAAACGTCTTTTTACTTTTTCATTTATGATAAGTTTCGTGGTCATGGGAGTGGTTGTTATTTGCTGTTTTGTCTTGGCACAATTAATGTAGAATTCTGCCATCTTACCCAAGAGAAGCAGTACATGACCTGGAAGAATTTTTTGAACAAAGGATTGCATGAAATTTACAACTATGCTTTGGGTAGCATTTCTGAAATAAGATTTCTGCTACATTCACTGTCTCCTCTCACATAAGGAGAGGAGGAATAAGGGTGTCTCTGTTAGAAACCCTGCCCTCCCACTAGCCTGAAACGTAGTATTAAAAATGCAAATCTAAGTAGTAAAATTAAAACCTTCTCTGTTTGGAAGGAGGTAATACATTAAGACGTTAACGCTTCCTTTAACTCATATTTGTCAGAAAATTTTATTGCTACTTTATACAGATAATTGTGCAGACATGAAAAATCATGTATTGATGTATTCCCTTTATGCTAAGAATTCAGAAAACCGACACAACATGTAAATATGTAATCTATTGTAATTCTCTTAATATTGGGATTTGATGACCAAATGCCTCTTATCTAAGCTGCATAATCGTACTAATAAAATTATAGTCACACATCAATTACTGTCATTTATGGGCATTTAAGAATGTTTGCCTGCTCTCTGGTGTTGGATTGGTATTTGGCAGAACAGTTGAGAAATAAATTCCCTTCATGCCATTTTTAATTAAATTAAAATTTTATTTTTAAAATACAAAATACCATCAAAATAGTCAGAATGAACCTTTGAGCTGTATTATATCTTTTCTAGAAAGTCCTAATAATTTGGGATTTTTTTAATCCACATTCTTAGAAAAGCAAACATTTCTTCTTGGTTTGGTCTTAAGAAGAGGACTAGAAATATCTTGTATGTATATTGGGAGTTTCTCTTCTGTTGACCAGTCTGTTTGGGGGATAATTCTTTGTGTTTGTTTGTTTTAGTTTTTTGTTTTGTTTTGGGTTAATTCTGTCAGGTGGGAAGTGCATATGCCGCCCTCTTAGAATACAGTGTCTGTGATTAGAACACATGGTACTGGTTTTTGTTTGGTGTCTTGGGGAAAGAGGCCATGTACTTAAATTTTTGAGGGTTCTGGGAAATTACCCAATATTCTGTACGTTGCTCATGACCAATGTCTTGTCTTAACTATAAGAATTTTCAGCCTTTTTACACTTTTCAACAAAAGAACTATAGCCCCCTGCTCCCCACCACATCGTGTGCATAATCCAGGTCTACACTTAGGTCTGTATTCTGAATGTATCAGATACAGAATTAAGATATTTCTGGTAATCAGGCTGAAAGAGAAGCAATAAGAAGATGGAAACCATTGTTAAAAGCCATCAGCATCTAAATAGCTGATGAGTGGTCGTCTGGTGTTACCTTTTTAAGACCTCCTTGAAATGTCCTAGTATATTTCATGTACTGTTCTTATCCTTTAATGCTAGTATTATTATTTATTATTATTTGAATAGCTGGCCATTTTTAAAAATTGGTTTAATTTACCGTTCCAGTTTTCTTACACATAAAGCACACTTTCTAATAAGCTTACTTGGAAATATGTACTATTTAGATGCGAAATTATTTTTAAATATTTTCTAGGGAATCTGTAAGAAAATATTTTAGTATTATGGAGAACAGGAGCAATACACTAATTTTACTAACGTCAAGTACACTCTAATTGCTTGCACTTCCATCACAGAATCCCAGAGACAGAAGGAACAGGATTATTAAAGAGAGGTTTCAGGTCACTTTGCTTAGGTAATACAGTAAAAAAAAAATGGGTATCTCCTAATAAACCAAGTCATTTCTCTGTTCAAATGTGTAGGCTCTAAAATTCAAAAATAAACTGTACCATAGAGGAAAACCGTTCTCCTTCCAGTGTGTTACTGAAAGTGTACAGAAAGCTTCTGTAACCTCCTTGGGGTGAACATTACGTTCTCTGATGCGCAAAATGAGTGAGATCTGTATCCCCCCCCCCTTCGTCTCGCTCTCGGTTTCTGTCGTGTAGAGTAACGCTTTTGCCGATGATTAAACCAACAGGTGCCAGGAGTGCCGAAGCCAGCTGGCTTTGTGCCCACATGTGTACAGTGGGGATACAGTGTCACTCTGGGTCCTGGGGGATTGCCGTGTCCTTCTGAGGGAAAAGATAACCGAGTGGAAATACATACTGCAACTCCCGAGGGATTAAGTGTGTTTCCTTTGCTTTATAGTTGAGAATTTTACAGTTTCTTTGTTTGGGAGTTCTCAGATTGCTTAATGATTTCTGTAGCCCCCACCCCCACCCCTGCGGCCAGATGTATGCAATAGCAGTATTTAAACCTCTGTCGATTTGCCAGTTTTACTGTTTAACATGCGGTACAACCTTTTTTTTTCTCTTTTGGGGTCTCATATCAGTCTATCGTGAAGTCCTAGATAAAGGTGATTTTACTTAATTTGTGTATCTTAAAAATGCCCATGTTCTTTTTTTATATGTATATAATGGTATTTAAATGCTTTGTTAAATGTTAAGAAACCAATTCCAACTGTGATCATATTACTTTTTCATTACTAACGTCTGTGAGCACGCCTATTTTGTGTTATAGTGACTGAGAGATTTATAAGGATTTACTAATCTATGATAGTCTGTATCTTTATTAGATTATGATAAAATAGAGCTAGTGGAGGAAGATTTTTCTACTCTGTTAAAGCCTAATTTCAAAGATATTTTTTGTTCTTGCAGTTTTTTTAAATTTCATGATCTAAACAGTCTGTTCATATAGGTAACCATTAGTGGCGTTTAATGTATTTGTTTGTTCTTCACATCTGGACTCTAGGCCCAGCCAAGGTCATTTAATTTAAGCTGGTCGACACATTACTTAGTAGACTGAGGCCACGAGGTGGCCCAGGTTCTGGTCTTTCCTAAAAGCTGACTGCTGGGACCAGTGGATGGCATAATGGTTATGCCACTGGACTCCCACCCAGTCGACTGCAGTTTGAGTCCCAGACCCGGCAGCTTAAAACTCACACTGGGCACTTGTGCGCACGTGCCCAAGATCCTAGAAAAGAATGGAGAAGGGATTGTGGCATGGCCACTCTCCCTGGGGAGAGTTACAGAAATCATTAAGCAATCTGAGAACTCCCAAACAAAGAAACTCTTACTTTCTGACTCTCTGGAGAGTGTACACACCCTATAGCAAAAATCTCTCAAAAACAAAAAGCTGAGTGTTGTAATGTGCACCTATAATTACAGCTTCATGAGATGAAAAGGAGAAGGGCTGTGATAGAGTAATACTCTGTCTTGGGACCAGCAGATGAAGCAGTGGTTACATTACAGGACGCCCACATGGCCAACCACAGTTTGAGTCCCAGACCAAGTAGCTTAAAACGCACACTGGGTGTGTGTGCCTATGCATGCATGCCCAAAATCCCAAGAGGAGAACGGAGGAGAAGGAATTGCAGTGTGGCCATAAGCCCCATCTGGGGGGTAATTTCTCACTTTCTGCCTCTCTGTCTTTCTTTGTCTCTGACAAGTACATGCACCCTATAGAAAAAAATCTCTTTTTTAAAAAAAGGATAATACTCTGTCTTTAAAAAGAAAGGGGGAGAGAGAGAGAGAAGGAAGGAAGGAAAGAAAGGAGGAAAGAAAGAGAAAATAAAAGGTAAGTAAAGAGGGCCAGCAGATGGTGTGGTTAAGTGGTAGACTCCCACATGGCTGACGATGATTTGAGTCCTAGACTTGGGCGGCATGAAAATCATGCCAGTACATGGGGCCAGCAGTTAACGTAATGGCTATGTCACT
The DNA here is from genome assembly GCF_000334495.1 of Tupaia belangeri chinensis. Taxonomy (NCBI): domain Eukaryota; kingdom Metazoa; phylum Chordata; class Mammalia; order Scandentia; family Tupaiidae; genus Tupaia; species Tupaia belangeri. The sequence goes on along the minus strand of NW_006208977.1, from coordinate 1,937,296 downwards.
GGACTCCCACGTAGTTGACCACGGTTCAAGTCCCAGACCTGGTGGCTTAAACTCACGCCGGGCGCGTGTGCATGTGTGCCCAAGATCCCAAGAGGAGAATGGAGGAGAAGGGATTGCGGCGTGGCCATCCCCCTTGGGAGGTGATTTCTCGCTTTCTGTCTCTATGTCTCTCTCTGTCTGTCTGGCAAGCACACGCGCCCTATAGCAAAAACCTCTCCAAAAAAAAAAATATCATGCCAATACTTTGCATGTGTGCCCAGAAATCCTGAAAGGAGAATGGAGAAGGGATTGTGGCATGGCGATTCCTCCAGGGGGTTATTTCTCACTTTTCCCCTCACTTACTCACTCTCTCTCTCTCTCTCTCTCTCTCTCTCTCTCTCTCTCTCTCTCTTCCTCTCTC
>NW_006208977.1:1933920-1936685 GCF_000334495.1 Tupaia belangeri chinensis | reverse complement strand
AAAAGATAGATCTGGCCCTTAAAAACTAACTTTTGCAAGAGTTTTTTATTTTCTCCCTCTCTCCAAAGATGGAACTATAGCTCTTAGCGGCTGTTAGAAATTCCTTTGAGCTTATTCGTAGATTTAGAAGGCTCTTGGCCTTACCCTGGATACCTCCTGTTACTTAACATGCTGGTAAGATGTAAGCCCCAAACCTCATGTAAATCAGGAAAAAAGACCATTTTCCTTCTTTCCCAAATGTTAACCTAGTACTAAAGTCAGAAATAATGCTGGAAGTTCTGTGGGGCCTGGAGGGGGGGCTGGGATGGGGAACTTGCCCAGGTGTAGATGGGAACTGACCCCGGTCAAGGGCAGGCTAAACGTGGCATCAGGAAAGGGCTGTTCGCTCTAACAAGCTTCCCGGGACGCGGGAGGGGGCGGGTTTTCCATCTGGGCTGAGAAGAGTAGACGGTACACGTGTTGCAAGAGGTTAAAGAGTGTCCCACTAGAGTCCGAACGTGCTGAGTAAAGTGGAAGGTGCTTGAGAGTGGAGCAGAGTGGGAATCCTCCCGGTAGGAGGGGATCGATTGCCCAGAGGCAGAGCAGGATGGAGAGGTCCGCGGCTGGAAGTCGCCGATTGCGCACTTGCCCTGAATCCTCTCGTCCCAGGCATTTTCTCCAGCATAGCTGTGCTGCTCGGGCACACGCACAGAGAAGAGTGGACGGTGGTGCAAAGCAGCAGGGCCAGATGATGGGGCAGCACAGGTGCTGGGGCGGGGCTGTACAGGCAGCGGGCGGAGAGCGGGCGCCTTGAGGAGCAGACAGGTCGGCGTGCTGAGACTAGCTCGGAAGAGGGAGAGAGAAGAGCCCAGGCAGACTCAAAGGAGTAAGAACTCTGGTGGCCAGATAGTGGCGCAATGGTGGCATAGCAGGACCAGGACCCACACGAGAAGGTTCTGGTTTCAGTTCCTGGGACCACCATGTACACACCTGGCAGATGCATGTGCCTAGCGCGGTCCATGTGGGCAGGAGGAGGACCACTGTGTAGGCACCTCTGTGTGGACCCTGTTAGAGGAACCTCTCTCTCTCTCTCAAGAAAGTAATAAATAAAACGTTAAAGAGAAAAGAGCTTTTATGAAGAGCTTTTCAAGCCATGGTAGAGCACTCGCCCTTATTCCTGGGACAGTGGGCAGCCATGGGAGTTTTATGCTGGAAAGTAACATGATCACATTTGCATCTGAAGAGCTCCCTGTGACTGTCCTGGGGAAAACTGATAGAAGAGGATCAATACTGGCAGGGCGGAAGGGGACATAGGAATAGCTTTGAAGGAAGTGGCACTTAAGATGGGGGAAAATGGGTGCAATCGCAAAATACATAGGATGAATATTTCGTCTTCCCCTGACTTCCTGGAGGGAAAACGGTTCTGACTGGCTGAGGCGCCATTCATGTTGGTTGTATATTAGGAGAGTTTAGGAATTCTTCATTAGTTTCACTGAAGAGCATCTATCTAGATTTTGTACCATCTGGGTAGAATTTTTGTATTACTTTTTTTTTTTCCCTAAGTAGAAAATACATGGTCTTTATAGACAGTTGAAAAATACCAAAAGAGAAAGAATAATACATCACCCTGCATCATCTCACCACCCAGAGACAAAGATTATAAATATTTTAATGTATTTACCTTCCATCTCTTTCCAGAAGGTAATGTTTACACATTCTCTCTCTAGGAGAAAGGGGTCAGTTTCAGAGCATAGATTCTCAAAGCTGATCAAAACCAGAGTGAATTGCTGAGGTTTTTGTTGTTGTTGTTGTTGTTGTTTACTTGTAACAGTAGTACTTTAGCTTTAATAAGTGTTAGGTGACCTCTTAGACTTTTTAAAATTTTCCCTTGGGGCCGGCAGGTGTTTAAGGGTGCTGGACTCCCACATGGCCGACCACTGTTCAAGTCTTGGACCTGGCAGCTTGCTCTCTCACTTTCTCTCTTTCTCTCATCAAATTAAATAAAAATAATAACAAAAAAAAATAAATATTTTAAAAAATGTTTTCCCTTACGGATGAAGCTTTAAAATAAAGCTTAATGAAAGATATCTTCAGTGATCTGTTTACAGAAGGACATTGTCCAGTCACCATGCTGGGTGAAAAGCCACTTCTGAAGAATGCCAGAGCACACACACGTTCATTATTTCAGATGCCTCATGGGCAGAAAAATCAATGGGAACAAGGAGTCTTCCTTAATTTCTTTATCCCAGGGAAGGCGATAGAACACTGCTAACGAGAATGCTGGCCGAGTGGGTCTTAACTGATTTGTAAGCCGAAAGTAATGGCATGTGGAATGCTGCAGGGTACAGTGCCTCTGCCCGTGCTTTATTTTTTTAAACATCTCTTTTAACTTGGTCTGAGATTGATTGATTGAGACTTTATCTTGGGCCTTGGGAGCTCTGAGCCGTTTTGGAACGACAAACACTTGTTGACAGCACCGGGAAGATGGATGGAGAAACAGCCTGACAAGGATCACCTGTTTGTTTTTCTGTTGCGTCTCTAGAGGAGCGTTGCTCTCACTGTGCAGTATAGGCATGGAAGAGATTGCACCTCGTTGTCAAGTTCAGTGTTTTCTGAGCCGACTTACAAATATCTCTAGACTACATGTACTTTTTGCATAGGTTAGAAGTAATCAAGGGGGACCAGCAGGTGGCGTGGTTAAAAGCGCTGGACTTCAAAATGGCTGGCCACAGTTCAAGTCCTGGACTGGGTGGCTTGCTTTTTCACTTTCCTTCTCTCTCTCTCTC
>NW_006208977.1:1914322-1933889 GCF_000334495.1 Tupaia belangeri chinensis | reverse complement strand
TTCCCTCTCTTCAAACTGGAAAAAAAAAAAAAAGTAATGATAGTAATAAACAAAGTTAAATAAAATAATTATTTTAAAAAAAAGAAAAAGTAGTAATCAAGGGAGAAATAGGAACTTCATCACTTGGGCCAGGTTTCCTTTTTGTCCCATTTTGATATCTGTGTCTTTGTAGCGCACAGAGCTCACTAAGTATCTTAAGTTTGCCTCGTCTGGTAGAGGATTAATAAGTATTTTGTTATCGCAGCAATAACTATAATCACTACCTGATATTATTATCTATTAATCCAATCAAGTGGTGGATTAATGGGTGTGTTTTATCTCTGAGCATCAATAATATTGTAATTATCTACTGATTAAAAACATGGTATAATAGAAAAACACAAATCTCATAATAGGCTAATAGATGTTTATCTATTGGTATGAAAGTGTCCTATATTTTTATTATGAAACTATAAGGAGAACAAAATGAGCCATTTACTACTCTATTAAATAGAACTGTTAAATTGGTTCCCAAACTAATTATGAGACAGATTAATATAAACACCATGTTTCTTCTGGTTAATACCTTAGATACTTAAGCTGGGAATACCCTTTCTACTGTAGCAAGGTATTTTGTAGGAATGAGGTGTGTAGCAGAATGAGGTGGCATTACTGGCCTTGCAGTGTGTTGTAAATAATGTCACCGTATCTGTCTGCCCAGCATCTTCCCACTTTATTCTGGTAATAGAATTTTCCTTTCCTGTGGAGAAAATAATATATGTGGTTTCAGTTGAGATACATGAAGATCGATGACCGTGGAGATTCTGAACTTTTCTTTCAGAACTCTCAGGAAATAAACTTCCTGCTAGAGTCACTAAGAGGTGGGAAATGGGCTGCCAGTGTCATTTTGCGGGCAGTTTCATGGAAAGAACCTGCATGTAAGCATAAACCAAGCAGACTCAAGAGGTGGTCCTCCGGCCTACTGGTGAAGGGAGCTGGAATCCATATGGCCACCTGTATGATTCCAGTCCCAACCCCAGCAGTTTGAAAAACGTGTTCGCAAGTGCCTAAAATCCTGACAGGATAGAGAAATGGGAGGGAAGGATAGTATGTGACCACATCCTCCCAGGCGGGGAGGGGGGGTTCTTTCTCCCTCTGTCTCTCTGTCTCTCTGGAGAATCCACATCTCTGGCAAAATTTTAAAAGAGAAAGGGGGACCAGCAGTTAGCGTAATGGCTATGTCGCTGGACTCCCATGTAGTCGACCGTGGTTTGAGTCCCGGACCCGCTGGCTTAAACTCACGCCGGGCGCATGTGCGTGCGTGCCCAAGATCCCGAGAGGAGAACGGAGGAGAAGGGATTGCGGTGTGGTCATCCCCCTGGGGGGTAATTTCTCTCTTTCTATCTCTCTGTCTGTCTCTTTCTGGCAAGCGTACGTGTCCTATAGCCAAAAAAGAAAAAAAAAAACTCTTCAAAAAGAGAGAGAGAGAGAGAGAGAGAGAAAGGTAGAAACAGCCAGAATTATGACAGCATCAGTCATGACTGAATCGACTCATTCCTAAAAGCGGGTGGAACCCTGTTGTAAGAGATAATAAAGTCCTGTTTTCCCTTGAGCTAGTTTAAATTGTTTCTACCGTTTGCAGCCCCAAGAGCCTGAGTTCACAGATCACAGGATTACTGGAGACAGAAACGTGAAGGAGAATATGAATGGTTAGGGAGGGAGGTGTTAAGATAGCTTGAATTAAAGAGGAAAAGGCTAAAATGAAGAGTTTCAAAAGAGTGATAGGTTTTTATGAAGAACAGAGACTGACAGAAGAACCTCTTCTGAGTATTTAACCTGGACAGAAAAGAAATTGCTTGTTGAAGCAAAAGGTAAGATAAAGGAGGCACATATCTAATCCAAAAAGCTGAAACCCCAAATGCTCCAAAATCTGAAGCTTTTTAAGTGCAGACATGATGCCACAAGTGGAAAAAAATCCCACACCTGGTCTCATATGCCAAGTCACAGACAAAATGCTGCAATAAAAAAAATACTGTATAAAATTGCCTTCAGGGGACCAGCAGGTGGCTTAATGGTGATGTTGCTGGACTCCCACATAGTCTACCATGGTTCGAGTTCTGGGCCCGGCAGCTTAAAACTCATGCTGGGTGCGGGTGCGTGTGTACCCAAAATCCCAAGAGGAGAATGGAGGAGAAGGGATTGTGGCACGGCCATCCCCTCTGAGGGTGATTTCTCGTTTTTGGTCTCTCTGTCCCTCTGGCGATCACACATGCCCTATAGCAAAAATCTCTCCAAAATATAAATAAATAAGTTGCCTCCAGTCTTAGTATATAAGGCATATATGAGACATAAATGAATTCCCTGTTTAGCCTTTGTTTGTTTGTTTGTTTGTTTGTTATAGGGTGCGTGCGCTCACCAGAAAGACAGATAAAGAGAGACAGAAAGTGAGAAATCACCCCCAGAGGGGATGGCCATCCCACAATCCCTTCTCCTCCATTCTCTTCTCGGGATCTTGGGTACGCACGCACATGTGCCCGGCGTGAGTTTAAGCCACTGGGTCCGGGACTTGAACCGTGGTCGACTACATGGGAGTCCAGCGACATAGCCATTATGCCAACTGCTAGTCCCTGTTTTATGTTTTGGAAATGTGGTTTAAATATCTAAACTAAACCTAGGCAGTAAACTTAACTGAAAGGCTTTATAGAAAATGCAGGAAAAGTTAAATGAAGTAGCCTAATGAGCTCTGATCCCTTGGTACTAGGAAGAATGGCCGAGCCCTCACTGGAAATGAACCGTAAGTCTTGGTTAGCATGATATTTCTGCCCAGATGTTGTGTGTCCTATTAAATTTAAGCATTCACGAGAGTCAAACACTGATGCCAAGCTGTGGCACCCTGGGGTTCAGTTGCTACAATTTGGACCTCAGTTTCCATCTTTGGATGGCTGACTTGCCAGAGACATAGGAAAGATAATACTTTTTTTATCCAGACAAAGTGATTTATTAGAATTTCTGAACTGAACACGCATCTACACAGACACACGTGTATGCACACACTTGCACTGACCGACTTGCGAAATGCCAAGCCAGTTACCCATAAGTTGCTTTGTTATATTTGATAAGACCTCACAAGCATTTAAATTACATAATTTGTAACTAGAATCCTCCTTAGTCACATGAAATTAATGAGTACTTCTGGCTATGTAGGAAATTTTATTTCAAATACTTAAAGAATATATGTGAATATTAGGGAGGGAGAAAATGTGAATAGTCCAAACAGAACCTTTTAACTATGTGTAATGTCAACTAATTTAGTAAGAAATATAAATTCTTATATGCAAAGAATTTTTTTTTTTAATTTTGCCAGAGGGTGCATGCACTTGCCAGAGGTAGTAAAACACCCCTTGTGGAGAACTGGACACGCTGGAGTCCCTTCTCTTTCATTTTTCCCTCCTTCTGAGATTTTGGACATGCAAGCACATGTGTCCAACATGTTTCTCAAGCCACCAGGTCCAGGTCTTAAAACACATTGTGTTTTTATTTTTTCAAGATTATTTATTTAATGTTATTTGTCATTATTTTAATTTGACCAGAGAAAGAAAGGGAAAGTAAGAAAGCAAAGTTGCCAGGTCTGGGACTCGAACCATGGTTAGCCATGTGGTAGTCCAGCACCTCAACCACCACACCACCCGCAGGACCTCCAGGTCTTGAACTATGAGACTGGCCATTTGGGATCCCAGCTGCCTTAATCACTAGACCACAGAGTTAGCCAAAATGTTTTTTTAACACTTATAAATTATGTGTCATTTTTGAATGAGTATAATGTAGTCTGCACCAATACACCTGTTTGTTTGCACTGATGGGTCATTAAATTATTTACTGAGTGCCTTTTTTTTAATAGTATATACTGTTTCTAACATCAGAAATGATAAATATACATATCTCAGGAGGCTTGCCATTTAGTCCATCAGATTAGTGAGTATATTAGAAAGTTAATTGCTTTTAAACAGTGGCCATGTTAAAAGTAAGAGAAGAAGCCTGTATTAGTCAAGGTTTGATCAGAATGTCAGAACTACTGTAAGTTATTTAAGGGACGTACAAAGGATTTCAGAAAGTTCATGGAGAAGTGGAATTGAAGTACGAGTTTGTCACAAAAAAACTTGAAATCTATGTGTTGACTTTTTCATAGTACACATTTTCCATGAACTTTTTGTAGACCCTGTATTTTGAGGCTTAGACTTCATATGCTCCTCTAAGTTAAACAGTCTGTGTAAGGCTGTTGCCCCTGTGTTTGGCGCCAGGAGAGGTGAGGACAGTGAAGGCAAAGTGAAACCCCCAAGAACAAACTGGACCATGGGCCTGTCTTTCAGCACGTCCCAGCCCAGGCTCTGATGATGCTGGCGGCCTGCAGAAGAGCTGGCACTCTGTGCCAAGAAGCAGCGTGCAAACTTGACTCAGGATGAGAAGCCGGAAGAGCTCAGGGAGGAGCTACAGCCCGAGGAGCTCAGGCAGGAACTGGAGGAGCTGCGGAGCTCTCAACCGACTCAGACTCTCCGAGCGTAAACGTGGGCGCCGCTTCACTCCACCTGCCTGTCTTGTACAAGCTTCTCTCGTGGCTACTCCAAACCTAGAACTGTGCAGGAAAGGAACTTCTGAGCACCAGGGTTGAAGGTGAGCCAAACTGACACGAGGCAGAGCCATCACCGTTCACCTTTGCCAGCTTGGCACTCGGGTACACCTTGCAATGCTATGAGCCTGCAGATACGGTGGTAGCAAAATCACGTTTATGTTAAACATGAGGAAACCAACCCTCTTACAACCAAAAAATGACTTATATACTCCCCAAAAGAACATGCACAGTTTCTTTATTAATCTTGGGGTATTATTTCATCTCTCGATAGGAAACTCCTTGATACTGCATAGCCAAAGTCCTGAGCTGTGAGACTAAATACTGTTAGCATATAGTAAATGGTAGAAGGGAGGCAGAGAGGTATACATATTTTGGTTTATATATATACAAATACGGCTATATCAAAAAAAGAAAAAAAATACTCATATGTCTATTATATTTCTTATTCCTACAACTGGTCATAACTGATATTTATAACCACTTTCCTGCCAGCGGTCCTTTATTCCCTTTGTCCTTGGCAAGCTCCTTGGGTGGTTCTAGTTCCTTGCCACAGAAAAATGGCTCAAAACTTAGTTCTTAGAGAGTCTGGGTCTGGAACTCCCATACACTGCAGGTGGGAATGTAAAATGGCATAACCACTTTATGAAACAGTTTGACAGTTTCTTAAGTATCAGTAGGGTAAACTTATCTTCTGTATGATTCAAGTGAATTCACCTTTGAGAACTGAAATCATGTCCATACAAAGATTTGTACACAGATCTCCATAGCAGCTTTTAAAAAAAAAAAAAAAAAGTGAGACCAGCAGTTAGCATAATGGCTATGTCGCTGGACTTCCATGTGGTTGACTGCAGTTCGAGTCCCAGACCCGGTGGCTTAAAACTCACGCCGGGCGCATGTGCGTGCCCAAGATCCAAAGAGGGGAATGGAGGAGAAGGGATTGCAGCGTGGCCGTTCCCCCTCGGGGGTGCTTTTTCGCTTTCTGTCTCTCTGTCTCTCTCTGTCTTTCTGGCGAGTGCATGTGCCCTATAGCGAAAAACCTCTAAAAAGAAAAAAAAAAATTCAAAACCTATGAAAATATCCAAATGTCCACCAACCCAATATCCGTCCATAAAACAAATAAATATTCATGACCAAGCGAGTGGATACACGGATTGTGATGTGCTACCATATAATGGAATATTACTCAGCAATAAGAAAGAAACTGCAAAGAACAGTCTGAGCAGTAAAGTGACTGCCTGAGGATGAGACTGGGTGGGTTGGGTAGAAGAAGGGACTACAGTGAGGCACGACAAAATTGGGGGGGATGATATCTTAACTGTGGTAGTAGCTTCACAGGTATATGCATATGTTGAAAGTGACCAAATCAATATACTTTATGAGTATGCAGGTTATTGCTTGTCAATATAATTGTGTTAAGAAAAAACAGATTGGGGCCACCCTGGTCGCTTAGTGATTAAAGAAGCCAGATTCCATATGGCCACCTGCAGTTTAAATCCTGGCTTGAAAAACACACCACACACTTGTTGTGTGCATGCCAAGAATCCTAATGGCAAGGAGAATGAAGAAATAAGACTTGCAGTGTGACCATGCACTGTTGGGGGTGTTTTCTCCTTCTCTCTGTCTCTCTCTCTCTCTCTGGCAAGTGTATACACCCTCTGGCAGTGAAAAAAAAAAAAAAAGAACAATAACAAGATTAAACTTAACAGTGGATAATCTGTATTTTAATTTATCGACTGAAGTGATATCACTATGTTGAACTTATAAGCGGGTTTATTCACTTGATCTATTACTGTTTAAATTATATGATTCTTGGGAACCAGCATATTGCATAATGGTTAAGTTGCTAGATGCCCGCATAGTTGACCACAGTTCAAGTCCTGGACCTGTTGGCTTGAAACTCATTCTAGGAGCGTGTGCATGCGTGCCCAAGATCCTGAGAGGAGAATGGAGAAGGGATTGCAGGGTGGCCATCCACTCTGGGGGTGATTGCTCGCTTTCTGTCTGTCTCTCTCTGGTGAGCACACATGCCGTATATCAAAAATCTTTCCAAAAATAGTAATAATAAAACTAAAGTAAATTATATAATTCTTGACAAGTGTATTTTTATTTGCATTATTTTGAATTCACATAAGATGCAACCACATACTTCTAAGTGGTTCAGACATTTCCATGGAGATTACAAAGAGAAGGGGATCCAATTATTCAGAGGTAGTTGAATTTGAACTTGTCCTGAAGAATGGGTTGGATTTGTTGGGTGAAGATTTGGGAACTGTTAGTTTAATAAATGGGTGCAGGTCTACATGAGAAATTAGCAGATGTTCTTTAGAAGTATGTTTCAGTACATCCATGTTACATTGTTTTTAAAAATCCTCATAGCAACTTCGACAGATGAAGGAAATATCTCGTTTGCTGCTGAGGGAACTGAGGCTCCAGACACTGTGTATTTTCTCCAGCCTCAGAGTCAGAATCTGGCTGAGTCTCCAGCTTCCACAGGCAGGTCTCTTCAGCTGGACTGGTGTGAAGTGTACTCAGGTCGAGTAAATGCACTTTCCTAATGGTAGTGGTGTATAGTGCCTGAATGTACAAAAATAAATTTAAAGAGAAATAAAGTGACAGTGTTAGACTTAGTGGAGGGACTAGGTGGGACTAGGATGACCTTTAAACAACATAACTGAAAGAGATCAGACCTTTAGCAGCTGTTAGAAACATGAGCAGTGTGGAGACTGTTGAGTATTTTTGAGCAAGTAGTTTTTTGTTGCCAGAGAGGATATGCACTCACCATAGAGTGGAAAGAGAGGAAGAGGAAGAAAGCATTCCCCAACAGGGCATAGTCATGCCGCAATCCCTTCTCTTCCATCTCTCCACCCTGTCAGGATTTCGGCCATGCATACACACATGCCTGGTGTGTTTTTCAATACACCATGGCCAAGATTTGAACCATGCATTGTGCCTTATGGACTCCAGCTGCCTTAACCAGCAGGCTGTGGAGCTAGCCCAAGCAAGTTATTTTTCCTGAGTCTCTTTTCTAAGACTGGTTTATTTTATTTGTGATAGAGAGTGTGTGCACATGTACACACAGAGAAGTGCCCTCACCAGAGTGTCATCACTCCACTGTCCATCTTGTTCCATCTTGGGGAGATGCATGTACACCTGGTGTGTTTCATGTTGACTGGGCCAGGGATCCAAACCATGTTCTACCATGATGTTTCCAGAACTTCGATTCAGTGTGCCACAGACTGCACCACCAAGGCTGGGTGCCCAAGATCCTGAGAGGAGAATGGAGAAGGGATTGCAGCGTGGCCATCCACTCTGGGGGTGATTGCTCGCTTTCTGTCTGTCTCTCTCTGGTGAGCACACATGCCGTATATCAAAAATCTTTTCAAAAATAGTAATAATAAAACTAAAGTAAATTATATAATTCTTGACAAGTGTATTTTTATTTGCATTATTTTGAATTCACATAAGATGCAACCACATACTTCTAAGTGGTTCAGACATTTCCATGGAGATTACAAAGAGAAGGGGATCCAATTATTCAGAGGTAGTTGAATTTGAACTTGTCCTGAAGAATGGGTTGGATTTGTTGGGTGAAGATTTGGGAACTGTTAGTTTAATAAATGGGTGCAGGTCTACATGAGAAATTAGCAGATGCTCTTTAGAAGTATGTTTCAGTACATCCATGTTACATTGTTTTTAAAAATCCTCATAGCAACTTCGACAGATGAAGGAAATATCTCGTTTGCTGCTGAGGGAACTGAGGCTCCAGACACTGTGTATTTTCTCCAGCCTCAGAGTCAGAATCTGGCTGAGTCTCCAGCTTCCACAGGCAGGTCTCTTCAGCTGGACTGGTGTGAAGTGTACTCAGGTCGAGTAAATGCACTTTCCTAATGGTAGTGGTGTATAGTGCCTGAATGTACAAAAATAAATTTAAAGAGAAATAAAGTGACAGTGTTAGACTTAGTGGAGGGACTAGGTGGGACTAGGATGACCTTTAAACAACATAACTGAAAGAGATCAGACCTTTAGCAGCTGTTAGAAACATGAGCAGTGTGGAGACTGTTGAGTATTTTTGAGCAAGTAGTTTTTTGTTGCCAGAGAGGATATGCACTCACCATAGAGTGGAAAGAGAGGAAGAGGAAGAAAGCATTCCCCAACAGGGCATAGTCATGCCGCAATCCCTTCTCTTCCATCTCTCCACCCTGTCAGGATTTCGGCCATGCATACACACATGCCTGGTGTGTTTTTCAATACACCATGGCCAAGATTTGAACCATGCATTGTGCCTTATGGACTCCAGCTGCCTTAACCAGCAGGCTGTGGAGCTAGCCCAAGCAAGTTATTTTTCCTGAGTCTCTTTTCTAAGACTGGTTTATTTTATTTGTGATAGAGAGTGTGTGCACATGTACACACAGAGAAGTGCCCTCACCAGAGTGTCATCACTCCACTGTCCATCTCGTTCCATCTTGGGGAGATGCATGTACACCTGGTGTGTTTCATGTTGACTGGGCCAGGGATCCAAACCATGTTCTACCATGATGTTTCCAGAACTTCGATTCAGTGTGCCACAGACTGCACCACCAAGGCTGGGCCAGCCAAGTTTGTTAGGATTCTGTAGTGGCAATCAGAGTGAACCAGGAGTGGTAGACTTGAAATATGACGAAGTTCTCATTTCTAGGACTTTTAGATGAACTGACTATAGATGCCCAGCGAGTGGAAGAGTTCAAGCCAATTCTAAAGATGTTGACATGGGTTAGAGAAAAATGTGTAAGTCTGACAAAAATAGAGAATTGGAGAGGTACCTGGTTTTTATGGAAGTGTGTTGAGTTCAATTTGGGACACATCCAGTTTGTAATTATATTAAACATCCAAATGTAAATCAAAAACAGCAATCAAATGGCATTATAAAATGGGAGCTCAGGAAAAGGGGTTGCAGTCATAGAGTTTTTTGTTTGTTTTTGTTTTGTTTTGTTTTTTGTTTTTTGGAGAGGTTTTTGTTATAGGGCATGTGTGCTTACCAGAAAGAGAGCGACAGAAAGCCAGAAATCACCCCCCAGGGGAGATGGCCATGCCGCAATTTCTTCTCCTCCATTCTCCTCTCAGGATTTTGGGCACGCATGCACATGCACCCGGTGTGAGTTTAAGCCACCAGGTCTAGGACTCGAACCGTAGTCGACTACATGGGAGTCCAGTGACATAGCCATTACACCAACTGCTGGTCCCATAGAGGTTTTATTTTAAAACTGTTGGTCCCATAGAGGTTTTATTTTAAAACTGCTGGTCCCATAGAGGTTTTATTTAAAAACTGAAGAGTGAATACAGAGGGTTGACATTTGCACTTTGGCCAGGGCTCGCTGTGTTAAGGAGCAGAAGACAATGTGATATTGATCCTTCTTCATCTCTGCTATCCCAGCCCTCATTCAGGCCCTCATCATCGCTGTCTTTTCTGTCTAAACCATCTTCTAAGCAGCAATTGTAGGTATCAGTCTAAAATCTTCTCATACACAACAGAGTCATGGCACTGGGGCATGGCATGTGAGACTCTCCATGATCTGGTTCTTCGCCTACCACCAGAGCTTGTCAGCAGCTATCCGGAAGCACTAACAGTGTAGTAATAGTTAAATCAGTCATTATTCAGCACCACATGCATGCCAAGTATTATGCCCTATATACGTTATCTTAATGCTTACATTGACCTTGCAAATTATGTATTATTCTCACTTTACAGATGCAGAAACTGGGTTTACAGAGGTTACACAGCCACTACTGAGTAATAAAGCAGAAATTTAACCCCGATCTCTTTATACAGCCTAGACACTTTACCTCTATGCTGTGCTGAATGCCTTCTGCTACTCAAGCATAAGATCAGATCTCTCCCTCCCGGACCTTTTCTTGTGCTTCTTTTTGTGTCTGGGGTACTCATCCCTCTTACTCTGTCCACTTAACCACCTAGCTCCTGCTGAGTCTCAATTTAAGAATATTTGAGACCAGATAGAGATTTAGTAGTTAGGTAGCTGGACCCAAGATGGTCAGCCACATGGTTCGAGTCTCAGACCCAGCAGCTTGGGAAACTTGCTAGGCTTGTGTGTGCGCATGCCCAAAATCCCGAAAGGAGCGAGAATGGAGGAGAAAGGATTGTGGCATAACTGGTTAGCTCCCATTTGAGAATGGTACTTTCTTGCTTTTCTTCTTTCACTCCAGTGAGCGCACACACCCTCTGGCAAAACATTTTTTTTAATGTATCTGTGTGTGTGTGTGTGTGTGTGTGTGTGTGTGTGTGTGTGTGTGTAATTATTTGAAGATTTTTCCTGCCCTCTCCTGCCTCCTCATCTGGGTTCAGACTTTATTCTCTGAGCCCTCTTATTCCTTTGCACATCCCTCTCTCATGGTTCTGTACACATTATTGTAACTAACCACATTCTTGTATCTCAGCCTTTCTAGTTGATTGACAGACTTCAATATGAAGAGCCAGACAGAAAATACTTCAGACTCTGGGGGCCATGTAGTCTCTCTCTGTTGTAGCTACCCAACTCTGCTCTTACAGTGTGAAAGCAGCCATAGTAATATGTAGACAAATAGGTGCAGCTGATTTTCAGTAAACTTATGGACACAAATTTGATTTTTATATCGTTTTCACCTCATAAAGTATTCTTTTAGTTTATTTTGCCAATCATTAAAAAAATGTAGAAACCATTACAGGCTTGTGGGTCTTACGTAAACAAGTGCAGGCTGGATTTGGCCTGTGGTCCCTGTACGAGCCTATGAATTTCTCAAAAGCAGGTACTGAATCTAATAGGCTTTATAAACCATGATATGTTACACAGTAGATGCTTAAGAAATTGTATTGACTGAATTTGAGCCTAAAAAGGAACGTGGTAGATTTAGGAGATCAAGAGAGGACCTTGTTTTCAAAAGGAGAGGGTTGGCCTTTGGCCTCGTAGTTAAGGGAGCTGGATCCTGCCTGACCGACTACACAGTTCAAGTTCCAACCCCAGTGGCTTGAAAGACACTGGGCACAAATGCATTCTTGTCCAAAATCCTGACAGGATAGACAAGTAGAGAAGGATTATGGCATGAGCTATGTCATACTGGGGAATGCTCTCTCTCTCTCCCTCGCTGTTTCTCTGTCTTTCATTGGTGAGCTTGGCCCTCTGGCAAATTTGAAAAATAAAATAAAAAGGATGGGTCTACTGATATTGCCAAAGCAGTACTGTGCAAAAGAATAAAGTAGGAGGCATCTCACTTTCTGACCGCAAAATATATTACAAAACTGTAATAATCAAAACAGCATGGTGCTGGCACAAAAGCAGGCATATAGACCAATGAAACAGAATAGAGAACCCAGAAATAAACTCCAACATACAGCCAATTGAATTTTAAAGAATTATTTTAACTTTATTTATTTATTTTAGTTTGACCAGGGAGAGACACAGAGAGAGATAGAAATGGAGGAAGCAGGCCGCCAGGTCCAGGATTAGAATCATGGTCGGTCATGTGGGAATCCAGCACCCTTAGCCACAGTGTCCAGCCCCCAACCAATTGATTTTTTTTTTGGGGGGGGGGGAGGTTTTTGCTGTAGGGCACATGCGCTAGCCAGATAGACAGACAGAGACAGAGAGACAGAAAGCAAGAAATCACCCCCCACGGGGGATGGCCACACCGCAGTCCCTTCTCCTCCATTCTCCTCTCAGGATCTTGGACACGCATACACATGTGCCCGGCGTAAGTTTTAAGGCACCAGGTCCGGGACGCAAACCGCGGTCAACTACATGGGAGTCCAGCGACATAGCCATTACACTAACTGCTGGTCCCCCAGCCAATTGATTTTTGACATAGGGCTCAAGACAGTCCAGTGGCGGGAGGGAATCCCTTCAGCAAATGGTGCTGGAAAAACTGTATATTCACTTGCATAAAAATGAAACTGGGCCTCTATCTCTCTCCATTAATAAAACTACAAATGGTATTAAAAATCTAAATATAAAACCTCAAACTATAAACATAGGGGTCAAAAACACGAAAAACTCTTGGAGACATCAGAGTAGGCAAAGACTTCTTAAATAAGATCCCCCAAAGCACAAGCAATAATCCCTAAAATAAAATGGAAGTACTTCAGGCTAAAAAGCTTCTGCACAACAAAAGAAACAATAATTAGAGGTAAGTGACAACCCTCAGAATTAGAGAATATATTTGCAAACTGTGTCTCACATAAGGGACTGATAGCTAGAATATACAGGGAACTAAAGCAGCTTACCTGGCCGGTGGGGGGGGGTTGTAAGCCAATTAAACAAAGGGCATATGAGCTAAACAGACACTCTCAAAGGAAGACATGAATGACCAAAACAAATATGAAAAAATTCTCAACATTTCTTATAAGAGACATGCAAATCAAAACCACAGTGAGAGTCCACTCAACCCCAGTCAGAATGGCTAAGATTTAAAAATTATGAATGATAATGCTGGCAAGACTGGTGAAAATGGAACCCTCCTACATGGTTAGTGAGAATATAAATTAGTTCAACACTGTGTAAAACAATATGGAGGTCCCTTAGAAAACTACAAAAAGAACTTTCATACAACCCAGTAATTCCATTTTTAGATATCTGCCCAAAGGGTAGAAAACTGAAAAACATTTGCACATCCATGTTTATTGCAGCATTATTCAGAACTGCTAGGACAGAGGATCGACTCAGATATCCAAAACAGACAAGTGGGTTGAAAAAATGTGGCACATATACATATATGAAATACTACTCAGCCATCAAAAAAAAAAACCACAATGAGACTCTGATATTTGATACAAAATGCACGAAATAGAAGATTTAATGCTAAGCAAAGCAAGCCAGACTATGAAATACAGATACTTTATGTCCCTGCCTAATATATACTGAATGGCTGCACTCTATAGTAGAAACTGAAAGATAGGAAGGTGTAATAGCAGGGAGGGCAACTGTAGATTAACTTGAGACAGTATAGGAAGGGATGGGTATAAGGTTTAGGGGAGAGGGGATCAGGGAAAAAACAAGACATTTAACTGACACAAAAGTGAAAAGTTATCTATTGATAATTTATATGTTAATATCTTTGACTTGACTCATATGCACTGTATTAAGGCTGGGAAAATATACAGTGTACCCTGTAAAGATGTACAGTGATTAAATGTAAATTTTAAAATATAAAAAATTGCTGAAGTTAACTTTGGAAGAATACACAAATTGTAATACTTAAAATATGTTTTAAAAATAATTTAAAGGAGACTAGTAGATGGCGTAAAGGTTACATTGCTGAAGTCCCATGTAGTAGATTATGGTTTGAGTCCCAGACCCAGCAACTTAAAACTCATGCTGGGCACATATGTGTGTGTGTGCTTAATATCCCAAGAAGAGAAGGAATTGCAGTGTGACCATCTTTCCCAGGAGTGATTTATCACTTTTTGTTTCTTTGTCTCTCTGGCAAGTGCATGTGCCCTATAGCAAAACTCTTTTTTATTAAAAAAAATAATAATAATAAAAGATAAAAAGAAAAGGAGGGGCCTACTTCAGGGACTGGTTCTATAGGAATAATCACATACATATATCTAGCAAGGGGAATACTCTTCAGTTGATTTTAAAAACTCAGCAGCTGCCACAGTTGCTTGTAACAAAAGCCAATTCAAAGTGCCACCTGCAGAGTAAGCACTGCGATCTCCTGCTCTGGGGTCTTCACATGCCACTGTGGCCTCAGGTAGCTCAGGTGCGGCGGTGCACAGCCCCAGACATTTAGTTTCTTACCCTGGACTACAGCCACATGTTTGGGCTGCAGCAGTGCCCAGGAAGCTCTGAAATTCCACATTGTGTACCCTTCTTTTTACAGTATGTGTAAGGTGTTTAATGTGCATAGCCCATCCTTCATGAAGGTTATGATCAGGAGAAGGATGTCTCTTATTCCTGTAATTATGCGTAATGTGTGATCTCTTAATACTGTAGCAGTAGTGGTGGTTATCATGATTGGTGTGTGGTTTTAATTTAAACATCTAAGAATCCCAGATGCTTGACCATTGGTTAAATGAACTGTAACTGGATAGTCATTAAGAGCCACGTGTGAACAACCAGGGCTACTCAATACTTCCTGTGACAGGGATTCCCTACTATGGCTAACTACCCAGAGTGTTGTGTGTGAAGTGAATACAGTAACCTGCTAGGGATAAGAGGAGGAAAAAAGTGATTATAGGGGAGGATATAATTGTGTTTAGAAACATTAAGACACCATTTAAAAAATTTAAAAGATAGTCTTGTAGCATAGGATAAAGGGAAAGAAAACAGGTCAATTTTTTTAGAAAACTAAACAGAACACAACTTGCCAGATGTTTTCACCTATAAGGATACATTTTAGCTTTCTCAAATAATTCGTGATAAAATTTTCTTTCTCTTTTTTCAGTTTTTAAATTGCCAGTGGGATGTGTACTCTCTAGAGAGAGGGTGGGGAGAGAAAGCAGCCCATCCGTCCCCCCCTTAGGACATGGTCATACTGTAGTCCTTTTCTCCGTTTCTCCATCTTGTCAGTATTTGGGGTACGCATATGCACCCAACATGTTTTTTAAGCTGCTGGGGCTGGGACTCGAACCATGGTAGGCAGAGCACCTAACTATTGTACTGCAGGACTGACACAGTTTTCCTTCACTTTTAACATTTACTTATTAATAAATAATACCAGAGGGTTAGTGTTACTTATTTCCAGACTGTGTCTTTTCAGCACTCATGATTTTTTCTCTAGGATCTGTGGAACACCTACTGAGTACACAGTACACTATACAAAGAACAATGATCCTTATAGACATGGGTAAAAAATTACTCCTATCACTTGACTGGACTCAGACCACATGTTTCTGAAATCTATTCAAGATGTTTTTCTTGAAAAAAAGATTTTGTGGACAAATAAATTTGGGAAATGCATTTAGCAATATTAATTAGGTTTCCTCATTTGGGGATTTCTCAGAGCCTTTATTGGACAAATATGATGTGACCGTCAAGTCATTCTTTCCGGGAACAGCTGGTGAATGTAGTTGGAGGAAAACTGACTTAGACCTTCCATTGAATTATTGTTCCATCTATTGATGTGCTTCAAGTCCATTTAGTAAAAGATATTCTCAAATAATAACCTGATCAGCACAGTTTTTGAGCACTCTCTTGTACCAAAAAAAGTGACAAGAGACTGATAACAAGTTTAGAACATGTGCAGTTTGCCAAGTCTCTGGAAAATGAGTTTTCACAATCATTTGGACCTTGTCTTTTAATAAGTAAACAGCTGAAACCATACTTCATTTTTGGGTGGCTGTATCAATCTGTTGTCTGAGTTGGAGAGCTTTTAATGTGAAAGGAGTTGCTGTTGATGATGCTGGCACCACCAGTGTGTACTGGAACCTTCTCAGACAAAATAGAACAGAAACTCTAATCGCAGCCTAACCTCAAAAGTTATGTACGGTTTTATCTGAGATCTTAATTACTTCACTCCTAGTTCTTGACTTTAGTAGCCCAGTCCCCAGTGTTAATTGATTCTTGTTTGATTCAGAGGCTTCAGGATGTATGAAGGATTCTGAAATCATGACGTTTTAAACCTAATTGTTGGTTTTAAAGAATGTATTTATATTTTACAAATGATTTTTAAAGTGAATAAGAGTAGATATTCCTAACAATTTACGTATATTGTTTTTTGGGGTTTTTTTTTGGGAGGGGGGTTCGGTATAGGGCACATGCGCTCGCCAGACAGACAGAGAGAGACATAGAAACAGAAAGCAAGAAATCAGCCCCCAGGGGGGATGGTCATGCCATAATTCCTTCTCCATTCTCCTCTCGGGATCTTGGGCATGCACGCACACGCGCCCGGCGTGAGTTTTAAGCCACCGGGTCTGGGACGCAAACTGTGGTCGACTACGTGGGAGTCCAGCGACATAGCAATTACGCTAACTGCTGGCTCCCTGGTTATTTTCTTTTTTAAAGGCAGAGTCTTGCTGTGTCATGATCCTCCTGCCTCAGCCTCCCAGATGCAGCTACCACCATGCCTGAGTCTTTTTCAGGGAGGATCTTGGTTTGTTGCCCAGGCCGGCCTCAAGTTCAAGATCCTCCTGCCTCAGCATCCGTGAGTTGTTGGGATCAAAGGCACACACCACCTTGCCTAGCCCCTTAGGTTGCACCAGGGGTAGAACCTAGGCCTCCCATGTGGTCCTAGCCTGTGGAATAGAGTACCTTAGCAGTGGGCCCCACCATGGCTGGACTACATATTGGTTTTGTAAATTGTCTCTTCCAGAGAATTTTTCTTCAGAAACTGTCATGGTATTAATTCACACTATCAAAAGTAAAATGAAGCCTACTGTGAAAGAATTTTCAATACTATGAAGCACAAAAAAAATTCATCTAATGTTTAATGTTTTCTATCTTTTTCTTTTTATAGTTTTTCGAGGTGCCATTTGACTCAAACATGAATAGGACAAAGAACAGACCTCTGGTCCGTGGACAGATCAGGTAAAATCGTGAATACAAGTCTCTTCCATGTTATTGGACATTTTATTTGCTGCTTGTTCCTCCGGAATCACATCTCAGTCTTTTGCCTTGAGTTGTGAAGTGAAAATGACACACCTGGGAAGGAGCAAATTAGTATAGCTATGCAATCCTTTTCACCTCTAACCGAAATATACTATAAAGCACTTACGGTACATCTAAACTTTGCCAGACCCTTCTTGTTTTGTGGGAGTCACTTACGTGACAGTTTTTTTATTAAGTTCAATTTTGAGACATGGACTTTGTCTCATTTATAATGGCTAAAGATAGAAGCATTCCATTAACACAAATAATTTTTACACAGATCTATGTAGTCAGCCTCGGGGTCTCAAAAGGAGGATCCATCTAAAACCTTGTATTTTCAGATAAACCGATAATGCTGTTATCTGCCAAGTCAAGTACGGCCTCCATTATTCTCCTTTGTACCAAATTCAATTAAGTAGAACTAAAAGGCATATAAATATTTTAATAACATTAATGGTTAATAATTAAGCATTTTACCTCCTGGAGACCTCTAAACCACCATTTACAAAGATTTTTTTAGTCACATGTACATCGCAAGCCTAGAAGAATAGGAAGAGCCCGTTCTTCTAAATCAGTCAGTTCTCTCTCCCTGTCTCCAGGCAGTGCTCTCCTGGAGCTTACAATCTACTGGTAGCATTTGTGGGTCGGCTATCACACATATTAAGTAAAACAAACCATACATGTAAAAAGTGACTTTTAATATTAGCTGGCTTTAGACATTCAATTCTTTTTTTTCTTCTAACGTTTTTTTGTTGGTTTTTTTTTTTTTTTTTTTTTTGCTAAAGAGCATGTGCACTCTCCAGAGAAAGACAGAGGGCGGGAAAGTGAAAAATCACCTCCCATGGGAGGTAGCCACGCCACAGTCTCTTCTCAGGGTTTTGGACATACTCTCAGGTACACAGCATGGTTTCCAAGCTCTCGGGCCGGGAACTTGAACCATGCAGCCTTCCATGTGGGATCCAGCAGCCTTCATTTCCATACTACCTGCCGGCGGTAGACATATTTAATTATTTCTTCTTTTTCTTTTTTTTTCAAGCCACCACCACAGTTGAACATGTGGGAGTTCAGCACCTTAACCACCGCGCCACCTGCTGGCCCCAACATTCAATTCTCAATTAATTTAAAGTGCCATTATATTAGAAAGAGAAATAGAGACTGATTAAAATACGTAAAAATGAAAACCTCATATCTATTGTTTCCTTTTTTTGAAATGTAAATAAAGCTATCTGCTGTGTTTTGAGTTTAAGAACCATCAGAAGTGCTTTTATTTGGGTAAAGTTGTTTTAGAGAGGAAAAGCAAACTATCTCAAAAACTAAAAGTTTCTCTTGCTTGGGGCCAGAAGGTGCCATAGTGGTCAGGGCACTAGACTCTCACATAGCCCACCATGGTTCGAGTACCACACACAGTAGCTTGAGGATGACACTGGACGCGTGTATAAATGCATACCCAAAATCCTAGGAGGAGAGTGGAAGAGAAGGGATTATAGCATGGCCATCCCTTCTGGGAGGTGATTTCCCTCTCACTGTCTCTTTCTCTGCTAGTGAGCACACACACCCTATGACAAAAAAATAAAGAAGAAAATAAAATAAAAGGTACTCTTGCAATTGGTCAAGTCACGGAGAAGTCTTAATGATTGGAATTTCTGGCCAGTTATATTTCCTCAGTGAAATCACACCTTCCTTGGGAACCAGGCGAAGTGTGGGGGCAGGCCCAGTAAGTATTCTTTGGGCACAGAAAGGTCATCAGATGGAAGCCCATCATTGTACACTTAGCCCACCGTACTTTGTCCACTTTGACTGAGGCACAGTCTGTCAGTCCATCCAGCAGAGAGCTTCATGGCCTTGGCAGTAGAATTGGTTGTGCCCTCGATTTGAAGGAGAGAGGTTGTAGCGCAAATTATTAGTCTTGTTTAAACTTGTCATTTCTTTTGTTTGCAAACTGACCCATGCAAAAATCTCATTTTTGAAAATAATTCTTAATTGCCATTTTAGAGGTTGATTTGTAGGCCTGAAAGACATAGCTGCAAAGTTATCTTCATAAAAAGGATGTATTTTATTAAATAAAGACAAGGACCTGTTATGAATCGGGGGCAGAAATTTTCTTATATCAAGAAAGCATGGTTTTAAAGCTGAAGATGACTGACCCATGCAAAAATCTCATTTTTGAAAATAATTCTTAATTGCCATTTTAGAGGTTGATTTGTAGGCCTGAAAGACATAGCTGCAAAGTTATCTTCATAAAAAGGATGTATTTTATTAAATAAAGACAAGGACCTGTTATGAATCGGGGGCAGAAATTTTCTTATATCAAGAAAGCATGGTTTTAAAGCTGAAGATGTTATTATATCTTGGCAATTACTGTTTGTTCTAATTCAGTAAAATATCATTTGCTACATTGTTAAGAGTCTGT